>NC_041408.2:54677976-54997976 GCF_900747795.2 Erpetoichthys calabaricus
ATACAAGAAGATAATGAGCCAAACATACTGCTGAGGCATCACACGAGTTTATCAAAGCTAAAAAATGGAAAAATTCTTGAATGGCCAAGCCAGTCACCCGATTTCAATCCATCTGAGCAGGCCTTCCATATGCTGAAGAGTAAACGTATGGGGACAAGCCCCCGAAACAAGTAGGAGGTGAAGATGACTGCATGAGAGGCTTGGCAGAGCATCATTATAGAAGACCCTCAGCACCTGCTGATGTCTGTGAATCACAAACGTCAAGCAGTCATTTCATGTGAGGATATGCGACAAAGAACTAAATATGACAACAGCTTTACTAGACCTGCCCTTGCTGTGTCATGAACATTATGGTGTCCTGAAATGGGGGACCGTGTAGAAAAAGTGCTGTGTGACCAAAATGTATGCAAAGACCCTTAAATGAAAGTCTGCAATGTGCACTTTAATCATGTCGGAATTGTTTGATTTGTACTTTTAAACTGTGGAGCAGAGGGGAAAAACGAAATAAAAATGTGTCTTTGTCCCAAACATTACAGAGGACACTGTTTGACCCAACATACCTAAAGAAACATCCAGACAGTGGTGCTCTTGTGATACGAGACATGTTTTTCAGTTTGGGTGATGTCAATGCTTACTGCTGGGTGGTCATTCATACCCCATCGCTCCTTTCTTCTCTTGTTTGATCAGAAGGAAGACATTTGTCAGGTCTGAACTGAATGAAGCATCTACAAGAGGACTTATGAGATGGCGTTGTGCACGTTCATCAATATGACACTTGATGACTGACCTTCTTTTGTGAAAAATGGTATTGGAGTTGCTGAGAAATTCTGGGACACACTCCATGCAGGGTGTTCTGGTAGGCCATGTCTGCCTATAACTCTTTTAGGTGACTTCACATTTGTGTGATCAACTTTCTGCTCACTGTATATATCGATAAGATTGACAGATACGTTTTCTGAGGTAATGTAATGACTAAGACACATTTAATTTCATAAGAGAAGTAAAATCAGATTGCAAAAAATGCACTTCTAGTATTCAAGATGTGTGCATTAAATTTTGCACTTGTAAAGAAAACAAAGTGGTGGGTTCCATTATTGTTCTTTCCTCCCTCTTACACCTGCAGTGACAACAAGCCCACCCTGTTAAAACTTTTCTGAATCGTAATTCTCTGCGGTATATTTGGCAAACTCTGACTCTGATGAAACACCAAGGTCTCTGATCGACCTTTGTCAGGCTTTCCAAGAAAACTTGACATCATTGGCGAGGAGCGAGACCACTGGCTTTATTTATTCAGCTATTGCTCTGTTTGACTTTGAGGTTTTTTTCCCACCACTTGCTAAATTTTACATGGCAGCATTTCAAGACCTTTTACACACTGGTGTTTTGTAAGATTTCTCTTTCCATATTTATTGGATCGATAAGGCTGTTTACATTTCCCACACATGACAAACATGAGGCAACAGTTGTATTGGTTAAAATCACCTACCCATAAGTCACTGGGATTTCTAAATGTAAATATGACATATTCCGTCGAATTGTCAGGGCTCACACACCTCTGACAGCTAGTTCAAGCACCAGGGCTGCCAAAATGGTGTCCTTAAGATTTAATTGAGCTTATGATTTGATGGAATGGTACAGTTAGTGGACTGCATGAGTTGAGGTGTAAAGCAGCATGGCATGGGTACCTCCTTGGGTGGCACTCCCTCCACCTCTTCCTTTGGATCTGTCCTAGTAATCTACAATACCGCAAGGTATCCAGTCATATGGACCCCAAACATAGGCCAGACTTTCAGTGCCCTATCTCACATTGAAAATGTCCTCAACAGAGTACAACTAATTTCAATTTCACCTGCAAGATGTTCCACCTGTTCCTACATGTCCTTAGGCCTGACCTGACCGGTGGCTGCATAAGCAAATTATCTGAATCACTCAAGATACAAGACAAAGTATAGAAAATATTAAAGCAACATGGTATGTATTAATGTATAGCAATACCGAACAGAAGCAATTATAATAGAAAATAAAATAGACAGCAATGTCTGGATATAAACAGTCTTAGAAAAGTTTATCCAGAAATGTCAAGGGGTGGATGTTGTCCTGGGTGGCTTTTGATTTAGCGGTCAGTTATTCATAGGTTAATTCTTCGACGTCCCAAGAGATGGTCACATGTATCTCAATCTCTGACATCTTTTATCTTGTTGTCCTTCTGTCCCTCCTTTGGTCCCTCAGATGGGCTATTCTTCATCTTTTTTTTCTTGCTTCTGTAGCTATTGCCATTTTTATATGGAGCATCTATTTCTTTTGCCTAGACTTCTATGTTGAAATGCACATGTGGGATTCCAGGACAAATATTTGAAGGTGCTATCTTGTCCTTATGATGAACGACTCTGGGTACAGTGTTTGATCTTTTAGCTACCTCCTTACTTCTTCCTTTCTTAAACTATAAACTAATCCTGTGGTGTCCATCCACCCGCTCCATGTGGATGGACAAATTGAATCAGGTTCTGTGGTCCAGGTTCTTGCCTTCTTTTCTCTCCACCATTAAGTTGTAAACCAATTAACTCAGATGCACTAAGGTTAGAACATACTAGCACAATACAGGAAGAATATATGAGATGAAATATTTTTCAATGTGATTTGTCTGTATAGTTAAATTGCTTTTAAATCCAGTTCATCTTGGTTTATTTGAGCAAAATAATTAAAACTTAATATAAGCAGTGTGCAGATCAAAAATGGAAGTTTTTCCACTCCAGGGGCCTCATGTATAAATGGTGCATACGCACAAAAATGTTGCGTGAGCCTGTTTGCACGCTCATATTGCAATGTACAAAACCTAAACTTGGCATAAAGCCACGCACATTTTCACGCCAGCTAAATGCTTGGCATACGCAAGTTCTCCTCTCGGTTTTGCAAACTGGCGGCACACAGCATCAAAGCAGTGCTTTTGTTCCAGTGTGGTTTCCCTTTCTTTTTTAGATCCACATCCCTGACAAATCAAATACACTGAAATTAACCACATATTGTTTATTAGTTTAAGGCATCTGATTGTAATTAACCTGTAACAATGTAATGGTCCACAGAATGGTCAAACTATTCCAGATACCATAGCTGCTTTAGCGTTGTTCCTCTCACTACACCACTCAGACTATTTATCCCACTGTATCTGAGTGTGGAATCACAGCTCTACAGCAGCTGATCGGAAAGAGAATTATCAGTATGCAGCATCAAGAACGTGCTGCCTCAGCCATGCTGTCTATTGAACTGCTCTTAAACGGCAAATGCTTTAGAGCCTTTCCTATATGGACCTCGTGGTTCAGAAACAGTTTCATCCCAAGAACTATAAAGGCACTCAATCAGTCCATCAAGTGCTCCTTGTAGAACTGTTTGCACTTACAAGTACAATCACCTCACTGTAAACTTGCACTACAGTTATAATATTGCAGAACCTGAGCCACTTTATAAAGCGCATATTTACGTATGATGATGATATCATTTTTAAGATGAAATGCAGAAAAATATGTTTATTACATTATACAGATAAAATGTTTACATCATTTAAGTAATCTATTTTGTTAATAATTAAACATGTGAGGACACGGTGCCGCAGCGCTAGCAAGGAGCTGGCGCTCAGTTCACGGATTGTTCCTGCCTCACGCTGTATTGTTACTGGGGCTGGCTCCACACTGGAAGACTAGAAGGATAGAATAATTAAACATATACTACGAAGATATTTCAATGTTCCTTAAAAGTTTTCAGAATCAGCATTCTAAGCTTACAGATGGCTTTACATCTATTACAGAGCTGATTGTGTGGCGATTGGTTACTTGGAGAAAGAAAAGGAAGGACAGGAATTGGGCGTTAGTAAGTTTGAAAAAGACAGTACTGCTGCAATAAATTATTTCATCAAAGGTCGCACAGGGCGAAGCAAGCATCCTGCGGGAGGCAGGAACAATCTCTGGACAAGGCGCCAGCTCGTCACTATCACTGTGCCACTGTGTTTAATAACATGCTTTAACTCATATCATCATGAAAATGATATCAAGTATACATCTCAGTATTTTAATTATTCAGAGAGCTGTAATATTACGAATGTAATGGATTCTGAGTCCAGTCAGAGGAAGAGAAAGCCCGTTTAAGAAGCAGGTAGTGATTCACACACATAGAGCACATAAAAGAACAAATATAAAACAAAGCATTTAACATGCTACTTTAGTTACGATGGTGTTTGAGAAACTAGTAATTTAAACAATTTAAGGATGAAGTTTACGATGTTCTACTTTATGACAAAATAAACTACGTGATTAAAGTGGAAATTTTGAGATTAAAGTTGACATTTCGAGGTTTTTTCTCCCCACTGTGTGCCTATTTTTTTTTTTTCTTTTCTCTGTACCCTAATAAGCTTTCATATGACACTCAGACGGTGGGCTACGACTCACCCTTTCGCAGCGACTTTGATATCTAACCGCTTCTTTTTTTATTTCGGGCACTGTGTGATTTTGTGAACTTGAGTTTTCGAGTTTCTCCGACACTCTGTCACTCGATCAACTTCCTTTTCCTTGCCTCCACTTGGTATTCACTGAAATTCTTCTATTTCCTGCCGTGCTTCTGCCATTGCCTTTTCACAGAACGCTAAGCTTAAGGGCTATTTATATTGATTTACATATTCAAAGAGGCGTAATTCTGGGAGGAGTTGGAACGGGACAGCAGGCGGGTGCACGTGCGTTACTTTCCACGATGACCGGGATTTATATAGCGGAAGAACATGGAAGTTTGCGAACGCATAGATTTATGCATCTGGATTTTTTTATGCGTACGCACATTTCCGTTTTTGTCCATTTGCCATGTTTTAGTGGGAATTCTACACACGGCATTATTCATGAGGCCCCAGGACAGGTACAGCAACCAAGTACAAATTAGAAAATGAAGAAATTAATGAAAATTCATATATATTATCATCCTCTAAAACTTTTTGTTCCACATTAATGGTTCCTGGGGCTGGGGCTTGGGCCTTTCCTAATAGTACTGAACTCAAGCCAGAAACCAAGCCTGGACAAGGTACCAGTGCATCACCAGACCCACTCAAACACATGGTGCCAATTTAGAGTCTAAAAACACCCAAAACCGTAGCTCTCAGAGAAAAACAATGGTGTTGTGGGAGATCATTACTTACTTTCAGCATCATTAAAAATGGATCAAACACAAAATTAAATGTGAGCACATAATTTTTTGATTTCTAAACCTTCTAAAATAAAGTCTCAAGAATTGTAAGGCTGAATATATTATAATGCTGTGCCTATATTCTGGTTTGATACATTTGTATTTCCATTCAGACAGTAATGTTAGCTAATTTTAGTTTTTCCCCCTTGCAGAAGTCTTTTTTTACTTTGACATTAAAGGGTTTTTTTTCCTTTTGATCAGCATAAAAAACATCCACTTAAATTCGCTGTGATTAAATGTTGTATAACAATAAAAAGTGAAAAGGTCCAAGGGTGTGAATACTTTTTGTACACAGTATAATTCAAAAATAAATCTCAATAAAATTATGCTAAATGTCATTTTTCAAGGAATGTTTATTTTCCTGGCATACTTTTTCATTTTTGTCGTTTCTGTTTTTTTTAATTATTATTTCTCTTGTATTCTTTGTCATTTTGTAATTTTGTTAATATTATTTTGTTTAAATATTATTTAATTGACTTTATGGTTATTGTCTTTGTGTTTTATGGGAAGAACTTCAACCCAAGATGGAAGGTTACAGTGACATTGCTACTGCGGGACCGCACTCAGACTTTAGATTTGAGACAGAGGAGATGTGTCTCTCAGACTGTCATTGATAGTTGTGGAGTTAAGACCTTTTATTTAAAAGTAGTTTTTGGATTTTCTGGTTTATTGCTATTCTTTGCTTTGTCTTTGGATTTTGTCTCTGGATTATGGACATGACTTGTTTGCTTTGTCATTGACTTTTAGGCATTTCCATTTTGTCTTATTTTGCATTTTCCTTGCCTTGTCATTTTTTGTGTTTTCTTCTCTTAGAAGGTTCTTTAATATCCTAATAACATTGCACTGTTTTGTCCTTCGAGTCAGCAGGGTTGTGGTTATCCTCTCCCTTGAAGGGCATTTCTTTGTATTTAAAGTTTTTGAACTTTTAAAGCCTAAGCCCCATTTTGGGTTTGTGCAGGCAAAAAAGTCTGCTTTTTGAGTTTGGAGCCAGGCTGCTTGGAGTGAGGCTTGGCTCGAAGGCAGACCAGTGAAGTCCTGGTCAGGGTTTTGTTACTTTTAAAGGCTTCCTTACTATTTGTTTTGACATTTTTGTGTTGGAGTTTCCCCAAGTAATAAAAAACAATATACGTATAACATGAAGAGTAAAAGGAACACATGTTAAATTAACATAGTTAAACAACAAATGGAAAATGACAACATGCTTAACAAAAAGAAAATCTCAAGCTGAAGAGTAATTGCAAAAATAAATAAAAACAAACTAATAAACTCAGTGAAACAATTTAGAAAGAGAAAGAAAATAATCTATAAACAAAACTAAAGTCAGATATAGAGTCCAACAACATGCAGCATGCACATAATTAGACGGCTGCCAAGACCACATGGCATTGCCCTAAGAAATCCAACAAATGCACATAGTCCGCACCCCCAGGTACATGTGGTATCATGGCAAACCAAACTTCCAAATGGGAAAATATCATTCTTAACTGGAAACACAACTCAAGCAAGACTGTACTTGAGGCCACTGAGTAAACTTCTGTCTAGACACAAGAGACGGTAGTTGCTAAAAGAGTGCGGGTGAAGGCAATCAAGACGAAGGACATGACATAATCTGACTTTATGATTGATGGTTATATAAAGCTGTACCAAGTAGACGTCCCAAAGGAACATTCCGAGTGGCTTGAAAGATGCGTGTTTCAGAAAGTATCAGGTGCCTTATGTGCTATACAGGATAAGCTATGCTGACAGGGAATCAGACAGGTTAAAATTTGTAATAAATTCTGAGGATTATTTAGTATTGAACATGAAATTGGTTTAGTATGCACTATTGAATCTGATGTCTGTCGGGACTGCAGCGCCTACATTCAGTGCTGGCTCTAGCTTTTTTGCTGCCCAAAACAAAAGTGAAATTTGTGCACCCAGACTCTGGAGTCTTGAAAGCATTCACTATGCATGTTATTGCAGATTGAATGGAAACCTTTGGTGCTTCCCATGACTCGCACACAGATGTCTGAAAGAAAATTAGGTGGGGTTCCCCCATGGATTCTCACGGGAGTCATACTGTACATGCAGTTAACATTAGAGACCTGGCGAAGGAACCCCCTTGGAAATACATGCTTCTTATACATGTATATCAGAAGGAATAGCATGGGGTGGCTCCCATTGTCATACATGCATTTAAGATCGAAGAGTGGGAGGTGGACACCAAAGATCACCTGAAGCCACACCATCCCAACACAGATACCTGCATCTATTATATTTGACAAAATGTCGCACCCTGAAAGCTTTGCTGCCCTGGGTGGCCATCTAGGTCAACAAATTACTGATATTTTGTACAGAAAGAAAAGTGTTAATGATATTTCAAAACAGATAAAATGAAAGAATACAACAACACTAGGTGAGAGAACAGGGATAGCGTAGTTGGCAGGATCGAAGAGCCAAAGGTAAAAAGTTCATATATCATTTATCAGCCAGGTATCACTGGTCTGAAAAAAAAAATTGGCTCCCATACAAATGTTTAGGCGTGCTTCATAGATTTGAGGGTGCCAGCTCACATCCAGTTTTTCAGAGAGGAAGGTTTAAAACTAAAAAATAACAATATATTAATAAAATGATTTAATAAAACTTGAAAAAATGACAAATTACACATATAATTGTTTTAATTTTAATTATTACCTACAATAAAAGTGCTTGGTAGGTTTTTTCCTCTTATAATCCTCTAAAGGTGTTTCATGGTGGAATGAGCAGCAGATGTCTGCTAATACAGACTCACTCCACTATCCACTATCCACTATAACGTCTCTCCATTTGAGCAATGTCCTGAGGGAACTTCTCCTATATTCTCGGGGGTAAAAATCCAAATGATAGTTTAGGAAATGGAATTTTGAAGACATGTTGACCCCATGTGTATTTAAACATTGGTCTTTCTTCTGGACATTCACAAGGCATCCCTTGTGATCAGGGCTAAATTTTGAGGTCTTATAGCCTTTTCCTATTATGGAAGCCATTTTGCGTACTGTTGTTAGGGTTGCGTTTCTATGGGCGTGGTCTCTGGGGTCGCAACCTTGAGTTCATCAGCAGACAGGATAAAAGGACAGCGGTTTCACAGAGCTTTATCTAATCGGTGGATAAAGTTATATTGAATTCTCTTTGTGATTTATTTTCATGTCTTGCCTGGTTTTCAACTTCTTGCCTGAATTTTGACTGTGATATTTGCCTCTCATCTGGGTTTTGGTTGCTTCGTTTTATTTTATTTTCGTCTATTTTGCCGTTTTACACACATCTCCTAGTTTAACTCAAGAAATTAGTTATCTGTTTTCCTGCCAAGTTGGGACAGCATCTTTCTAACTTCCAAACATAGATTTCTGGCTGTTTTGAAGGAGCAAGAAGAGAGAGAAAAAAAACTGACAGCAATAAATGTGTAGCAAATATGTGGTGGATTTTGGGTTGTTTTCACCTCAACTATCATTGAACAAGAATGGCTGACGTTTTTCAGCTCAAAATATACTTTAAATAATATTCTGAGCATGAAAAATACTTATGATGTAAAAGAAACATAATTTATTTTATAAAACATAATTAATTCTATCTATCTATCTATCTATCTATCTATCTATCTATCTATCTATCTATCTATCTATCTATCTATCTATCTATCTATCTATCTATCTATCTATCTATCTATCTATCTATCTAATTTTTTTCATAATGGTGTTTTTCACTATAGCTGATAGCTCATGGAAATGGTTTTTGGTAGAGAAATGGATTCCGTCAGCACACCTACACCTATAAAGCACACTAATTTTTTGCACTGGGGGATTTCAGTGCAGACCACTGTATCTGGAGGGATTGGAGTTGATTTATTGAATTTATTACACGTGAGCAAAAGGAACTTCAGTTCTAAATACAAGGCGAAAGGCACTGTCACACAAGAAGCAAACCTCTGAAAAGGATTTAGGGGTTTATGTTGACGCAACATTTCATCATATAAGTAATACACAGTAGCAATTAAAAAGGTAAATAAAATGATAGCGTATATCATAAAAAATGTTGAACTTAAGTCAAGGGACATTATGCTCAAACACATAAGACTGTAAGACTGGAGATTTGTGTGCAGTTCTGGGGCCTCATGTATAACCCCGTGTGTAGAACTCACACTATAACATGGCGTAACCACAAAAGTGGGAATGTGCGTACACACAGAAAAATCCAGATGCAGGAATCTGTGCGTACGCAAACTTCCACGTTCTTCCGCTACATAAATCCCGATCAGCGTGAAAAGTAACACACGTGCACGCGCCTGCTGTCCCGCCCCAACTCCTCCCAGAATTACGCCTCTTTAAATATGCAAATCAATATAAATAGCCCTTAAGCTCAGCCTTCTGTGAAAACACAATGGGAAAATATAAGAATTTCAGCGAATACCAAGTGGAGGCAAAAATAACGTACTATTGTTTGGTTTAAACAGTGGTATAAACAAAAAAAGGAAGTTGATCGAGTGACATAGCGTGTCGGAGAAACTCGAAAGCTCAAGCTCACAAAGTTGCACGGTGCCCAAAATAAAAAAGAAGTTGTCAGATATCAAATTCGCCGTGAAAAGCTGAGTCGTAGCCCAAAGTCTGAGTTTCATATGAAAGCTTATTAGGGTATAGAGAAAAAAAAATAGGCACACAGTGGGAAAAAGCACAAAATGTCAACTTTAATCTCGAAATTTCCACTTTGATCACATAGTTTAGTTTGTCATTAAAGTTGAACATCATAAACTTAATCTTAAAATCATTTAATTTACTAGTTTCTCAAATCCCATCGTAACTAAAGTAGCACGTTAAATGCTTTGTTTTGTATTTGATCTTCTATATGCTCTATGTGTGTGAATCACTATGTGCTTCCGGGATTTCTCTTCCTCCAACAGGACACAAAATCCATTACATTCGTAATATTACAGCTCTCTGAATAATTAAAATACTGAGATGTATACTTGATATAATTTTCATGACGATAGGAGTTAAAGCATGTTATTAAACATGGGAACACGGTGGCGCAGTGTTTGTGCGCGAACTTCGATGAAATAATTTATTACAGCAGTGCTGTCTCTTTCAAACGTACTAACCTCCAATTCCTGTCCTTCCTTTTCTTTCTCCAAATACCCAATCGCCACACAATCAGCTCTGTAATGAACGTTAAGCCATCTGTAAGCTTATAATGCCGATTCTTCAACACTTTTAAGGAACATTGAAATATCTTCGTACTATATGTTTAATTATTCTGTCCTTCACGCCAGTCCCAGTGAAGCATACAGTGCGAGGCAGGCTACCGTAGAGAC
The DNA here is from genome assembly GCF_900747795.2 of Erpetoichthys calabaricus. Taxonomy (NCBI): domain Eukaryota; kingdom Metazoa; phylum Chordata; class Cladistia; order Polypteriformes; family Polypteridae; genus Erpetoichthys; species Erpetoichthys calabaricus. Next base: position 54,688,514 of record NC_041408.2, read on the forward strand.
ACCGTGTCCTTTAATTATTAACAACTAGACAAAGAGCCCGTTTCAACAACGTAAGATGAAACGGGGACGAGTGGAACAGTAATAAGTATAAGCACCAAAAACCTGATATAGGTGTATTGAATGAATGAGTAATTAGGCCTCAAGCTGTAGTCGAAATCGCCTTTTTCAGGCCTCTAGAGCTTTAATCGAAGTCGCCTTTCTCTTTGAATTTTTGCGGCCGTAAATCCGCCGCCTGCCGCGATGTTGGGGCTGGATGTCGGTCGAAGTCACCTTTCTCTTTGAATTTTCGCGCCGTAAATCCGTCACCTGCTGTGATGTCGGTCTCGTAAGGTTTTTCGGCCAGCTGTGCAGTAAGGCAACTGCGCATTCAGCTTCAGACAGACGTGAGTGAGTGAGTAGGCTGGCGAATTATATATAAGATATAGATTATTTAAATGAAGTTAAAGTTTTATCTGTATAATATAATCAACATGTTTTGCTGCATTTCATCTTAAAAATGATATCATCATCATATGTAAATACGCGCTTTATAAAGTGGCTCAGGTTGTGCAATATTATAACTGTAGTGCAAGTTTACAGTGAGGTGATTGTACTTATAAGTACAAACAGTTCTACAAGGAGCACTTGATGGACTGATTGATTGCATTTAGAGCTCTTGGGATGAAACTCTTTCTGAACCGCGAGGTCCGTGCAGGAAGGGTTTTGAAGCCTTTGCTGTGTGAGAAGCAGTCCAAATAGGAAGCATGGCTGAGGCAGCGTGTGCTTGATGCTGTATATCAATAATCCTCTTTCCAATCCGCTGCTCCAAGTGGTGCAGTGAGAGTAATATGGAAAAAGATGATCAGCTGTGGCAACCTCTAACAGGAGCAGCTGAAAGAAGTAAAAGAAGGTGCAGTGAGAGTAACAACGTTAAAGCAGTTATGGTATTTGGAATAGTTTGACCATTCCGTGGACCATTATATTGTTACTGGTTAATTACAATCATCCATCCATTTTCCAACCCGCTGAATCCGAACACAGGGTCACGGGGTTCTGCTGAAGCCAATCCCAGCCAACACAGGGCACAAGGCAGGAAGCAATCCCGAGCAGCATGTCAACCCACCACAGGACACACACAAACACACCCACACACCAAGCACACACTAGGGCCAATTTACAATCGCCAATCCACCTAACCTGCATGTCTTTGGACTGTGGGAGGAAACCCATGCAGACACAGGGAGAACATGCAAACTCCACGCAGGGAGGACCCGGGAAGTGAACCCAGGTCCCCAGGTCTCCCAACTGTGAGGTAGCAGCGCTACCCACTGTGCCGCCCAAATTACAATCAGATGCATTAAACTAATAAACAATATGCAGTTAATTTCAGTGTATTTATAAAGCCATGTCGGGGATGAGGATCTGAAAAAGAAAGGGTAACCACACAGGAACAGTAGCACTGCTTTGACGCTGGGTGCCGCCAGTCTGCAAAACCGAGTGGAGAATTTGAGTATGCCAGGGTATGAGGTACCGTGGAAATGTGCGTGGCTTTACACCAAGTTTAGGTTTTATACATCGCGATTTGAACATGGAAACGTTCTTACGCAACATTTCTGTGCATATGCACCGTTTACACATGAGGCCCCTGGTCACCACAGTACATAATTGATAAATAGATCCAGGAACAATCTTTCGGCTTAAGGGAGAATCACATATTTGAGGACATCATTGAAAATTAAGGGGAAGTGCATTTAAAAATGAAGCCAGCAAGCAGCTCTTTACACAATGACTTGTGGAAATCTGGAACAAACTACTGAGACATGGAGTTGAAGCTGAAACCTTGACAACTTTAAGAAGAATCAGGATGAGATACTCGGACAGCTGAGCTATGAGCTAAACAAATGGGCGTGATGGAGTGAATGGTCCCCTGTCCTTTGTCACATTTCTTATGTTCTTATGTGTGTTCTTATTGCAGACAATTTAAATAATACAGTAGTTGTGGACTGACAAGTTAATGAACCTGGGGTAGAGAAGTCCTTTCAAGTGGGATACACACTGTATAGCATTCAGGCCTTCAACGTGCTTTAGCTGAACCTAAATTCTGATGTAGCCTTTACTTCCCAAAGTTCTCCCCTGCACCGCAATTTTAACAAGCCAAACCCCAGCATGCAGGGAGCACTTTGCAAAATATTGGTGACTTTGATCTTTCGCCCTCGTAGAATTTTATTATGACATTACTGAGGGTAACATCAGCCACAAGTTAATGATCTCCTGGTGCTCTCAGATAGACCTGCTGTTTATAAACATCTGTCTTCCTCACAGCATGTAAATCACTGTAACAGAAATGCATCACACTTAATCTGCTTTTAATTAAAGGCAGCCTGCGGTTGTCTTCTGGTGCTAAGGGAAGGTGATCGCCAGTACAGGTTAAACCATTCTGATATTTGACAGACCAACAATGAAAAACAGAAACGTCCTTCCACCGTCTGGACACTGGTTTTAGCTCTAAAATGTCACACGACTCTATTAAAGGATCTTCTTTTTACCTTGAAAGATATCTGTGATATCAGAGAGGGCGTTAAAGCAGCAACCTTTGGATTTTGTAACTTTGTGCATGTTGAGGGTTTGGTCAGTTACATGCACACACAACATTTTAACATAAAAACAGAAGGAGGCTGCCATAAACAAGGCTCTGATTTGAGAAGCATTGACAACTTTGGTTAAAACTTGAAACGTAACCTCTGACAAGCTTTCACTGTGGATGGGTGGGTGAAACATTCTTAGCCCTTGCAAAACGGGTTGTCCCTTTTATTCTTGTTGTGTATAATGTGAATAGGCATTCGATGATTATAGCAGTGATTTTTTTTTTAAATTTTATTGGTTTTATTAAAATCAAATAACATTCCATACACATAACCCAAGTTTTACAAAAGTAAAATAAAATAAAAAAATAATAAAAAAAAAAGGTTCTAAACAAATCAACCCCGACTCATGAGAAAGAGAGCTAGGCCAGCAGTGTAAAACTTTATGCTAGTAAAGATAAATAAATAGATAAATTCATAAAATTAAATAGAGTAAAAGAGGGGAGAGAACCTGCTTCCTTAATTTAAATGCTTAACCTCCTCCTCCTCCTCTAAAATATTATTGATTAGATCCTGCCAGGTTTTGAAAAAGGTTTGTACAGAACCTCTAAGTGAGAATTAGATTTTTTTCCAGTTTCAAATAGTATTTAACATCAGTTACCCACTGACTTAAAAGGGGAGAGTTAGGATTCTTCCAGTTGAGCAAGATAAGTCTATGTGCCAATAGTGTAGTAAAGGCAACTACAATTAGTTTGTCCTTCTCCACTTTAAGCCCGTCCATATAACAGTGATTTTTGAGCAATGAGCACATGAGATGCCAACATTTTGGGGGCGTCCTGCTTTAATACCTCATCTTCTCTGGTCTGAATAACAAGAAGAAAGAGACAAGTCTGTCCAAGGCAGTGCCCACTCTCCCTGCTGGCGATGAGTCTTTGAGGTATCCTTCAGACGCACATGCGTGACAGCAGTTACTTTCAAACCTGAAATACACCACCTGTTATCACTTAATGTAGCAGCCATTTTTTCAGAAGAGATCCAGCTGTCTTTTGTGACCAGGAGCGAGAATGACATCTCAGGATGTAGCAAGGCTTTTAGGGGTGCCAACCGGGTTGTCCCTTTTATTATCCAGAGACAGCGAAATAAACAGAAATAAGCAATAACAACACTCATTGGCGTGTGTGCCATCAGCGGGAGTCTCACAAGAAGGGCAAAAGTTGCAGTCGCTCTAGTGGAGCTCCATCTTGTGGGCTCCTCTGGCTAGTAATTCCACCTGCTTCCGAGACATCCAGGGTTTTATGTCTTTTTTTTCAATGCTTCTTACCACTGTGGGTAAAGAAGGAGATGACCACATTGACCCCCTGTTGTCCCAGTGGGTTATTACATACCTCGACTGAGCCGGCGAGGAGGTATTCCGATGCGCATGTGTGATACTATGTAAGGTTAGCCGAAGTGTCAAAAAGTCCACCCTGAAGGCAGTGCCCGTGCTAGGTCATTTTTCACCTTAGGCCAAATTTATGTGTGCCAGCCGACTGTTTTGTAACTGACTCGTGTGGCTTTACTCTCACCTCATGATCTGCACCTTAGGTGAATGCCTAATTTGCATCAATGGACACTCAACAATTAACGTCATTTACCTTCGTTCTTGCGTTTGAGTCGTGCTGTAAATTCTTACTGTGAAATATAATTGACAAATAATTCGGTGAATGAACTTGTGAAGAAAGTGGAGCTGGAGTATTACGTCACTTCATTAACGAAAATGCCGTGATGGGGGGGCGAGGGGAGTGTGGGGTTTGACAGAGAGCTGAAGGCGGATAATGGAGATAGGAGGGTGGATGACGGAAAACGGACATCGGAGAACTGAGAGCGGACGGTGGTGGAAGGAGGGAGGATGGAGGAGGGGTGACGGGGGATTCCTCGCAGGGAGGAGGAATATTTTGTCGAAGGTAGTAGGAAGGATGGAGTTTTTTCGGAGGGAGGAGGATGTCCTAAAATGGACACTGTGTGATTATAAATGGATTTGTTTAAAATGAAGTCTAGTACAAAAAGCATAGCAAAATAAGTGTAATTTACAACAAGTAGTAACAAATGAAGGGAGATCCATGTATTGTGTAGTTAGGCATCATATGCCTACAGTGTAGTTAATCAGTCCGCCGAGCGGCATTGTGCTGAGTTGATCGAGTGCCGATTTCTGCCATTAATTCTACAGTCGCACAGGTGATTTTCGGCAATTTTTTTTCTCTAAACCACCACGTTAGATTTTCAAGTGACAATGATGATCGCACTTTTCAACATTGATGGAACTGACGGAAAAGAGTTTGTTCCCCATGGACAGACTGTTAATCAGTGACACTACATTGAATGCTGAGACGTCTATGAGAAAGCATAAGCAAAAAAATATCTGCAGGAGCGCCACACACAAAACTGGACTTTGCACCATCACAATGCATCTTTAACACAACACACTGGCAGTCAAAGAGTTTATGGCTTGTAGTCGTTGCTTCACATACACCCAAATCACCATATTCACCAGATATCTCGCTGTTTGTGCCTTCTCTCTGCTCCTGAAATTAAAACTGAAACAGAAATTAAGGAGATCTACTACTGCGGAAGAAATCCAGGAGAAAAACCAGCAAGCTGTAGACATGGAAACAGAAAATGAGTTCAGGAAACAAAACCAGGAATGGGAAAAAGCACTGGGACAAGAACGTTACATCACAAAAAGAGCATTTTAAGGGTGACTAAAAAGAAAATGATTTAAGGTTTACAGTAAAGATTTTTATATTTTAACAAATCCATGAATTGTGTATATACACAAAGCAACAATTTGAAAACTTTTAAATAAAAAAAATAATAATGACATCATAGTAACACATGAAATAAATTTAACTTCTAAAATAATACTCTGAAAGTGAAATGAAACATTAGCATTGAAATTTTCAATTAGTAAAATCCCAAATAGTTCCGGAACCATCCGTAAGAGGTTCCAGAAAACTCTGTTTAAGTAAAACTTCAGGATTATAAAATGAAATACAGGTCAATGGAAGACTGCAGGAGGTACTTCACATCATTTTATATAAGAAAATGGCCGATTTTCCTCATCAAGGAAAAAAGAAAACTGTACATAATAAGCAAAAGAAACATTGAAACAAATAAAAGGTGCAAAATTAGTCAAAACAGACAAGAAAACCAACTTTGTGATGCCAGCCGAGGGAGAAATGCTGGCTGAGACATGACACATGGCTTGAAAAATGGACACATTCAGTCAAGATGTATTTTGACATTTGGGACTGGTGATTCTTGGACTACATGAACTTTTAAATTAAAAAAAAAATGCTTCACTTTAGAGCACAATAACATATGGTGAATTCAAATATAACATGATTGTGAAGAAATAACTGGCTTGAAAAATACCAAACATACCTTTATGTGGTGCAGCCAAAATGCCAGAATTGAAGCCAAATGGAGGAGGAGGAAAGCACAAAGAAAAATAGGTGACAATGTCCAAAGGTCATCCAAACACACCTAAGAGGGGGCTGCCAAAAGAAACTCAGCAGGGTAGGGGACATTTAGAGAAACAAATAATTTCCATCATTTTATATTTCAGACATTTTCTATTGTGTGTTTTTACCTTGTGTGGCCACTAGAGGGCGGACCTGCTCCCCAAACCCGACAAAGACAAACTCCAGGCACAAGTTCAAGCACAACACATATTTATTTCTGTCCCACTTCGTAGTCTCAGCACACTGTACAAAGTACAAGAGTACAACATTTTCTCTGTCTTAGTCTTCCTCTTCTGCCTCCACTCCTTCTTCCGTAAGCTTCGTCCCTCTTCTTCCCGACTCCAGCTCCCTGAATGAAGGCAGGCAGCCCCTTTTATGCTACACCTGGGAGTACTCCAGGTGGTCTGGAATCAGTTCCAGGTGTGGTGAAAGTCCATCAAATGAGGGCTCTGCAGCTCCCCCTGCTGGTTCCCATGGAATACCCAACAGGATTGTGCCAGACTCCCAACCTCTGTGGAGCCCTGTGGGGAATCCGAGGTGCTGCTGCAACTCATGAGGGCTGCCATCTACTGCCCCGGGGGAGGCAGTGCCATGTGTACACCTACATTCCACTGGTACTTCCACTACAAATGCCTCCCGGCCGTCCATCACAAGTGTTTCAAGTACCTCAAAGGGATAGACAATCATTTTATGTCCCATTATATTCTCAAATGTTTCTTCAAAACGTATTTTGTGTTTATTAATGGCCACAAATGGGAGAGTTATCCATTTTAAATTAAATGTACAACATAATAAAATGTGAATAAAGTGAAGGATTCTGGATGATTTTCAAATCCACTCTATATCACTATTACACTTCATCCATCCATTTTCCAACCCGCTGAATCCGAACACAGGGTCACAGGGGTCTGCTGGAGCCAATCCCAGCCAACACAGAGCACAAGGCAGGAACCAATCCTGGGCAGGGTGCCAACCCACCACAGGACACACACACACACACACACACACACACTAGGGCCAATTTAGAATTGCCAATCCACCTGACCTGCATGTCTTTGGACTGTGGGAGGAAACCGGAGTACCCGGAGGAAACCCACACAGACACGGGGAGAACATGCAAACTCCACGCAGGGAGGACCCGGGAAGCAAACCCGGGTCTCCTAACTGCGAGGCAGCAGCACTACCACTGTGCCACCGTGCCGCCTATTACACTTCAAATATTTCATAATTTATCCATATATAGCACCCTTTCAGAACAAATGCTCAGAGTATGTGCTTAGATTCCCAAATATAAAAAAGCCGAGCCAAGCTGCTGTAAGCCTAAACAGTGGCCTAACAGAAAGGCTTGTAGGCATTTTGTTACAATTCTTAAAATCTGTGTCCCGAATTGATTTAATAATCCATAGCACAATATCTTTGCTTACAAAAGATTTTACATTGAAGGGAAACGCAAACAAATGATGCAAATCAGCAGGCAGAATGGGCTCAGTCTTCTGGGCTCATGTTATCGCCCTGATATCCTTCAGACTCTCCCTGAAGGTCACAGTTGGCTCCTGCACACCACAGCCTGGCCCTGCTCACTCACCCCACAGTTTTTTTTCTGTAAATGATAAGTAATGTACATGGGAGATCCACCGCTGCCTACTGATTGGTCACTCAGCAGGCGTTCACCTCCGACAAACGTGCTTGCAAAGTCCACAGACCATCAGCGTAATTAAAACAAGCAGTGGGTTAAGGGAATAGCTGCCGCAGGGCCGGGGGGGCTCCTGTCATTTCTTCAGTCACTCAGTAGCTCATTACGTCTGCGGAACTCAAGTCAATAGCCACCCTGCTGAGCTCATGGCTGCAATTTAGCCGCATGCTACCTCTTGGGACCCCAAAACTGCTCACAGGACCTGAAAGTAAAAAAGAAAAGTGGCCCGAGTTGGGAAATAGCCATTTAATGTTTCATTTGTGCAACAGTTAAATTTAATGATAATAACAGCAACATTTATTTGTATAGACACAATGCACAATGTAACAGACTTCATGAAAGGAAGCATATTGTGTTAAAAATGCTTTAGAAGAATAAGGATGTATTGTGTCATAAAACAAATGACAGTTCACAGTCAAATACTAAATCAAAAACAATCACTTTGTGTAATATTCTGTATTTAAAGGCACTATATTAAAAAGTTATTTTTAGTAGATGTCTTTATCCAAGGTGACTTACAAAGCAAGTTATAAATACACAGAAGAGTAAGTGTATTTATGTCGGTAATCAATTCAAAGAAACAAAGCTTATCAGGCTGATTAGCCAAGGTCACTGTGGTAGAGAAGCTCCGTCTGGCGGGTCACTCGTGCCAGAAATGACGCCTCCTTTTGGGAGGCCCAGGTTTTTATGGAGGCTGAACCTGAAGGGGAGGAGTCAGTTGCCCTCACTGGGCAGTTTCTCTGAACTGTAAGGTAGGAAGGGGATGACAGTGTTAGCAACAGCACCCCCTCCCATCCTGGCAGGTTATTACATACCTCGACAGAGCCTGCGAGACAGTGCACTTTAACAGCACTTTACAATGGAGTTAAAAATGGACCACAACGAAGCGTGTGGTGGCTCAATGGCTTTGATACACAGCTGACCTCAGTTCAAGTGAGTGAAAATGCCATCGACTGATGTGTCCTGAGTATGATGTTAAACTGAAAGCAGCCCTGCAACTTGCAGGGAAATCAAGGGGGTTGGTGGCAAGATTGGCATTCCAGACACCATTAAGAAAAAACTTCACGCAGCTCTGAGACGACAGACAGGACTCATTTCTGCTCTCCTTGGGAGTAGCTCTGCTGCGGGAAGGCTGCTCGCATTATGAAGGGGATGGGGGAGAGCCCTCGGGAAGAGTCAAAACTACCGGTGAGCCAATGGGGACAGGCCTGTTGGGGATCAGAACTAGAGTAGTGCTGGGGTGTCGTCCAGGGCACAGCAGAACTCGGGGGCTGTTTTGTCATGTGGTGGATGAGGCAATGTGCTGTATCACTTCATGCTCCCCAACCTGACCCCACTTGACCTGATGCGTGTTAGTAGTGGCGGAGGATCTGTGACTAATTGATTTTCAATTTTCTTAAGGATAATATTTTTGAAAGTATACTCAATAGAGTAATATCCAATAATTAGAAATTGAAAATATCTATTATAATAAAATAACCAATACTAGCATAAATCACTATCAATCTTACCCTATGAAAGAAGAAAAGAAACTGAAATAAGAGCCCCATCTCGCTATTAACATTAGTTAAAATGCAGTAATTTATTAAAATGATATAAATAAGTAAGAACTTGGAAAGGAACTTCTTTATTGTATAATAGGAATACATATGATACACAATGGGGAAGAAGATCAGGGGCTTGCCACAGTTGTTGGTGTATATCTGGAACTAAAAGATCAGGGGCAGGACACCAGACATCAGGGTCTTAAGCTACTGAAGCCCCCCGCCTCCCAACACCACTGTCCATTTTTAAACCCGTCCTGTGTTTGTATCAGTTATGTGTTATTAATTAGTCCACACACCATTTCTCTGCAGGTTGGTAAGGTCGTTACTTTACAACAGTAATCTGCAGAAAATATCGTTTAATCAGTTCAGCCTTATATAATTGTGTTAATCTTCCATTTATTTCCAGAGAAGTGACTTTTTATTTGGACTCTATTAATTATCTTACCTAAAGCGGCTATGTGAGCTGTCTGCGGTCTGACCGAAGTAAAAGAGGAAAATATGCAAAAATATACAAGTCCAAGCAACCGCTGTTAAGGTAATATTGAAACAGTAAATTAATTCATATTTGAAGTCACACAGAACGTTACTCCATTTTTACAGTAACGAGTTCATGATGCTTTTCAATGGCAGGTTTTGAAATTTTAAAGCAGCGTACGGTGCGATCTGTTTGAGATACTGTAGCTGAACAAAAATGTAACTGTATTGACAAATTTCTTTGAAAAATAAGTGTGCCACATCTCAAATAAATTGGTCTATGGGGGCAGAGTTGTCTTATATGGACAGACAGACAGACAGACAGACAGACAGACAGACAGACATGGGCTTTCACAATAGGTGCTTTGCTCATTATATACAAACGTACCTAAAAACGGAGCAAGAGGGAGTAACACTACTACTACCATTTAATTATATAGATCTGCAACGAGTCTAAGATACACATCAGTATCCTAAAGTCTTTGTCAGCACAGCAGCAGTTATCCTGTAGAGGAGACTTTAAGCAGTTCCAAAATATTGAATGAAAAGGTGTGTCTTCAAAAGACACCTAAACTTCAGTAAATTAGGAGCGGTTCAAATTGACAAAGGGAGATCAATCCACAGCTTTGGAGCAAGGACAGAAAAGTATTGTTCCATCTGGTGTGGCCAACCCCAACACAGACAGACGCAGAACACAAGTTCTGGCACTCACGCTTTTATGTATTTTTTCCTGTGGGAAATGCCTTCCCTTGTTTCCCGCCTGCACAGCACAGAAGAAAGCACTACACACAGCACAAAACACTTCTCTTCTTTCTTTTTCTTCACACTCTTTCTCTCTCTTCACCTCCACTCCTCCTGGTAAACTTTGTCCCTCTTCCTCCCAACTCTTGCTCCCGAAGTAATGGCAGCTGGCTCCTTTTATAGGGCACACGGAAGTGCTCCAGGTGTCCGGTGATCTACTTCCTGCTGCACTTCTGGGTGTGGCAGAAGTGCTGCACCAAAGGGCTCAGTCGTTCCTGCAGCACCCCCTGGTGGCACCCATGTAACCCAACAAGGCTGCTCTTCACCAGTCCTTCCACTATATATGCATTCTGGCCAGGCAAGAACCCTAGCCGTATGCCACACTGGGCATATCTGGCAAGATCAAGGAAAGTGTGGAAGAAAAATGAGAATTAGGGGTCACAATAGTCATTTAGGGGTAATTTACAGTAGTTATTGCAAATGAAATATTTTGGTATGCTTTCTACATTAAAATAAAGCATCAATCTTAGAAGTAGTATAAAATGGTTAATAAATGATAAATACTTATTCAAGAATACCAGGAAACCAGTCAAGTGAACAAATAAGAACAAGAAGGTTCTGGGTGATGGTTCAAGAATTTGGCAGACTATCATATACCCAGTAAGACTTGCAGATATCCCACACACATGAACTCAAGAAGTATTGGAAAGTATTACAGGGACCAAGACTATAGTGAAAAGCAACATTTATGTTAGGGTATGTAAACTGGTTGATGCTCTCTGCTAAAATACCTATTGTCTTTCAACCAATCACATTAAATATTCAGATGGTGCAAGCCAACAAACCAATCAGAACATGATATGTAAGCATTAATTGAGCACTGTTATTTAAATTCATTTATCTATAAATATAGCTCTGTCTTTACTTTGTGATCATTCCATCATGGGCTGCTGTGATGGTGTGTATCCCACTTCATGAAGAGAAATAAATGACACAATGGACAAGCTTCTTCCTGCCTGGTCCTTCAGGTTCATTATTTATAGCTATATATTTAAGGTAATGATTTCAACCAAAAGAGTCAGCAGACAAGGGACGTATAGAGAAACCAAAGACTGGAGATACTGAGGAGCAGGACAAGTCGGATAGCAGTTGAAGGAAACACTTCCAGGACAAAGTTGTAATGGTCTAGCCGAGACATAAAATCATTTGTTTACCACAGCTAGTGTTGCTTTAATTTCAGAATGTATCTCATAGTTTCCATTAGAAATTACTCCTGAATGTTTGAATTCGTTCATAACATTTTTTATTGCTGTAGTTCAATGTCTCTCCACTGCTAGGTCTTACCCTTCTCTTCGTGCTTATCGTGTATTTTGTCTTGATTTACTGGCCTATTCTCTTAGATTCCTTATCAAGTTCTCTCTCTTTCTATATCAGGCTATTTTGGTTTCTAGCAATCAGAAGAATGTCATCGGCACGGGCTAAACACGGGGTCATTCTATTATAAATATGACCACCTGGATTTATGTTTTGCTTCCTCAATACAAACTCTAAGCTTAGAATAAATAGCCTAGCTGACAGAAGATCCCCTTGCATAATCCTTGATTAATGTGAAAACTACAAAATTAATAGACTGATAAAACGAGTAGTAAAAAGCCTTAAATTAGTCAGCACTTTAGAAGACCGGTGTAAGTAAAGATGGATTCAGTTTCTTGCATGGAGTTTTACTGGGAATGCTCGTAAAAAAAAAAATAAATAAATAAAATAGAGTTTGAGTGTTAAATTGTATTGTGAAGTACTTTGTTAAATTGTAAAGGCAATATAGTGAACATATGGTAAAAAGGCTTGAACTATAGAAATGCTGTGTCTGAAAGGCACTATAAAATGTGAGCATCATTTTCAGACCATGTTTTCTAATGATCAGGGATGGCTCAAGGGTACATTTTTGATGTTAGTTGCAAATGCCCAAGAAGACACATCCAAAACAGAGATCTGTAACTGTAATTGATGAAGGAGGAGTTGGGGCGGCCCCCCTTGAAGATAGGCACCCTCACGATCATCACATATTAACATTAGAACAATCCAGATGAGGACAGGCCATTCAGCCCAACAAGGCTCTCCAGTTCTATCCAACAACATCAAATGTAGTTGTGAAGGCCCCTAAAATCCCACTTTCTACCACTCCACTTTGTCACGTATTCCACATGTCTGTGGTTCCCTGTGTAAAGAAAAACTTCCTAATGTTTGTGTGAAATTTACTCTTAACAAGTTTCCAACTGTGTCCCCGTGTTCTGATGAACTAATTTTAAAGTCATAATCTCGATCCACTGTACTAATTCTCGTCATAATTTTAAACACTTCAATCATATCACTTCTTAATATTCTTTTGCTTAAACTGAAAAGGCTCAGCTCTTTTAACTCTTTCAGGGCAGATGTCGACTTTTGTTGAAATTCAGGGGTAGAGGACGGTAATGAGCCATAAATGGCGACAAAACTCGCTGTTATGTTTTAGTTCAACTCTCTTTGCTAAAAGGAAAGTTAGCTTCGTTTATTTGACCTTGATTTCCTGCGCAGGCGTGAGTAGCAAAGAGCAAACAACCTCTAAAATGGCATCGACATCTGGTGAGAGACCAAAGGGAATGCACAAACCAAAATACTCAGTGAACGACATTTTGCATATTAATCGCTGAATCGGACTCTGACTTGTTAGACTCCAAATTTTGATGCAAGTGATCTGAAGATGGAGATTGAAAACAAAACTGAGGTACTGGCTTCAGCTCATCGTGGTGCTGAACGCGCTTGTGTTGCTGATGCGCCCACGGCAGTATTCACCTGGGAGGACCACCACTTATGATGACAGGAGGTACAAACCAGACTGTGTCGCACTGCCACTCAAAGACAGACCAGGCAGCCGGCCCTCCACATATTCCTACCATCCTCCGAGCTGTCCATACTCAGCCACCAGAGACACTGAACAGGTGTCTACAGCAGCCACAGCAGCGGACGTTTTATGTTGATTTACATTGGAAACCTTTGCTTTGCGTGCTTTTCAGAAAACAGAGTTGCCTGCAAAAAATATTTAGCCCTCAAAGTGTTAATATTTCCTCATAACTCACCCCCTGGACTTTTTTCTAGCACTGCTATGTCCTTTTTGTAGTCTGGAGACCAAAATTGCACACAGGACTCCAGATGAGGCCTCACCAGTGTGTTATAAAGCTTGAGCAGAAGCTCCTTGGACTTGTACTGCACGCATCAAGATGTTATATAACCTGACATTCTGTTAGCCTTCTTAATGGCACTGTCTGGCAGTTGATAAAGTCGAGTCCACTATGACTCCTAAATCCTTCTCATAAGACGGACTTTCAATTTTTAGACCTCCCATTGTGTATTCAAACCTCACATTACTCATTATCACACATTACATTACTGACATTAAATTCCATCTGCTACAAATTTACCCAAGCCTGTTTGCTGTCCAAGTCCCTCTGTGATGATTTAACAGATTCTCAATTATCTGCCAATCCACCTACGAGGGGGGACCCAAAAATAACCGGAATTTTGTTGTTGTTAGGTTGGTACTTGTAGTACATGGTTGGGCCGCTAGGGTGATCTAGTTACACTCCTCACAAGTCAGTCTGCCAAGTGCCATCAGTCTGGAAGGTTGTGCTTGTGTTCAGTGAATTTTTTTGTAAAAGTACATTGAGCAACAGTGTGAGAAGGAAACGCCCTGATTTGTGGGAGTCGGGCAATTGGTTCTTTCATCATGACAACGCTCCATCTCACACTGCTCTCAGCATTCGCCAATTTTTGGCAAGAAACGGTATGACAACCCTGAACCACCCACCCTACTCACCGGATTTAGCTCCGTGTGATTTCTTTTTGTTCCCTCGGATGAAAAAAGACTTGAAAGGAAGGCGTTTTGCTGACGTCGAAGAGGTAAAACAAGAAACGACCAGAGCATTAATGGGCATTACTTCAGACGAATTTAAAAAATGTTTCGAACAATGGAACAAACGGTTAGATAAGTGTATTTCGCCAATGGAGAGTACTTTGAAGGAGACTAATGTAGTTTGTACAGAAAATTAAATTAAACACGTTTTAAAAATATTTCCAGTTATTTTTGGGTCCCCCCTGGTATCTTAGTATCATCTACAAACTTAGTATTTATATTCCTATGAAATTCATTTATATATATTAAAAATAGCAGTGGCCCTAGCACTGACCTGTGCTGGACACCACAATTTACTTCACCCAATTCTGATAAAGTTCCTCACCCCATCATTCTCTGCTTCTTGTGTTTAAGCCAGTTCTACACCCATCACCACCCTGAACTCCCAATTCTCCTAATTCAATGCTGGACCTCTCATGTAGCACCTTATCAAAGTAAAGTACTTTGCTAAATCACTGAGAAGGACAACATGGTGGAAGAGGTCTCCAGGAAGGGCTGTCACACCACCCAGGGCACCTAGATTTGGTAAGTTGTGCAGTAAATTTCTTTATGTGATGATGAAAGGTGTATATTGAATAAATGGTGTGAAGAGCCTTCAAATTGTGCTCATGTCTAAAAGCCGTACTTTGTGATGGTGCTAATGGAGGAGGAGGAGGATCTCAAGAGTGAACATGTGACTGATTGAACCACCATACGGGTTATTTGAAAGTCTTTTCTACAACGCCTCTAGCTGTCCGTTTACAGTATTTTCTAACCTAGTTACTTAGCAAAATCCTTTATACTGTGCTTATAAAAAGTATTTACCCCTCGGAAGTTTCCACATTTTATTTTTATTGAATCTTGTTGATCAACAGGAAACGACTCTTCAGTATCAAAGTGAAAACTGATCCCTACAGAGTGGACCAAATTGAATTACAAATATAAAAACACACAATATCTGATCACATTAGTATTAATATGACACCCCTTCATCACCACTGCTACAGTCACTTGGTTCGAGAAGAAACAGAATTAGTTTAAAGGAGATCATTTGTCTGGGGTTTCAATTGATTGTAGAACATTTACATTTATTTGCTTAGAAGATGCTTGTAACCAAAGCGATTTACAAAAGAGGTCACCATGCTCTGAGGGTCTGTTTGGGAACAAGTTGTAAAAGAGAACACAGCAACTAGTAAAAGGTTTGGGGGTCCACCTCGTATATTGTCATTAGTCGATAGCTCTGTAGAGTAGTCTCAAAAGATTGAGTCCTGAATGGAACTGACTGGGGAAGGTAAGTGATTGGCTTTATAGGCGGTGGAAAGGAAGAGGAGGGTCCAACAGGGCAAGAGCAGAAGTGAGGTCAGCAGGAGGGCGTGGTCCGGAGAGGGAAGTGGAAGTTGGTTAGACTTTAGCTGGTCTTCCATTCTGGGGTTATGCAGAGGTGGGAGAGAAGACATTAGTGCAGTCCGTTAACCCCTGACCCGGCATTTTACCTTTAGCTAAGCCCATAGACTGCCTTCCATGCACACATGTGTAACAAAGTGTTACAGGACAAGAGTACAAGTAAAGACTTCAGGACAAAATATAAGCAAGTTACAATTCCTTTGTTATAGGAACGTAACAAAGTCAATACCAATTAGAATGAAATTCACAGAACAGAAGGGTCCTCAATCGCTTTTTAAACACATTGTGGAAGTCAGCATGTCGAATGGAGGTGGGCAGCTCATTTCACCAGGTAGGAGTTACAGATGAAAAGTTTCTGGATTGAGATTTGATGCCAGCGAGAGATGGCATTACCAGGTGGTGTTCATCAGCAGACTTGTGTGGTCGAGAAACAGAATAGGACCTCACAAGTGTCACTCTATATATATGGGTGCTGACTCACTGACTACTCTGTCGGCAAACATCAAGGATTTGAACTTAATGTGTGATGCTACTGGAAGGCAGTGGAGTGACATGGACCCACCTCAGCTGGTTGAACACAGCTTCAAGTGCTGCTACGTCTTTCTTGGTGCGTGGTGACCAGAACTTCACACAGTACTACAGATAAGGCCTCACTAGTGCATTATAGAGTCTAACACTCCTTGATTTATATTCAGTATAACCTTAGATTTTATTTGCCCTTTTAACAGCTTGTGCGCATTGCTTAGACGATGAAAATGAACCCCTATGTCCTTTCCATAGGAGGATGCCTCTCCTTCAGTGTCAATACATACACACCTTTAAAATGAATCCTCAAGCTGGGATGTGAGAGGAAAACTGGGACACCCTGAGAAAACTGCCTACAGGAAAAAGGAGAACATACAGACTCCACAAATTCATCCCATGGGTGAGGGTATTTGAACCCAGTGCCACCCAGTGCTGTAGACCCTTATAGCACAGTACATCTCTATCTGCTGCATGGGGTCACCCAGCTCAATAAAAGAGTTAAAACTCTCAGAGACTTGAACCCCAAGAGCAACACTTAGTTAAGAAAAAAAAAGCAAACTCAAATAAGAAACATCTTTGACCTTGACCTCAAAGGAAATATAAAATTGGAACATTAAAGCGATGAGTCCCCACTGCGTGAAATCCAGATTCATCACAACATGTTTGAAGTGAAACCCCTGCTGCTTGTTTGTAAAAAGCAAAGGCGCCCCATTTTTACATAAAGTCTTAACACCAAGCGAGAGGCCCACATCAGATGATGTCCCTCCAGGCTGGAGCGGGGCAGGTAGATGGCGGCCACAACTCCAAAAATGACGCCAGAAAATCACATTTAGTCATCAGCACAGATGGACGCCTTGATGGCTTGTTTCTGTTGTTGTGCATGTTGGCTTTGCCTGCTTGAAGCCTGTCGTGCAGCTTTCTTACTGTTTGCTGGGTTTGATTCTGATTCTCAGTAATAGGAGTCATGGTAGTATCGGGTACCCCAATCACACACTCACAGAAACACACACACTCTGGACAATTAAGAGTCAGCGGTTAACCAAATACGTACATTTTTAGAATACTGGCAGAGATGGGCGACTGGAAGTAGGCTTCAACCCTGCCTGGGGTTTGTTTCCTGCCTTGCGCCCTGTGTTGGCTGGGATTGGCTTCAACAGATCCCTGTGACACTGTAGCTAGGATATAGCGGGTTGGATAATGGCTGGCTGGCTGGCGTAGGCTTCAGACGGATCATACTGGATCCGTGAGGTACTAAACACTGATCCAACATGCCACATCCTTCATATTTCAGTTTAACCACTCAGTCAGTCCTTTATAGCACCTTTTATCTTACTTTAATGCAGCAGTCATAATTACACGCCTCATTAAAACACTTTATTTTATACGGAGCCTGTCATCTCCACTCTTACCATAAGGCACACCACAAAACAAAAATTCTATATTTTATATAGCGCCTTTTATTTTGAGAACTATCCCAAATCACTGTGCCTGGCATGCAAATCAGTGTGATGAGCCAGTTTGTACCCAATGGTATTTTCACAGTAAGGGTGGCACAGGTGATCAGTGCCACTTCAGTTCCATGCCTGGCCACATTCTATAGGAGCTTTGTGCCTTCTTCTCTCTCCCTGTGCAACGTTCAGCAGTTTCCTCTCACAACTCAGACTGGAGTGTTTAGATTAACGGGTCATACTGGCTGAGTGAAAGTTAAGTGTTTCTGCGTGCATGGCACCCCATCCAGGGTTGATCCCTGCCTTAAACCCAATGCTGGCAGTGTACGCCATGATGTGCTGCAACCTTGTAATGTTAAAAGCAGGTTCAGAGCTTGGATGGATGCTGACAGCTTGTTCGACTGGTGAGGAGCTACAAATGAAAAGAGTCAGGATTGAGATTTCATGTTGTGTATGGCAGTATGGCCAAGATGCCATTCTTAATTATACCTGAGTGGATAAGAAAGAGTATAGGACCTCATGAGTGTCTACATATACATAGGTGCTCACCCGCTGACTACTCTGTAGAAGAGCATCAACGATTTCATCTTACCAAATTTCTCCCTGGGGACAAATTTTTCGGGGTGAAATGTGATTCTCATGCCTGGGGACAACCCGTTAAAAAGTTTGTAGTCAATGGCGGCTGTCACACATGCGTGTTTGAGGATCACCCTCCAAGCTCTTCCCAGGTATGGTATACAAACTAAGGGAGGGCTCTGTTGCTAACTGTCTTATCATATTCTTCCCCCACTGTACAGAGAAGTGATGCCACAGAGGATAGTTGACTCTGTTGATGACATTTTCCTCTGATGATGACGCCTGTCTGTCCCGAAAGTCAGCTGAAGTGGTGTAAAGCACAACACCGTTGGATTCTGGATCAGTGGAAACGTGTTTTCTGGACTGAAGTCTGATGGACACATTTGGGGTTGCAGATACCAGGAGATAGTACCTGCTGAAAAGTTTGGTGGAAGAGGCATAATGGTCTGGCACGGTTTTTCAGAGTTTGGACAAAGTCTCATTAGGTTCCATTGAAGGATACTGTTAGAGCTATGGCATACACAGACATTTTAGACAATTGTGCACTTCCAAATTTGTGGACACAGTTTGGGGAAGTTCCTTTTCTATTCCAGCATAGCTGCATCCTTATACACAAAGCAAGGTCCATAAAGGCATGCAGGAACTTGAGTGGCCTGCACAGACCCCTGACCTCAAGTCTATTAAACACCTTTGGGATGAATTAGAATGTTGATTGCAAGCCAGGTCTTCTCATTCAATATCAGTACCTGACCTCACAAATGCTCTTTTGGCTGAATGGACACAAATTCCCACAACCTTCAAATTCTTGCGGAAAGCCTTTTTTGGAATAGTAGAGGCTGTTATAGCTTTGGAATGGAATGTTCAACAAGCTCATATAGGCCAGGTGTCCACAGACCTTTGGCCATCTTGTGTATAAATTGTAGATATGATTGCATTAGACTTGCCTTTGTAAACAGTAAGGATATGTAAACCCTGCCTCATTTTACTGTATGTGAATCAGGACTGCTGCTATACTCAGTCTTCAGCTTGTCCTGGTGTGAATTTCTAATATCATTAATTGCTTTCCTGAACCTGTACATGCATTTCTTGCCTTTTTCCATGTTGCGAACCTGAAATGTGTTACTGGGAGCCCCATGTAATTATGGATGTCACTGCTGATCCATGGTTTCTTATGAACACATATAGAGATGGCACACAATCATCCACATGTGGTTTGATGAATCAAATTATAATGGCTGCAAACACATAAGGATCTAACAAGGAATCTGTAACTACATCCCATTATGAAAACCATCCATCAGTTTTTCCTCCTCCTCCTCCTCCTCCTCATTTTTGCCTATTTCACTTCAGAGGCAACATTAACCTGACTTGAGACACTAAGCGAAATTCCTCTCTTTATAAATGTCATGCAATACACAGAAGTGGACTGAATTAAATACTAAAACTCGGCTGCAATATATAAATACGTATGTTGTGAAATATGCTTTAAGATTGTGTAATTTATCTATGCTGCACAGTTCTGTTTTGTACTGTTTGTAACCTAATAATCAAAAGTCATAAGTCAGAAGAAATAACCAAAGAAGAGAAACACTAAAGATTTACTAACTCACACTTTGCTTATCCAATCTTGTATATTTATGGGATGTGCATGCTGACCATTATATGGTGACGCCACATGCCGCACACTCTCCAGTACCTTCTGTGTAAAATTCCCATGCTAAAACACAGAAAATGACAGTGCCCATAATAAAACAAATGGTATCATGCAATAACATTTAAAATATACAGTACTATATAACAGTTTTAGGAGGCGTCTAGGAATAAATAAATGCAAAAAATGAATTCATTGGGTAGAAGAAAACCGAAATAGAAACAATTTGTTAAAAAGAGATTAAATAGCATTATAAAAAATGAAAGAAAACACAAAATCATAACATCATATTTTTAAGAAGCTGAAACCAGCAATTTTTCATTAAGCTGGTCTTACCTAAAATATAGGGGTAATAATAAATAATAATAATTGTTTACAAGGTTTTCTCACTACTTAAAGCACTTTACACAGTGAGCGCTGAGCCACTTCAACCTCCACTAAAGTGTAGAACCCACCTGGAGGATGTGAGGGCAGCCATTTTTTTGCATCAGTACTCCCATCACACATGAGCTGTTAGGTGTTAAAGGAGTCAGAGAGAGAGCCAATTAAAAACAGGGAATGATTAAGGGGCCAGAATGGGTAGGCTGAGGTGGGACATTTAGCCTGGACATTGGGATACACCCTTCTCTTTACGCAGGAGGCCCAGGGACCTTTTATGACCACACAAGGACCAGACCGCAGTTTTACGTCTCATCTGAAGGACAGCACCATTTTGAACAGCACAGTGTCCCCATCACTGCATTGGGATCCACATTCAGACCACAGGGTAAGCGCCCCATGCTGACCTCACCAACACCTCTTCCAGCAGCAACCCAAGGTTTTCCTGGTTGGTCTCCAGTCCAAGTACTGGCTGGGCCTGAATGTGCTTAGCTTCAGGTGGCTGACCTCTTCTGAGGTGCTGGTGGTATGGCTGCTGTAGTAGTCACACTTGCAGAGCACAGTGAAAGACTTATTACATCGCTCTTCCCTGATTGGATCCTACTCATTACACCTTCTTATTCCCTGATTGGTCACTCTTGATTGAAGACAACATATTCTGACAGTGCAGAGACAGGGGAGCTGCCTTCCATGGTGCTTGTTGAGCTGCTTACCTGGATGCCATTTTTAGAACTTTTGCACAACAGAGTCACCAGTCATATATTTGCTGAAACTGCATGTCTACGTTTGGTCCCTTTGACATATCATGATGTGGCTGCTCAGGCTATACGTCTGCAATGCACACATACTGCAGTTGCTGAGCAATGAATTTCAGGAAGTTTAATGGCGACATTCGAAAACTGGCTTGTGAGACTGCTCACACTACAAGACAGTCGACTGGAATTTTTGACATGATAGAACTTCTTATGATCATGCAACAACCCATGATGCAATCAGGCATTGCAACCCATCTCATACTGCATGTGAAGTAACAACTGATGAAGCTGAAACTTGGGCCAACTCAGATAATCAGTCAGCGGCTGCAAATCAGGACTAAACTTGTGACAAAATCACACAGTGTATGCTTGATTAAAGACGTCTGTGCTGTATGCATGCCTGGCACAGGCAAACAATTTTGCCAAATGTATTTTTGGTCATTTCAGTATTGATGAAAATACTTTTGGAAATAACCTGAAAATGCTAGTGTAGACAGGGATCATTTTCTTTTAAAACAAAGTTTTTAAATGAAAAGTGGTAGTGTAGAAGTAGCCTCAGACTCACTTCCTAGTAAGGTCACCATTTTCACTTCAAACAATTTCTTAGAACTCAATTGAAAGCCATCATTTAATTGTATGGATTCTTAGTGCTCTCAGGCTGCCACAACACACATTTGGCAAAACTGCTGATTTTCTGACAATGACCTCTAATTTTGTGGACTAGAACTGGATGTTATTTCTCAGACCGACACTTTTAACTTTTTCATTAATTTGTTATTGTATGATAGACACATGAGTACAAATGAGATCAAATTGACTGTTCAGATAGATAGATATGTAAGACACTATATACTGTACTGCAATAGATATACAGATAGATAAGACATACCATAATAAGTTGATAAATAGAAAAGGCACAGATAGATAGATAGATAGATAGATAGATAGATAGATAGATAGATAGATAGATAGATAGATAGATAGATAGATAGATAGATAGATAGATAGATAGATAGATAGATAGATATGAAAGGCGCACTATATTAGATAGATAGATAGATAGATAGATAGATAGATAGATAGATAGATAGATAGATAGATAGATAGATAGATATGTAAGACACTATATGATAGATAGATAGATAGATAGATAGATAGATAGATAGATAGATAGATAGATAGATAGATAGATAGATAGATAGATAGATAGATAGATAGATAGATAGATAGATAGATAGATAGATAGATTTCTTCTCTCTCTCTGTCTATATATATATATATATATATATGGGGCGGCACGGTGGCGCAGTGGGTAGCGCTGCTGCCTCGCATTTGGGAGATCTGGGGACCTGGGTTTACTTCCCGGGTCCTCCCTGCGTGGAGTTTGCATGTTCTCCCCATGATTGCGTGGGTTTCCTCCGGGCGCTCCGGTTTTCTCCCACAGTCCAAAGACATGCAGGTTAGGTGGATTGGCGATTCTAAATTAGCCCTAGTGTGTGCTTGGTGTGTGGGTGTGTTTGTGTGCCTCCTGCGGTAGGTTGGCACCCTGCCCGGGATTGGTTCCTGCCTTGTGCCCTGTGTTGGCTGGGATTGGCTCCAGCAGACCCCGTGACCCTGTGTTTGGATTCAGCGGGTTGGAAAATGGATGGATGGATATATATATATAGTTTTTATTAGCATTTGCCTTAATAAAAGGAAAGGTACCTATATGTCTGTGTAGCTGTGTGTTCCTGTCTCTCTGTCACTCCGATTTTACAAATCCCAAACCAAATAGCATATAACAGAGACATATGCATTACATTTGTCACTCGATCAGATGGATTTCATAAACGTTTATAGCAATGCATTTTTTTACTACAAATGTCTGTGTTGCGCGATTTGTTGGAATGACAAATGAAATGCATTTCATTACTATACGCATTACGACACCTTTTATTGGCTAACTAAAAAGATTACAATATGCAAGCTTTCAAGGCAACGATTACACCTTGCCTGAAAAAGAGGCCTGAGTTGCCTCGAAAGCCTGCATATTGCAATCTTTTAAGTTAGCCAATAAAAGGTGTCATTTTGCTTGACTTCTCACTACATTCATAATTGCTAACACGGTACATCACCCTAGTACTATATGCATCACAAGATACGTTCCAGAAGATGGTGCATTGCAAACATTAATGCTGAGGTCTTTGTTGATAATTTAGATTCCTACCCATCTTAGACGGGTAGCACAGTTAGTCCCAATATCATTTGGTTTACTATCTATGAAAACAACAACAACAACAACAACATTTATTTATATAGCACATTTTCATACAAAAAGTAGCTCAAAGTGCTTTACATAATGAAGAGAAGAAAAATAAAAGACAAAATAAGAAATTAAAATAAGACAACATTAGTGAACATAGAAAGGAGTAAGGTCCAATGGCCAGGGTGGACGGAAAAAACAAAAAAAAACTCCAGAAAGCTGGAGAAAAAAATGAAATCTGTAGGGGTTCCAGGCCACGAGACCGCCCAGTCCCCTCTGGGCATTCTACCTAACATAAATGAAATAGTCCTCTTTGTAGTTAGGGTTCTCACAGAGTCACTTGATGCTGATGGTCATACAGACTTCTGGCTTTTAATCCATCCATCATTGTTGGGACATCATGGTGCTTTGGGTAGATGGTGGTGGCGCACGCCACCACCAGCAGGACACCGGAAAAGGAAACAGAAGAGAGAGTAGGGGTTAGTACAGATTTTGAATGAATAGTTATTATAATGAATTGGATATACAGAGTATCAGGATTAAATTACAGTGAAGTTATGAGAAGGCCATGTTAAAATAATGTGTTTTCAGCAGTTTTTTAAAGTGCTCCACTGTATTAGCCTGGCGAATTCCTACTGGCAGGCTATTCCAGATTTTAGGTGCATAACAGCAGAAGGCCGCCTCACCACTTCTTTTAAGTTTTGCTCTTGGAATTCTAAGGAGACACTCAGTTGAGGATCTGAAAAAGAAAAAGAGAAATCATTAAGTGTTCTGAGTCTTAAAAAGCAAGTCTGTGCCCATTAACAGTAGTAATTGGTTACTAATGGAATGAAAACCTGCAGCCAGTGCAGCCCTGGATTAGAACACATTGCTTGAAGTCTGGTCCATACCAGCACCCATTTTACTTGTGTTATTGAAGATGGAGTATGTTCACTGTAACAAGAAAAGTGATAAATAAAAACTGATTGATGTATTGATGGTGTATGATAATTAATCCATACTGATACCAATACCTCAACCTGTGCGTCCATTGCAATTGTCTTTGCTACAGTGTGCTATGAAAGGTGCCATTTAAAATGATGTGAAGTCAAGGCGTAGTGCTGCATCGGTCAGTGCTGTTCCCTCACAGCTTGTGTTTCCTGTCTCCATGTAAGTTTCTTCCCAGTCTTCCCGTTTCCTCACACATTTCACAAATGCAACTCTAAACTCCAGCATCCATACCACCTTCACTTCAGATCAGGTTGTCCACCTGAGGTTAAGCACGTTCGGGCCTCGCCAGTACTTGGATGGGAGATCATCTGGGGAAAGCTTGGGTTGCTGCTAGAAAAAGTGTGGGTTAAGCCAGCAGAGGGCGCTTTCCCTGAGGTCTGAATGTGGATCCCAGTGCAGTGACTAGGAAAATGGTGCGTCTTGTTGTGCAGGCTAAATTACCCACCACAACCTAGTCATTCTGGCCCTCTAATTATCCCCTGTTTCTAATTGGCTTGCTCTCTCTCATTACCTCACCATCAAACAGCTAATGTGTGGTGAGTGTACTGAAGCAAAAATGGCTGCCATTGCATCATCCAGGTTAGATGCTGCACATTAGTGGTGGTTGAAGTGTCTGTCAACTCACTGAAACACTTTGAGTCATGAGAAAAGTGTTATATACTGTAAATGAATTATTATTATTATTATTATTATTAAACTGGCCTTGTGTGAACTCTGCCATGAACTTAGTACTGCTGGGTGTAGGCCCCAGCTCCCAGTGACCCTTTATGGGAATACATGAGCCCAGAAAATGAATGAATATTATGGTGAGTTTTATGTCAGTCTTTATTTCTCAAGAAACTCTGTAAAGAATGTACTGGTTGACATGATTTGTTCCAAACGCCAGTTGCTGTATACCATTTACTGAATGAAATTAGAACACAGAAGCCGTATTAGAAGAAAGTAAAAACACAGAGATTCTGCCGACTGCAAAAAAAGTGGAAGGGACCCCCCCCCCACCACCACCAATACATACACACACAGTATTAGAAAATAAAAATGAATAGAAATATTACAAATACTGAACCCTGGTGCAGCATTTGTCTGAGTGCCGGGGCTCATTACACTGCGGAAAAGCAACAAGCCACAGGACATGACAGCTGGATCAACAGTGCCCTCTAGTGAGCAATCGTAACGATACCATTCAGTGCTTTCCAATGGGCAAATATCCTATTCTATTTGATTTTGTGTTTTAAAGCGTTTTCTGAAAAAAAGAAACCATAGGTGAACTTTTTTTGTTCTTTAGTAGTTAAAAACAAAGGTTTTTTTTTTTGTGATCAATTTTTTATTGATGGAAAAATTTCAAAGTGAACAAAGCAGTAGCTATTGTAACACAGTTGGGTGAGAATATAAAAAGCAGTAAACGTGTAGAACGGATAGTGTTAGAACCTCTTCATAAAACTCTTCCCAGTTACACCACAAAAGGACAAATGGAGAGCAATCGATCTTTGCAAATGCGAATGTGGAGGACAAAGTGTGGAGGACATTTCAACATTGTCATATTGCCATGTCACACAGACAAATGTTTAGTATTCTGTAGAGACTCACCGCTCTTCCCATACACACACACAGTCGTAGTCATGCTGGGATTGGTTTGATTTCTGTAAGACAGCACACTTCTTGCTGATCAGTTATATCTCTAGAATGAACTAGCCGAAGCGCCTGCTGTTGTTTGACAGTATATACTGTATATAATGGGTTAAGGTAAGCAAGTAAATATTTGTATTTTATTAATGTTGACCCTTTTTGTCATTGCTGGCTCAGATGCTGATGTCCCCTCCATCTTCTGCACTACCTCATTATCAATTTGTCTGCTCCCATGAGTCCAGAGTTTGTTCTTTTAATGTGTAATTGTACTCCATAATTGCCGTGACTCCTTGCCATGAGTGCTACTTCTTTGACTTTGCCTGCTTTACTGCGGTTTCATGAACAGATGTTTAATTCCAAATTAATAAAAAAAATGGCTGTTGGAATAACTGAATGCATGAACCGTGTTAGGGGTCTGGGGGGATTGGGTTCCACAAACATCTCTGCACTTCTCCGTATTATTACATAAGGCATCACCAGTGGTGTTAATTCAATAACACTCTAACGAAGATTCAAAGCGGACTCATTCAACGTTGATTTACAGTTTCTGCAAACCGTGGAACTGAAATGACATCACCGTCTACAATTATTAATGCCGCTTCTTCTTCTAAAGCTATTCATGTGGGGTTGCTATGTTGGACCAAAGTCCTCCATTCTCGTCTATTGTCCACTTCCACAGCCAACATGCCTTTCTCCTTCAGATCCACAGCCATACTTTCTCTTCTCTTCCAACCCAACACCTCCATATCCATGATTCTTCTCCCCATCATGTTTACCGATATTCTCATCAGCCATCTTTCCTGTATGTTCTTTCAGATTTCTCCAACTTCAGCTGTACCTCTGATTCTCTCATTCCTCATCTTTTCAGGCTTTGCTATTTCATAACTGCTTCCCAACATCCTCTTTTCTGTAATATCCAGTTTCATTTTGTGCACCTTCTTAACTATTGAGGTTTGTGAGCCATCCAACAATGCTGGTCTGACCACCATTTTACACACTTTACCCTTCACTCTTGCACTGATTCTTTGGTCACTTTTGATACTTTTTTCCAGTTTTTCCAGCATGACTACATTTTATTTCTAGATCTAGCTCTACATCTTCTCTTATTGTTGATCTGAAATATTTGAGCATTTCCACCCTTTAAGGCATTTCTCCCTGGGGGTTAACTTCTCCATCTTGCTCTTGTCCCTTAAATCTGTCTGTTTGCTGTTATTCGTAAGGTCTCTGATTTCCATAGTTCTTCTCAACTTCTCCAGTTTCCTTTCCACAGTATTCTTAGTGGTGCCACATGGCACAATGTCATCTGCAGTGTGCTCCATGAGGTCTGATCTACTGTTCTTCTAACAATAACATCCCTATCTGGAGAAGAAAAGATATGAGCTTAATGGTAATCCTTGATGTAACCCTGCAAATCCATCTGTTATTTCTACACGACTTCTCAATTGTGTGTAGGCCCCTTCAAACGTGTCCTACATATCCCAAATAAGAGATTGAGTGGGCATCATACTAAAAGAAGAGGGAGTTCAGGGTGTAGGTGGGTGCAGAACTGGCTAATACACAAGAAGCAGAAGGTTATGGTGTGAGGAACCTTAGAAGAATTGGCTGAAGTTAAGGGCTCGTTTATACTTCACGCTCAGAACGCGTACGCACCCGCATCATGGCTGCCACACGTTCCCAGCGTTCATTTCACGCATCCTCTGAGCAGGTCCTCAGAAATTAACGTGACGTATGCGTGACTTGTAGTACCAACAAAAAATGGGGGGGGGTTAGGGGGGTTGGCGCAGTGTGATAAAAGTCGGAACGTGACGTCAGAGTCTCTGTTTACTATCTACATGTGACAGAAAGCCTCTATGTGGATCCTACGGGATCGATGTACGCGTTTTGATGTTTGATGAATGGTTCGATGTGGTGAAGCAAAATGCCAACATACAGATGCATTCGTGGTGCTTTTCTATTCAAGCGTCGCATATTCCCAATCGTAATGACACGATTCATTTTAAAAGTCTCACTTACCGTCTTTTGTGCCGTCTATTTTTTTTTTTTTTTTTTTTTTACAACTTCCCAACAGCGCTGTATTTGAGCCACTGAGAAAAAAAATTAAGGACATGGTGAAAACGCGTATTTTGTGATTAAAGTGGAAATTTCAGCTTTAATCTCAAAATGTCCACTTTAACCTCATAGTTTACTTTATCATTAAAGCAGACCATCGTAAACGTCATCCCAGTTTTTAATCGCTACAGCAAGCAGCAATAGATCACCACACAGAACACATTAAACGTATGATATTCCAACTCTGCACATTTAGAATCTTTAGATTTATACTTGATATCACTTTCATGATGAAATGCATTAAAGTGTGTATGTTACATTTTACAGATAAATCATTAATTTCGTTTAAATAATGAATACTGTTAATAATTACACACATGGGGGTGACACGGTAGCGGAGCGGTAGCACTGCTGTCTTGCAGGGAGTCATGTCGCTGGCTTGGATTCCACACTGTGCTGCAGTTTCCTTCCAAACATATGCAAATTTGGGGATTTGGTGCTGCTAAAATGACGCTAGTGTATGTGTGTGCTTGTATTCACCTTGCGATGAGCTGAGTCCTCATCCAGGGATTGTTTCTCACTCGTGCCCAATGCTTGCTGGAATGGACACATCCCTGGATTGATGGATTTAATCATTAAACTTTCTTTCAGAGATATTGCGGTAAGGTGTCATCGGAATTTAATGGGTGTTCTAGGCAATTCACAACACAGAGAAGCCGAACCTGTTCTCCTCGTGATAATACCTCGCACTGCCACCTGGTGGATTCCTCCAGGTTTGCGTAAAGTACACGTGCAAGTATAAACACTACAACACTTGCGTAGCAGGAGCGTCCGCTGCAGCATACGTCTTGTCACGTGAAGTATAAACCCGGCCTAAGAGTCTTGTCAAGAAGGGGTCAGTGCTAGGGTCACTGCTATTATTAATACAGTAATCCCTCGCTATATCGCGCTTCGCCTTTCGCGGCTTCACTCCATCGCGGATTTTATATGTAAGCATATTTAAATATATATCGCGGATTTTTTGCTGGTTCGCGGATTTCTGCGGACAATGGATCTTTTAATTTCTGGTACATGCTTCCTCAGTTGGTTTGCCCAGTTGATTTCATACAAGGGACGCTATTGGCAGATGGCTGAGAAGCTACCCAACTTACTTTTCTCCGTCTCTGTCTTGCGCTGACTTTCTCTGATCCTGACGTAGGGGGATTGAGCAGGGGGGCTGTTCGCACACCTAGACGATACGGACGCTCGTCTAAAAATGCTGAAAGATTATCTTCACGTTGCTACCTTCTGTGCAGCTGCTTCCTGAAGCGACATGCTGCACGGTGCTTCGCATACTTAAAAGCTCGAAGGGCACGTATTGATTTGTGCTTGTTTGTTTTTCTCTGGCTCTCTCTCTCTCTCTCTCTCTCACTTTGTCTGCTCCTGACGGAGGGGGTGTGAGCTGCCGCCTTCAACAGCTTTGTGCCGCGGTGCTTCGCATACTTAAAAACTACAGCCCTATTGATTTGTTTGCTTTTTTTCTCTATTTCTCTGACATCTGCTCCTGACTTGAAGAGGAAGATATGTTTGCATTCTTTTAATTGTGAGACGGAACTGTCATCTCTGTCTTGTCATGGAGCACAGTTTAAACTTTTGAAAAAGAGACAAATGTTTGTTTGCAGTGTTTGAATAACGTTCCTGTCTCTCTACAACCTCCTGTGTTTCTGCGCAAATCTGTGACCCAAGCATGACAATATAAAAATAACCATATAAACATATGGTTTCTACTTTGCGGATTTTCTTATTTCACGGGTGGCTCTGGAATGCAACCCCCGCGATGGAGGAGGGATTACTGTATATATAAATGATTTGGATAAGAATATAAATAACAAGCAGGTTAAGTATGCAGATGATAATAAGAAAGATGGATTGGCAGATAATTGAGAATCCGTTATATCCTTACGGAGGGACTTGAACAGCATACAGGCTTGGGCAGATTTGTAACAGATAAATTTAATGTCAGTAAATGTAAAGTGTTACACATAGGAAGTAAAAATGTGAAATCTGAATACACAATGGGAGCTCTGAAAATCATAAGTCAATGTTATGAAAAGGACTTCGGAGTCACATTGGACTCTAAGCTATCGACTTCCCAAAAGTGTTCAGAAGCCATTAAGAAGTCTAACAGAATGTCATGTTATATAGCGCCTTGATGTGTGAAGTACAAGTCCAAGGAAGGTCTGCTCAAGCTTTATAACACACTGGTGAGGCCTCATCTGGAGTCCTGTGTGCAGTTTTGGTCTCCAGACTACAAAAAGGACATAGCAGCACTAGAAAAGGTCCAGAGAGCAGCAACTAGGCAGATTCAGGGCTACAGGGGATGAATTATGAGGAAAGATGAAAAGAGCTGAGCCTTTACAGTTTAAGCAAAAGAAGATTAAGATCTGACATTACTGAAGTGTTTAAAATTATGAAGGGAATTAGTACAGTGGGTCGAGACTGTGACTTTAAAATGAGTTCATCAAGAACACGTGGAAACTTGTGAAGGGTAAATTCCATGCAAACATTAGGAAGTTTTTCTTTTCACAGAGAACCACAGACATGTGGAATAAGTGACCAAGTAGTGTGGTAGACAATGGGACGATAAGAGCCTTCAGAACTCGACTTGGCGTTATTTTGGGGGATTTAAGTGGATAGGACTGGCAAGCTTTTTTGGCCTGTTCTCGTCCAGATTGTTCTAATGTTCTAATATCTTTAACTGTCTTTACATACGTTCTCTAGTACTCCATTCTGTCTCATACGTCTCTGCATCTGTTGCTCTTATGTGTCTTTTCTAAATCTTTAAATACCATGTGCAGTCCCGTTTCTGTCTCTGTGTGTTTCCCCATAATATTTCTCATCTTTCATCTGTTGTACCTCTTCCTGATATAAATCCAAGCCCAAAAGTATCAGTACGTTATCATAAAATGGACCTGAATAAATGAGTACCCTCAAGAAACAGTAAAAGTTACTTACTCTGTCCTCAGCCATATTCTTTCTACCAGCATCTCGGCAGGCGCTATTAGTTTGGCTTCCTCATGGCTTATCTGTAACTCACTTGGCAATGACCTGCAGGTTTATGACAGCATTCTAATAGCATGGAAAACTTTGCTTTGAAAAAACAAAATATAGTGTCATCAATTCACTTCTGAGTTATTGTCACGCATACATAGTGCAATGAAACTTCGTCCTACACGCTTGACCAACACCAACCCAGCTGTCCCAGTCCTCGTCTTACTCCATTTGTTACACAGCTTAATAAGTGAAACAGCCGAATTTCCTTTAACATTCAATGCTTAACCTCATTTCACATACAATTTCAGTTGCAAACAAACTCACTAAAAAGGGTGTTTTGGAGTTTCTTGGTGGGGTTGAAAGTAAGTAACATGTCTGTTTAAGGGTTTGTCTGCACTGCACACTCTTTTTGAACCCGTACATTTCTCAGAAAAAGGGAGTGCATGATGAAAATAGATGAGGAACAACTTCTGAACCCATGATGAGACCAAATGATGTACTCTTAGACAGAAGCTCTAATCCAATGAGGCAATGAAATTGTTATCCAAATTTGAGGTGTAACCACTATGAGGTGTCACAGATCCCCAAAGCCCACACCCTATAAAGTCAGACACAGTCATGGGTTCAAATAACAGATTTTTTTTAATCCAACAAGCACCAAAACAATGAAACACTGCCCAATAACCATATAAACAATAAAGTTTTTTCTCTCCTTCCACCTCCTATTGAGTGTTGCCCACTGCTTCCCGATTCCACAAGCTCATTTTATGTTGGATCTGACTTGTGGGGAGTACTTCCAGCTTTGTCTGAGGATCGAGATAGTCCTCCCCTGACAGTGCCCCCTTGTGGACCCCAACAGGGCTGCACTTCCAAACTCGAGTTCCCATGAACCTCTGCGGGTGTCCAAGCTGAGACACCTCCAGAGATCCACTGCCACCTAATATATGGGGGATGAAACTGCTCCTGGCCTCCAGCTTCTGCTTATCCATCCCCTGGCACCTTCCATTTTGTCCCAACATCATGTAGCTGTCCAGCCGTTACACTCATAATGGAAAAGAAAATGCTCTACCTGTGGTCTCTGATGAAATTCCCACTTTGGTCGGTGCAAGTCCTCCCATCAGTTCCACAATCTCAAGCAGTCTGATGGGAATTGTAGTCCCCATATTGGCACTGGTTTTTGGGTTATCCCCCTCCTTCACCATAAAGTCTATAGCTTAAGCTTGACCAACAGCAACACACATCTAACATTTCACAATAATGAGTTGAGTTTTCAAGTGATTGGCAAATGGCCTTCAAATGGCTTACAGTTTTATTTATATAAACTAATGGACTTTTCTCCACTTTGGCTGGCACAATCTTTTGATTTCAGTGCCAACTGAAAATGCAAAAACTTCAAGCACCAGACTAGAAATGCCATTCTGGATTTGGTAAACCGAAGCAGCTTTAATCTGTGAAAGATGAGAAGCAGCAGGGTTGGTGGGCCCGTTGAGGACCGGTCTTGAATCGTTCCATCAGGATGCGTCACTTTATCAAGTGGTCAGTATAGAAGGTTACTAGAAGATTTAAAGAAATAAAACAATCATTTGGCAGAGTACTCTGTCTAGAGAGCAATACAAAATCATTTCACGTTAGACACAATGAAAAATGTCTTCATAATTTTTGATAAACATCACTTTGAAAGGCACTATTCAAAATAAAATACAGATAGGCAGTTTGGACAGCACAAGTTGTCAGGAATGCACTCATGGGGACAGAAATAAGGGACACACAGAAGTGAAACAAGTCATTCTGTTTTCTGTCACCCATCTGGCAGAAGATTCTTGACCCCAACCTGTTTCCCTCCCAACAGCACTACTCGGTGTTTCCTTTAAAAAGGGTCTCTAAGTCGATAGCCACTTTGTCTACTAGCAAAGAGTCCATCTGAAACTAACCGAGCTGAAGGGGCACAAATACAAAAGGATTTTTTTTTCCCCACCTTTGTGCCCCTTACTTTGTTTTGATTTTTGTAATTTCTTTTGCAGTAGACAGGTGAAATTAATTTTGAGATGGAAACTGCTGTTGAGGAATTGTAAACATGACGATCTTCTTCTTTTGGCTGCTCCCGTTAGGGGTTGCTACAGCAGATCATCTTCTTCCATATCTTTCTGTCCTCTGCATCTTGCTCTGTTACACCCATCACCTGCATGTCTTCTCTCACCACATCCATAAAACTTCGCTTAGGCCTTCCTCTTTTCCACTTGCCTGGCAGCTCTATCCTTAGCATCCTTCTCCCAGTATACCTAACATCTCTCCTCTGCACATGTCCAAACCAACGCAATCTCGCCTCTCTGACTTTGTCTCCCAACCGTCCAACTTGAGCTGACCCTCTAATGTCCTCATTTCTAATCCTATCCATCCTCGTCACACCCAGTGCAAATCTTAGCATCTTTAACTCTGCCACCTCCAGCTCTGTCTCCTGCTTTCTGGTCAGTGCCACCGTCTCCAACCCATATAACATAGCTAGTCTCACTACCATTCTGTAGACCTTCCCTTTCACACTTGCTGATACCCATCTGTCACAAATTACTCCTGACACTCTTCTCCACCCATTCCACCCTGCCTGCACTCTCTTTTTCACCTCTATTCCACAATCCCCATAACTCTGTACTGTGGATCTCAAGTATTTAAACTCATCCACCTTCACCTACTCTACTCCCTGTATCCTCACCATTCCACTGGCCTCCCTCTCATTTATACACATGTATTCTGTCTTGTTCCTACTGACCTTCATTCCTCTCCTCTCTAGAGCATATCTTCACCTCTCCAGGGTCTCCTCAACCTGCTCCCTACTCTCACTACAGATCACAATGTCATCAGCAAACATCACAGTCCACGGGGACTCCTGTCTAATCTTATCTGTCAACCTGTCCATCACCATTGCAAACAAGAAAGGGCACAGAGCTGATGTAATCCCACCTCCAACTTGAATGCATCCGTCACTCCTACCGCAGACCTCACCACTGTCACACTTCCCTCGTACATATCCTGTACAACTCTTACGTACTTCTCTGCCACTCCCAACTTCCTCATACAATACCACAGCTCCTCTCGAGGCACCCTGTCATATGCTTTCTCCAGGTCCACAAAGACACAATGCAACTCCTTTTGGCCTCCTCTGAACTTCTCCATCAACATCCTCAGGGCAAAAATTGCATATGTGGTGCTCTTTCTTGGCATTAAAACATACTGCTGCTCACTAATCATCACCTCACTTCTTAACCTAGCTTCTACTACTCTTTCCTATAACTTCATGCTGTGGTTCATCAGTTTTATTCCCCTGTAGTTACTGGAGTCCTGCACATCCCCCTTATTCTTAAATATCAGCACCAGTACACTTCTTCTCCACTCCTCAGGCATCCTCTCACTTTCCAAGATTCTATTAAACAATCTGGTTAAAAACTCCACTGCCATCTCTCCTAAACACCTCCCTGCTTCCACAGGTATGTCATCTGGACCAATGGCCTTTCCATTTTTCATCCTCTTCATAGCTGTCCTTACTTCCTCCTTGCTAATCCGTTGCACTTCCTGATTCACTATCTCCACATCATCCAACCTCTTCCCTCTCTCGTTCTCTTCATTCATAAGCCTCTCAAAGTACTCTTTCCATCTGCTCAACACACTCTCCTCGCTTGTATGTTTCCATCTTTATCCTTTATTACCCTAACCTGCTGCACATCTTTCCCAGCTCAGTCCCTCTGTCTAGCCAATCAGTACAGGTCCTTCTCTCCCTCCTTAGTGTCCAACCTCTCATACAACTCATCATACGCCTTTTCTTTAGCCTTCGCCAACTCTCTCTTCACCTTGCGCCTTATCTCCATGTACTCTTGTCTACTTTCTGCATCTCTCTGACTATCCCACTTCTTCTTTGCCATCCTCTTCCTCTGTATACTCTCCTGTATTTCCTCATTCCACAACCAGGTTTCCTTTTCTTCCTTCCTCTTTCCCGATGTCACGCCATGCACCCTTTTTGCTGTCACCCTTACTACATCTGCTGTAGTTTCCTAGCTGTCTGGTAACTCTTCACTGCCACCCAGTGCCTGTCTCACCTCCTTCCTAAACTCAACCTTGCAGTCTACCTTTTTCAACTTCCACCATTTGATCCTTGGCTCTGCCCTCACTCTCTTCCTCTTCTTGATCTCCAACGTCATCCTACAGACCACCATCCTATACTGCTTAACTACACTTTCCCCTGCCACCACTTTGCAGTCTTCAATCTCCTTCAGATCGACTCTTCTGCATAGGATGTAATCTACCTGTGTGCATCTTCCTCCACTCTTGTACATAACTCTATGTTCCTCCCTCTTCTTAACATGCGTATTCACCACAGTCATGTCCATCCTTTTGGCAAAATCAATTATCCTCTGACCTTCTTTGTTCCTCTCCTTGACACCATACCTACCCATCACCTCCTCATCTCCACTGTTCCCTTCACCAACATGCCCATTGAAATCCACTCCAATCACCACTTTCTGTCCCTTGGGTACACTGCTCATCACTTCATCCAACTCACTCCAAAAATCTTCTTTCTCACCCATTGCACACCCAATTTGCGGTGCATATGCACTAACAACATTCATCATCACACCTCCAATTTCCAGCTTCATAATCATTATTCTGCCTGACACTCTTTTCACCTCCAAAACACTCTTGACATACTGTTCCTTCAGAATAACTCCTACCCCATTTCTCCTCCCATTCATACCATGATAGAACAATTTGAATCCACCTCTGATCCACCTGACCTTACTCCCCTTCTATTTAATCTTTTGCACGCACAATATATCAACCTTCCTTCTCTCCATCATATCTGCTAACTCTCTCCCCTTACCAGTCATACTGCCAACATTCAAAGTTCCTACCCTCAGTTCCACCCTCTTTACTTTCCTCCTCTCCTCCTGCCTCCGGACACGTCTCCCCCCTCTTCTTCTCCTTCTTCTTCGGCCAACAGTAGCCCAATTTTAGCCAGCACCCTATTGACTAACAGTACTGGTGGCGGTCGTTGTTATCTCGGGGCTCGACCAATCCGGTATGGAAATTTGAATTGTTGTCCGCATATTGATTTGGCAAAATTTTACTCCGGATGCCCTTCCTGATGTAACCCATCCCATTTATCCGGGCTTGGGACCGGCCCAAAGAAACACACTGGTTTGTGCATCCCCTGTGGCTGGGCATTGTAAACATGACAATGATGGCATTATATACCTTGTGGGAGATCATTCTGGAAGATTCAATAATAAAAAAACTGCAAATTCTGACAATGAAAGGGTCTATATAAAATACTATGTAAACTATGACTATATAAAATAAAAATTACTATGTAGGATACTGTTATATGTCAGCCAGGCGTCTTCCAATGTCTTGGGTTCAAGTTCATGTTTTATGTCTTTTTTGTTCATTTTTGATTCTTTTATGTGATGTTGATTATGCTCATCATTCTTTATTTTTGATTTTGTCTATGTACATAAGCTGCCTTTATTATATTCCATGTGTCTTGCGGGTGGTCCCCCAAGCTGTGGGTTCCTGGCAGTTCATTTCGAATGTGTTTAAGAGTGGTGAGTTGTTGTGCGTTTGTGTATGTCACAGATGTGCCTCTCCGGACCACTCTCTAGGCTCATCACAGGCATGTAATACTGCTTCGAGTCACGAGGGGGCACTAGCACCACATTTTCCTTTCTTATTACCAACGCAGCACGGAGAAAGCACCCAGTGAGGAAAACTGACTCCGCCCCTTTTGGGTCCCCAAGCTATAAATCCCACTGCTGATGGGAGAAGGCATTCAGTCTTACACCAAACCCAAGGCAGGATGGAGTCATCTGCTGAGAACTTTGCCCTTACCTAGTTTAACAGTAATATTTTGTGGAAGATTTTTGTTGCTGTGCATAGCAACCCTAATTTTGGTTTCTTCTAACAAGAACACCTGAGCATCGTTCAGGCTGTAAAAAAAGTGATAAAAACATTAGTCTGAGTGTCACTCAGGCAATGGTATAGACGTGTATCATTTAAGACCTGAGGACTACTCAGGCTGTATAAACAGTTCTAAAAGCGTTAGTCAAGTATCACTCTGGCAATGGTATAGATGCATATCGTGTAAGACCTGAGGTTTACTCAGGCTGTAAAAGTGCCAACAGTGTTAGACCCAAGCATCACTCTGGCTGTAAAAATAAAAGTGCTAGTCCCGATTGTCACTCAGGCAATAGTATAGACATGTATGGTGTAAGACCTGAGGTTTACTTGGGATGTAAAAGCGCCAACAGCATTAGTGCCGAGCATTGCTCAACAGTATAGGTGTGTCTTGCGTAAGTGTCAGGTCCCTAAGCATTACCCGGGCAATGTTATAGATGCATCTTCTCCTAACTTCATAATGGCGTCTCGTAAGAAATGCTTCTCATCAGCAGTGACGACAAAGTGAGTCTTGTCCTCAGTCAATGAAACAAAAAGTGATTCTGGTGAATCCGAAAGTGACACACTCGTGTCACTCGCACATGTGCAGTGTGCTGTTCATACTATTATTATTCATTATTATTAGTATTATTTGTATCATTATTATACTTTCTACACTTCTGACTTTGTACTTTTATTTAGTGTTTTGCATGTTTTACATTAGAAAGATGAGATTTAATAAAAATGTTGCTCTTCAAGCCAAAAAATGCAATGCTTTTTACATGTTTTTATGAGAACAAATGTAACGCTAAGGAGGTTAACCGGTTTCCAGTGGTGACTTGTAAGTTCTTGCTCTCAACCACAGTATTTAAATGTGCTTTGGGGTTTACTGAACTTTTGATACTTTTCTTTGTATTTTGACTGCTCTTTGGGATTTCGTTTAAGGACTTTTGGTTGCTTTGGATTGCTGTAAGTGTTTTGGGCAAATCCTATTTATTGCCTTTGTGCTCCACCGACCTTTCATTGCTACTGAAAAGCATTTTTTGTGAAGAATAAATCTTTTATGTTCTAACGATTCTGCCTGGCCCTTTTTGTGTCTAGCCAGGGGTTTTGACAGGATTTCCCCCTCCAGTGGGCATTTTTAGGAGTGCTTTTGGAACTTTCATGCTTTGGGACGTTCATTACAGTTATAGTACCATGTGATCATGTTTGGTAAGACACTTTTTGATACTATTTGCTCAGAAAGGCATTATAGATTTGATGTTGTGATAGTATTTCCAATGAGAGACACAATCTACTTTATAATAAAATACTAAGGTCTGTGTGTGAGTGTGTGTGTCTAGACCCTTAGTGCAACATGATTAGTCAGTTTGGCTTCAGTGACTTGATTGATAGAGGAAGTGTGAGTGTTAAACACAAGAGGACATAAACGGCACGAGAGGTACACTGGGAGAGTTGTCTTCAAAGATGGGAAGTATAAAAGCGGAAAGGAAGGCAAGAAACGCACCTCAGAAATAATGGCAGGCCTTACAGGAACACACTCAAGAGATCATGTGAGATTCAGCCACACACAAATACCGAGGAAAGGCACTGATGATATACGTAGGGCAAGAGATACAAATATTTGTAAACGACTCCATTAGCCATCTTCAACAGGTAGCGTGGCTAGCAGGCAATAAAATGGCTTCACATTGACAAGCTTGATGGAAACAAGATGGAAGAGCCGATGTATGTAATTCACTTTGTCACTGTGTTCACTATCAAAGGCACTGTATAAAATAAAAATTGCATCATGCACTTTATGTCTTACTACAAAAGTCACTATATAATAACTGTTTCATAACAGTACTCACCATGAAATGCACCACATAAACTGGATGGCCTGAATTTACTTGGTGATGGTGCTCACAAACAAAGGCACTGTGTACAGTGAAAAATGCTCCAAACTATACTTTATGGCAATGTAGTACTGAGAAAAATACTAGATAACAATACAAATTATTTTTTTTTGATTGTCATCATCATCAAAAAAGTTATTATATAATATAAAGCGCCTTCAAAATTTGCTTGGGGAAAGCATGAAAGCCACTATATGAAATATAATGGCTTCAAATAGAAGAGCAGGACACAATGGATGACAAGATGGATGCTATTTAAGATGTGATAGTGCTCACCACCCAAAGGAATTGTATAAAATGTGGTATATGGTCAAAGTGTTCTCTAAGAAACTAACTAAATCAAATCAATGACTCTGTAATTGAGTCTGTCGTTATCTCTAGCAGCAGTGACAGGAGCTATAATTGTCATCCATATCAACCCTGAAAGGCACTATATGAATTAAAATGGCCTCATAGTTTACTTTATGATTGTCACCCCCCATCAATTATAAAAGGCACTATATAAAATAAGATGTCTTCAATATTCTGTATTCAATATGGCTTCATAGTTTACTTTATGATTGTCATCCACATCAACCATGAAAGGCACTATATGAATTAAAATGGCTTCATAATTTACTTTGTGATTGTCATCCCTATCAATATTGAAAGGCACTATATAAAATAAAATGTAAGAGTCAATCTTAGAAAGTTAAAGTTTTGAGTTAAACTCATATTAATGTTTGCTTAATTTGAATAGAATATAATTTCTTCCATAATCATAGACAATGGTATGGTCTTTTCCCCCTATACGTTAGTAAGAAATACAACCTTTTTGCTATAACTGAGAAACAGTGTGATAATAGATTCAGTTGTTTTTAGAAGAGGTCCCAGTAAAGAGGGACTTGAAAGACCCATTTTCAACTCAAAAATGGGATAAGTATACAGTTTTCTGACGAAATTGTAGCTGCGTTTTTCCAAAGTTATCAAAGTTCAGCAGCTCTAACTCAAAAAATGGGGTTCAACAAAAGCCTGACGTGCAGAAATGATTCCACAGACAAAATATCTTCATTTTTAAAAGTTTAGTTAAGTTTCAAAGTAAAACAGTTCACACAAAAAAGAAAATTAAATTAGTTTACTTTGTGATTGTCATTCCCATCAACTATAAAAGGCACTATATAAAATAAAAGGGCCTTATAATTTCCTTTCCTTCTGCAGTGTTTAACAATGAAAGCTGCTGTATGTAACAGACGAATATTAATATTGTCATTTTTTAATACTGCCCCCTATATTAGGTACAATATAAGATCAATTCTGTTTTGATGCCTTCCTCCGGCATTGCTTACTATGAAAGTGTAATTTCTTAGCCGCCCGTTGGTTTTCGGAGTACGTTCTGCTCTTGCTCACACTTAAGATAACTTCAGAGCAGCGGCTCAGCAGGTAACATACTTCATAAACATCGACAGGACTCCGAGGCAGAGGCCATGGCCAGTGCTTAGTGTTACTGCATCACCGGCTCACTTCGCCCCCCGTCACAATCTCAGTGATGTTTGTGAGTCCACCCTGGGCCCATTCTGTTTATGATGGGTTCTCCTGGTTAGATTCCCAAATGGTGGAATTAGTGGGTACCGAAAATGACTTAATGGATGAATGCATTTGGTATCCGTTAAGGTCATATAGTGTAGAAACACTATAAAAATCCAAATAAAAGGCCATAGCTTTTCTATGGCCATAGCTATGGGTTCAGTTCATCTTGTAAGCTCCATTACATTTTATTTGATTTTGGAAACTAATTAATTGAACCAAAATAAAAAATAAAAACAAAACAAAACAGCACAGCTGCCACGGACCTCCACTTTTCTATCCAT
Organism: Erpetoichthys calabaricus; assembly: GCF_900747795.2. NCBI lineage: Eukaryota > Metazoa > Chordata > Cladistia > Polypteriformes > Polypteridae > Erpetoichthys > Erpetoichthys calabaricus. Next base: position 54,729,296 of record NC_041408.2, read on the forward strand.
TTTCTTTTATTTTCTGTGTCTTCATTTTTTCACTCATAGGCCATCTTTAACAAAGAAAAAGACTCCAAACTTTGTCCTGTCCTCCTGCTGCCCATCCTCTTCCTGTTCTTCTTGCCTGATTTTTCCTGATTTCGCCTTGCTCACCTCATTTGGGGCCGCAGGGCCCCCTCTTGTAGGCCTGACATTATTGATGCCCCACTTTGCCTCTCCTGATTTATGAATTTCTTCTCGTATGGACTGGCTTGTATATCCAGCTGCTGGGAAAAAAATCATAATGCCAGCTGCTATTCCACATGCAAGGATAATTAAAAGCAATTTAAGCATTCTAATTAAGTAAATAACTATTTTAATTAATTTATGTCACTAATTGGAAATAATGTAATTTAAATTATTCAGTGATTATGAGCTGAATAAAGACAGAACGAGGGATTGCAGTCATAGGGACAGACCAATGGTAGTGGCACTGTAAGTGCCTTGGCAGGGGAAGGCGCTATATAAATAATATGTATTATTATTATTATTATTTTTTTATCATTATTAATTCCTTCTGAGATGCTCATTCTTCTGTCAGCAACATAGGGGAATGCAAGAAACCACCTCAAAGGGGTGCCATTGTGTTTGGGGGCACACATACAGTGACAAGTGGAAACTCAATCCAGAATTCGGTCATTGTTAGTGCTTTCTGTCATTCTTCTGCCTTCTTCTTCCATGTACAGATTTACCTCTGCCACTTTGAAAGCTCCCCAGTTAGCACACAAATGTGGACCAGATGCTGTTGTTTTACTTACTTCATCCATTTTTGTTAAGTATAGACAAATCAGCTTAAGCCCATACCACATTACATGACTTCTAGTTGTAGTTTATGTAGCTGATCTCATTTCCGCATGTTGTGAATTCACACGACTGAAAATGGCCGAGCATGTCAAATTTCAGCCAATGGCACATTAAGAGTGTGTAACAAAGGCTCTATATAGGCACAGATGGACACAGAGGCACGTAATGAATGCACAAAGCCTTTATTTTTTCTTCACCCGTAGGTGCACGTCTTCCCCGTGACCCACAGGCAATACACAGTCCCACAAAGCACTAATCCAACACAGCAACAACCTTTCTTTTACCACCACTCCTCCGCAAGCGTAGTCCTCATCCTCCCGACCCTGGCTCCCCGAGTGGTGGTGGCTGTCCCTTTTTATAGCCCACCCGGAAGCGTTCCAGGTGCTTGACCACCTGGTCCTAATTGCACTTCCGGGTGGGGCTGAAGATTCGTCCAGCCTGGCTGCTGACTCCATGCAGCTCCCCCTAGCGGCCACCCGAGGCCCCAACCAGGCTGTGGAGGACTCCATCTCCCATGGAGACCTGCGGGAGGCTGGGGAATCACCGTTGGCCAGGGAGGCTGCCACCAAGCGACCCAGGGGAGGTACTGAGCTGTCCATGGCTGCTCCCCCGGAACATAAGTAGCAGGGGCGTCCCTGCCGGGCATGGGACCCGGCTGTCCACCACAAGTGTTAAACTTGCCGACTTCGGCTTGTCATCAGACCGTGTCAGTTTACACAAACAAAAATCACTAAGTGTATCAAATTTAGCAACTGCACGGAGGACTCTCCAGCCCAGTGGTGCACGCCCCTTTTTCTGACAGCCAATAGCGTGCAGCCTGCATGAAGGTTTAACAATTATGGTGAATTCAGCCTCAACCTTTTGTTCTTTTTTCTATTTTTTACCATTCTGGCACAGTACCTAAAACAGAGGACATCAGTCAGACGAGCTTCTCTTCTGTTAATGAGGTCTAAAAAATACTCAATTGCCTTATTCCTCATTGCTGCATTCATTGTACATCTGGATGAGCTTTCATTGGCTGTCAGCACTCACACACACAGAGCCCACCCCGACAACTAAAGACAAAATCAAACCTGATTAATTTTATCAGGTCTCGTCACACTTGGTGAGTCCCCAGCTCTCCAAGATTATGTAAATGATGGCTGTGACTGAAAATCATGGGAAAAGACGTCTAATGTGACATGGCCTTAAAAAGTGAGGGGGTGGAGCCTATAATTCATATCATGGAAGAACTGAACATTCTCTAGAACGTTCCAGACAATTAAGTTGAACTTATACACTGAAGAAAAGAACATTCCATACAGTCAAGTTTAACTTATACAACAAATGACTTCATAGTCAAACTAGAATAAAAAATGTAGACGTGAGCGTCAGTAGGCTTTGTGCCATAAGAATCAAGTTACCCAAACTATTCTGTAACATGTCAGTAATTATTTACCGCTCTGATGCTGATCTTTCTGATCATAAAAGGGGTCATTATGATAGTAATTGATGAGAAGAATCCATCCATCCATCCATTTTCCAACCCGCTGAATCCGAACACAGGGTCACGGGGGTCTGCTGGAGCCAATCCCAGCCAACACAGGGCACAAGGCAGGAACCAATCCTGGGCAGGGTGCCAACCCACCGCAGGACACACACAAACACACCCACACACCAAGCACACATTAGGGCCAATTTAGAATCACCAATCCACCTAACCTGCATGTCTTTGGACTGTGGGAGGAAACCGGAGCACCCGGAGGAAACCCACGCAGACACGGGGAGAACATGCAAACTCCACGCAGGGAGGACCTGGGAAGCGAACCCAGGTCCCCCAGGTCTCCCAACTGCGAGGCAGCAGTGCTACCCACTGCGCCACCGTGCCGCCCCTGATGAGAAGAATTCATAAATTAATTGCAGAATTACAGTATTTGAGGGTTCCTCTAGAGGGCCTCTTTCTCTTGCACGATTTGGATCAAAAAACGAATCAGCATATCGTCAGCTCATAACAACGCTTAGAGTTTTCCGTCCAGCCATTTTAGATCCAGAGTGTCCTCAGGAAACTGTGACACACAGACAGACAGACACTCACCCATCACCAATGTTTTCAGTATCAGGGGACCCTAAAATGTTGAAATATGTCGAAAACTGGAAATCAAAATGTTTGACGATTCTAAAGCTTTCACTCCTCCCCCATAGATGACAGATTATGGTGGGGTGGAGGAGCAAATCAAAAAGATGAAAAGAAAAGAAAAATGAGAAAGCAGGGCCCAAAAGAGACAAAGCCTCTAATAACTGAACATTCTTATGGTTTCACTAGGATACTAAAACATTTCCAGAATTGTTAAAAAAAAAACCTTTATTATAAAGTTTCCTGCCCCTTAGTAGCCAGCTTCTGAAGGGCCCACCTTCTAGCTGGAGGTACACTACCACCCCATAGTGCACCCCCTAGTGGCAGCCAATCTTCCTTTGTAAAAATTATTTTGGCCCAGGGGGCTACTGCTGTCAATTTGGAATTGTTTCTGTGTGTTTATTATAACAAAAATAAGAGGGTAATATATGAAAGGATGTCATGATCAAAGTGTCAGTGTCTCCTTAATAGGGTAATAAGAAGAGAATTTAGGAATTTGTTGTTCTTTATTCTTATAAAAAAAGACACGTTTATTCCTGGCAGCCGCATTTCTTAAGAGTTTGAATGAGCCTCAGAAAAAGCCAAACTGTAAAAGCAATTTCACATCCCCGACACGCACGCACACATCTGGGCCCCCCCCCCCCCACTCCCCCCACCCCACCACATGACAGCGCCACAGAAAGCCTTGCATGACATCTGTTGCCTTGGCAACCGCATCTCCTTTGAAAACCATTCTGTACTCTTGATGTGCAAGTAAATGTCCCGTTTTCTAGGGTTCATTTCAAATCTCTTTTTGAGATGGTAGCAATTGCCAGATGCTTAAATGTGGTCAGTTGCTTGAATTGTTGTTGATGACTTTTTTCCGCACTTTCCAGAATGGAACATAAACCACACACATGAATAAAAAAAAAATGCTTGTTAAATTCTAAAATGCATGTGTAGGCAAAAAAGGAATGTGCAAAAAAATTTTAAAAAGGCAGTGGTGGGTCTTAACATTCACAGAAATGGAAAACTGAACTCCACAAGCCTAGCGTTAGAGGTCTGGACCTTATGTTGTCCTGTTCAAAATTATTTAACAAGAGCAGTTTAATAGAGGCAACTTGGGAGACGGTAGTTTTAAAAAAGTGTGGCCACCAGGGGGTGTTGTAGCACCCCCAAACTGCAGACACAAATGCCCGGAAACAAGCCTCTGTGTGACCAAAAGGTTTAATCTTGAGACTCCCATTACACAGGTCTCTAAAAGACACAAGTAAACACAAAACTCTCTTCAATATTATTCTTCACACTTCTGTGCTCCAGGCAAGCTTTACCTGCTTCCTCCCGACTCTGGCTCTCTGTACTGGAGCTTCTTTTACACAGAATCTGGGAGTACTGGGAGTTATGAGACTGTCCCTCAGAAACACTTCTGAATAAAGCTGAAGCCCAATGAAGTAGGGATTAGTGATCACTGCAACTCCCCCTGGCGGACCCCACAGCACAGGGCCGACTCACAAGACTACAACACTCAGCCTACCCTGCAGGTGTCCATTTGGGAATCCTAGCCTGGGTATGCTGCCATCCAGTGTTTTGAGAAAGAAACCAACTTGAGTAAATAGTCTTTGCCTCTTCTTCCATTGCAGTTGTCTCCTGGCCAAGTAAGGATCCATGTTCAGATATGCCAATCTCTGCACTCTCATAAGCAGGAGGAGCATGTTACCGCACCCACTACACGACAAACCACCTCAGGATCTCAAATTAGGACCCAAGCACAGCCATGTGATGAGTGACACCTCAGAATTTCCCCTTGAGATTAATAAAGTATCTATCTATCTATCTATCTATCTATCTATCTATCTATCTATCTATCTATCTATCTATCTATCTATCTATCTATCTATCTATCTATCTATCTATCTATCTATCTATCTATCTAGAATGGAGTGGACCAAGGTGAGGTTTTTTTACAGTGGCTAGAGTGCCAGTCCTGCCACCAACCCCCAAGTTTTCCCTGAAAGTTGGAGGACCTGCTTGCAGGGCTAGATGCAGGCTAACGTCATACCCAGAACAAAAACATTTCCATATCAGAAATGCAAACAAAAGTGGTGTTGCTATGTCTGTGAACAGACAAGGTTTGAGAGTGAGCCAGAAAAAGAGTCAAAACTGGGAGATTATTATATAGGTTTGATGTTATGGCAGAACTGTGTAGGGCTCCTCAGGAGTTGGTCTTGTGCAAAGAGCAGGTCAAAGAGAGTTCTCATCTTTTATGACAGATCAAGGTCCAAGGTGAACTGTCTAAGAAAGCCGTGATAGTTGAGTAAAGAGTGAATTCCTAGTAAAATATTTTCCAGGTGGCAGAGATCACAGCACACTAAACAGAAACTCTAACCTTGGAACAAGAAAGGGTCAATCAATCACACAAACCTTTGTTAAACTCACAGACCTGGAATTGTACTGAAGAGCGTTTAGTTAGTGACCTGAAATTCTTAACAAAAACGGACCTTGAATAATTTTTTTTTTAGAAGAAAGCCTTTCTTCTATTTTTTGAAGAAAGTACATCGTGACTCTGACCGCTTCCCTTAGATTTTATACTTAATGGTGTGTGATATGTCATCAGCTGGCACAAGCACAGAGGCAAGCTGCAACAGGACAGGGTCCTTGGAGGTAAAACCTGCAATGAGAAACACAGAATGATGCATAAAACAATGGGATAAATAAATAAAAGCAATTTTCCTAGGAATACAAAATGGAAAAAGTCAGAATCAGCAAAAGCCATTCTAATTCGGGGTGTTCATAAGAAATGCAATGATTTACTTCAAAACGTAGGGGCACATACTGTATAATAATAAGCAAGAATTATTGTGTCAGTACTTATAATATTGAAATGTGTGCTTCAATTTAAATGTTGCCACCCATGTGTGGCGGAGGATCTCCACACGGGCTCGATCGAGGGGTGTAATAACCTCCCAGGATGAGAGGGGGCACTGTTACTAATGTTCTCTTCCCCTTCTGATTCACCAGCTATAAGAAACCCAGCTACCCAGAACAAGACGTCATTTGTGTCCAGAGTCAGGTAGACCCCGAATCCACGGATAGAGCTGAACAAACTTGTTTAGGTTAATCCTGAGGAAGAGAAGCATAAACACTAAGAGGCGTTATTTCTGTTAGACATTTTCTGTTAATTAAATTAGATGTCCCAGTTTTTATTTTTTCTTGACCTGTACTCACTCAAAGTGTTCAAAGTCTAAATATTCTTGATTGTAATAGACATTTTTCACCTTCTGATAGAAATCTGTATCAGACTAGTAAAGGACCAGAAATCAAAAATAACATCATATTTGTAATCACTGATCTTGAAATTATCTAAAACGGCCCCCCACATACTTAAGTCTGAAATTTGTCATTTCTAACTTTCTTGGAGTGGCTGTTAGAGGGTCTGGACCACTAAGCATGAAATATGAAGTATTATATATATATATATATATATATATATATATATATATATATATATATATATATATATATATATATATACTGTATATAATTATTATAATAATTATAATATAATATTATTATATAATATATAGTATGAAGTATTATTATATTTGTGATCAGAAACCTCGAAATAGCATAAAACGACACTCCAATCAGATCTCAACCCTCCTCCTGTTGATTGAGATTTGGGAAATTTGCAGGCCAAGTCAACACCTTGAACTCTTTATGTTTCTCAAACCATTCCTGAACAATTTTTGTAGTATGGCATAATCCTGCTGCAAGAAACCACTGCCATCAGGAAATACCGGTGCCAAGAAGAGGTGTACGTGGTCTGAAACAATCTTTAGGTGGGTGGTACATGTCAAAGTAACATCCATATGAATGCCTGGACCCAAGATCTGCCAGCAGAACACTTCCAAGAGCATCACACTGCCACTGCTGACTTCTCTTCTTCTTATATTGTATCCTGCTGCCATTTCTCCCTGAAGTGAACAGCAGATATGCAGCCAGCCGTCCACATGATCTAAAATAAAACATGATTTATCAGACCAGGCTACCTTCTTTCTTTGATCCATAGTCCTTTTCTGACACTCATGTGCCTGTTGTAGATGCTTCAGTGGTGGACAGGATTCAGCAGGGGCACACTTATCAGTTCAGATGACTTTCTCTCGTGGCCAGCATTTTTCTGTGGGAGCGGACCAGATGGGTCACTCTTTGATCCCTAGATGCATTAATGAGCCTTAGTCAAGTCCAATCAAACGAAGTCTAGTGGCTTTATTGTCACACCATCCATACACTGTACTGTGTACACTGTAAAAAACCTAAAAGTTTTTTTTTGAGAGTTTTTCCCTGTCTTCTTACAGAGTCAAGGCTGGGGGGCTGTCAAGAGGCAAGGCCTGTTAAAGCCCATTGTGGCACTTCTTATGTGATTTTGGGCTATACAAAATAAATTGTATTGTATTGTATTGTATTGCAGCATACAGTGACACTAAATTACAGGATCGTATTAATCATACATTGACTGATGCCCAGACCTGGACACACCATCACTGTTGTTTCCAGGAGTCATAGGATATTTTGGGTCTTACAACAGACAAGCAACCCCACTGCAGTTGATCATGTCTTAGCCTGTGCCTAATTGGCATTTTATGGCTTACGGTCCCCATATCTCACCCCTTTTTCAGCCAGATCCATCTTGATGCCATCTCTGCATCCTCCACGCTGCTGTTGATGGCACTTCTCCTACTTGCACCAGTGATGCCAGGGTTCTATGTTCTTTGCTGAGGGAATGACCTGCAAACCCTCAGCAACCCACTTCCACTGGCATACACCTGGTCCTCCACCCTTTTCTACGGTAGGCCTCCAGCAGTCCTTGGTACTTTTCCCTCTTCCTCTTCTGCATCTCATCCATCCTCTCCTCCCGAGGCATAGTTAGCTCCAGGAGGATGAGCTGTTTTGTAATCTCGGAAACTAGGAAGACGTCAGGTCTCAGAGTGGACCTGGTGATATGTGCTAGGATTTTCAGCTGCCTATCTAGGTCAACTGTCATCACCCAGTCTTGTGCCTTATAGAGTAAGCCAACAGTTGTTTTTGGTTCTTTTCCATGGGCGGCACACCCTCCTTGACTAATGCAATCATCCTGGCTGTAGCACTGGCATTCCTACTCTTGCTAATCCCTGTGTTGATAAATAACAGTTGTGAAGGATGGCCAGGATCATTACCTGGCCAGAATGCCTCATTAATGGAAGACCAGGGGGAGATGTCTTATGGAGGTCGTTATCTCCCCCAAGCTGCTATTTAGGAGCCCCCCTGGCTTGCAACGACACCTCAGATTCCCACAGGGTTTTATGAGAATTGGTATTTGTCGGCTCAGCCCTGTGAGGGCGCAGGGGTACCGTCAAGGGGTGCTGCATGGAATGTTGAGGCCTTTTATATAGGGCTCCCGTCTTACCCAGAAGTGCTTCCAAGCCACAATTATGTGACACCGGAAGTATTCCTGGAATCATTAATATAAGGAACAGCCACATCTCATTCAAAGAGTCAGAGTTGGGAGGGAGAGGACAACGCTTGCCTGAGGAGGAGTGAAGGTGAAAAGAGAAGACAGAGAGAGAAGAGACAAAGTGCTGTGTGCTATTTTATACACTGTAATGGTGCTTTACACTGTACTGTGCAGGTGGGGAGCGAAAGGGAAGCGTTTCCCACATCTAAATAAACTTGTGTTGTGCTTCATTTGTTCCTGGTATCTGTTGTGTTGGATATCTGGGGAGCTGGTGCACCCCCTGGTGGTCACTCAGTGTAACAAATGTACTGCATATACATTCGCTTCTAGAGGCAGATCTGAGGGCCGGGGGAGCAGCACAGAGTTCAGAATCTGGAAAGCCAAGGGGGGAACCCAGGACCCTGTTGCCGTTTCACTGGTTGTCCTTCCTTGAACCACTTTTGGTAACCTAACCACTGCATTCTGGGAACACCTCACAAGACCTGCCACATTGGAGATGTTCTCACCCAGTCACAATATAGCCCTTGTCAAAGTCGCTCAAATCTTTACACTTGCCCCACACATCACCATCAAGAAGGTGCCATTGCAATGAGGTAATCGATGTCCACAGTTTAAAGTTGTGGTTAAAGTCTAGTGCCTGGTGTATAAAAACATGGAAACTCACTACGCAAATTATATGTAGTTTACAGCATTTTGTTTACATTGCAATATTTTTATCATTTTTGCTCAAGATGATCTGAACATTTTTATGAAAAGCAGACTTGTACAGACTTAATAAAGGCAGTAAATCTAAAGTTAAATAAATAAGTACACCATACAGATAGAAAGTGTGAAGCTTATCACACGTTTCCACCCCATAGGCCTTACAGTACTGCCTCTCATGAAGTCTTTGGTTTCAAAATGATCGGAATTAGGAGGAATAATTCAAATTACGACATGTTTCCTCTGAGACTTGGATGCTACAGTAAGACTGCCAGCTTATTAACTGACAGCCTTGTTAACCGATTTTCTGCTTAGCCCTCGAATTGTTTCTAAAATAAGGATGAAGTAATTGATCTCCGTCAGTCAATCAGTCACTCTTCCATCTATTCATATATTTTGCACTGTTTCACGTGTCAAGATGAAAGTTGAGACTGCAGCAAGTTAAATAGAGTAGACAATGCCCTCCTCTCCTCTGATGCCAGCTTCTAAAAAGGGATTCCTTTACACTTCCAATCCTCTGAGTGTACCAGAGCATCCATACGCTGGCATTTCTGGCCCTTGTCCTCAACAGATTGCACCATTCTCACTCCAACTTAAAGTCACAGAGTGCGGGTTCAACAGCCCTACTTCTTCCAATTATACACACCACTTTATACAATGGGTGACATGTTGAAAGTGGAGATGTATCTGTAAGCTCTTCGTGGCCTTCAGTCAATCCCATAAACACTACCCCTCACTCTCCTCCACCAGAGACAGTTGTTTCCCCGCTCTGAACAGGGCAGCCGCCTGAACATTAAAGAAAGATGATAAATCAAGTGCCAGTGAGAGGCTGTGGGGCGTGAATTGAAGATAAAGTCTCTCCTTATTGCCACATTTCTCATATTATTATTAACGTTGAGCCAAGAAACCTTTGTAGAAACTTCATTTGTGATTCTTCCTAGTCTTCAGACATTATCCAAGGTCTATAATCACATGTCAGCATAGATCACACAAGTGGCATAGAGCTTCACCACCATGAACCAGTACAAAACGTGACACCATCCATCAGTCACACGAGTCTGCTCACCTTCACTCATGAATAAGACTCCAAGGCAAAGGTAGGGTTTCTGAATCTGTGAGATGTAACAAAGTATGATGGTGGTGTAAGCCAAACAATGCACATTGTCCCCACCAGGAAGAATGGCGGTGGCAGCACCATGCTAAAAGGACAAACCTCTGCAGCAGGCCCTGGAAGGCTGATAAGAGAAAAAATGAACGCAGCAAAATGCAAGGAAAATGTGGAAGAAAACATGAAGCAAGTCTGCAAGAAACCTGGTAGAAGAAGACAGAAGAAAGCCATAGCTTTGTTAGAAGTGTTAATTTCCTGATGTGGCCGAGCCAGAGTCTGGACCTCAATCGTTTTAAGAATCTGTGATTGTTCTTGAAATTGTTAACTCATAATCAGCATGCAACCTGACAGAGCTTGAACCATAATCAGTGAAGAAGAAGCGGAGAAAATGGCAGTGTTGAGATGTGCAAAGCTGAACGAGAAAGAGAGATGCCTGTGCATACAGACTGCAGGATGTCATAACCTGACGAGGGTGAGTATAGCTATTTGGTGTTTTATATCTCTCTATATATAAAAGAAAATCCTTCAATGGAAAGCAAATGCAAGGCTACGATACGTGATAATCTCGAAAGACATTTTAAAGACCCGCGAGACCAAGGAGACTTGCCACAGTGCGTCTCGCGGAGACCGTAAACATGAGATTTGGTGCCAAGAGATTGTCCCAGGGCCGTAGCAAAAAGGACAGCGGCTGTACAGGCTTTAAAAAGATCGAAGGGTAGCGCGACGGCAGCTACCCTAAACAAACACGAGCAGCGTTATACATCCTGCAAGAAAGAATTCAAACACGCCCAGGACCAGAAATAAAAAACAGGCATTGCTTTTACAAAGTCACGCGAGACCAGGCAGTGAGCCATCATTTAAAACAAGTCAACAGACCTCCAAGCTAGCAGTTGTTGGATTGCTTTGGCAGACAAGCATCATGTGCTCAGAGCTCTTAAAACAACGACATGCGACAGGCAGAAGAGGCAGCTAGCAAGCAGCAAAAAGACAGCAAATGATCCAAAGGCATATCCTTAGCGTTCAGCCACAACACCCTTCACAACACGAGCAGTATTATACATCTGGGAAGAAAGAGATGTAAACACTCACGGGACAGGAAATAAAGAAACAAGTATTGTTTTTACAAAAGTTTTTAAAGTAAAAGTGAAAATAATGCATATGTAACAATTCAAAAGAAAATAACAATCTCTTTAAATTGTATATTGCCTGCCTAAGGTAAAGTCATCCCTGATGAATGGGGACGTGGGAATGAGGGGTCCTTTCATCGGATTAGCGCTATTTCAGATGTGGAATGGCAAAATGGGGGAGGCAGCTTGATGAATGAGGTCTCCAGGACTTAAAACCAATCCAAATCATATTATGTGATATCATCTAATGTGAAATTCTACTCCGTACTTCTAGAATTTTTATTTTTATACTGTAATGAGGATTTATTCTGTTCTATGTATTGTACTGTATTGTATTGACCCCCTTCTTTTTGACACCCACTGCACGCCCAACCTACCTGGAAAGGGGTCTCTCTTTGAACTGCCTTTCCCTAGGTTTCTTCCATTTTTTCCCTACAAGGGTTTTTTTGGGAGTTTTTTTCTGGTCTTCTTAGAGGGTCAAGGCTGGAGGGCTGTCAAGAGGCAGGGCCTGTTAAAGCCCATTGCGGCAATTCTTGTGTGATTTTGAGCTATACAAAAAATAAATTGTATTGTATATCCGGTAAACCAAACACAGGGGTTGGTGAGCGAAGTGAGCAGGGGGCAGAGCCCCCTAGTTTGTATGTAATTTTGAACAGTTTGCAAAGATCTTGACATTAAATAGTGTTTTTAGTGCTGACCAGTGTCAAAAAGTCTGTTTAGATCAACTGGGATTCAATGGTGTACAACAATAAAAGGTGAAAACTTCCAAGGGGGTGAAGACTTTTTTAGAAACTGCATTAGCATTCTTCCAAATTACTGGCAGTGCAGCCCCCTGGTGGCCAAGAATGTCAGTCCTGTCCCCAACACTGAGTCACTACGTCTACTGAACCAGTTATTTCTCAAATTATTGAAAGTTTCAACAATCACTACCAGGTACATAAAATAATATTTATTTCAACATACAAGTGCTGTATCCCATTAAAGATATGAATATTGTTTGTTAGATAGATAGATAGATAGATAGATAGATAGATAGATAGATAGATAGATAGATAGATAGATAGATAGATAGATAGATAGATAGATAGATAGATAGATAGATAGATAGATAGATAGATAGATAGATAGATAGATAGATAGATAGATAGATAGATATTGAATCAAACTAGAAACAAATGGATTTCTATGGTATCTCTTACAGTGATTAGCATTTTAAACAACTAAGGAAAATTGACCTTATATTCTGAAGGAGAAAAGGAAATAATATACTGTATAAATGTGAAACATGTAGCAGACAGTGACTGAAAACACAGTAATTATTATGATTCAAGTGAGCCAGCGTCTGCTTTCAAATGCCTAAAAGTAGGACGCTGCCATCTAGGGAGACTCTTTTGAGCTTCCTTCTAAATTGGTACGTGACTTGCTTTCCTTGCATTCAATTAAACACAACACACTGTAACCAAAAGCCAGCTGTCCACAAATTTCTCTGATGTAACACGCCTCAGTGTCAGTAGCACGGATCAGAAGAAAAATTGCAAGCAATTAGTAAAGTAAGTAAATAGGCGCTTTTGGAGAAATAAGAGGTCAGTGCCCCCTCAGTGACTGACAAGGATGCATGTGTGTGGACTTCGATGTTCTGACTGGATGACAAATCCAAAAGCTCTTCCAACACTTTCTTGCCTGTCAAATGGTGTAATGTCAAGGTCTGTAAATTGAATGCGGTTTATGATGGCCATACATCACTTATTTTTGTGACTGTTCTTATCAGCACCTCAACATAGAGTTGAAGTTGTGCAGTGGAGAACAACCATCTAGTGTCTTCCATAACTCAAGGACATGTGCTCTAACAGACTCAGGGAATTAAACCTGCTTAGTCCGAGCAGAGGAGGCTGCATGGACACCAAATCAAGGCCTTCAACAATCTCAAAGGCATTGATAAAGTTGATCCAGCAGAGCTCTTTTAACTAAATGGTGAATCGCATAATCGAAGACACCAATAGAAACTCAGGAGAAGTGCATTTAAGACTGAAGCCAAGAAACATTTCTTTATGCAAAGTTGTAGCGGGCCACATTGTTGTTTATAGTGTTTGCACCCAATCACGTATCGTCACAGCACCCCGTCTAAACTAATATGTGTCTGTTTAAATGTTGTTCCTGTAATGAGAAACGGGGAAGGATGTTGCGGGGAGGCAGCGACCCCTGGACACGTCAGTACTGGAGTTTTTTCAGTTACATCCGACTCATCATTGTTTAAACGATCAGGAGGGAAAGAAGAGGAGGAAGGAGAGAGACGGAGATTTCAACTACCGACAACCGATCATCATTTTTCTGCCATTATTTACATCGTGCCTTGTACCAGTTTGCTTCTCATTCCGCCAGAATCATGACAGCTAAATCATCGCCAGAAACCCCGGGGTTAGATATTATTATCAACAATTCGCCGAGGAAGCACGGTGAGATTTTTCTGTTTTAGTCGGGAGATTCAAACACATTCATTTTTGATCAGCTATCTATATTCTGGACAGTGATTTACCTGGACTCAATTTCACGTCATTGACATTTAGTAATCTTCCATTGATATTATTTGTGTTTTGTGTTTGTTATACGTTGGCAGGGGCAAGGGAGGTTTTTTTTTATTATATATGTGGTGTTTTCACTTTGCTGGTTTGGTGGAGGGATATATATAGATATATTTTACGTTGGGATTTGTATTATTGTTTTTGTTATTGTGTTTTATTTCATTTATTTCTACACTTATTTTACATATCTGTTTTTGTTTGCTAGTCTTTAAACCGTCAATTGGGGAGGAGGGAAAATATTATTTGTCAGAGGTACGGCTTGGTGTAAGTAGGTTCTCCTCAGTGATTTATCCAGGCCACGGGTCCTGGTAGTGTGGTTGTCGGCTGGGTAAGGGGTCGGCCATTACAAAGTGTCATGGGACTCTGGAACAAACTACCCAGATATGGAACTGAAGCAGAAACTCTGACCACCTTTAAGAAGAATCAGGATGAGATATTGGATAAACTTGATGGGCTTGGTGGACTGGATGGTCTCCTCTTGTTTGTTAAATTTCTTTTGTTCTCATTCCCCCTGGTCATCCATCATGTAATAATATGAGCCCTACCGGCCATATTATCTTTCTTGCTGCCCCGAGTACAGTTGTTGAATGAATCAATGAGTACATTTTATTTTGTAGCGCATCTTTGTCTAAGCACACCAGCATGAAGCACTTTACAAAGCATTGAAGGTTTCAGTGACCTCGGTACCATTTGTCCCAGGGATGACCTGAGCACATGCAACAGACAACACCTTTCAGTAGCTTCTTAATCTTTTAAATTATTTTGTAACTCTGGCAGATTTTTGCTACTTTTTGTAGGGTGGTGGAAATCTAAATAATTAAGAAAAGAAAGAGTATGAGAGGCCAGGTAGGCTAGAGCAGGTGGTTGTTATATGGATTATATGGTCCCCCCTCTCCTGTGCACTTGTTACTAGCTTTCTGTACATTTTTGTGTCTGTGTGTGTGAATGGGCTATAAAGTATGCTGACAAGTTACCATGAAGTGAAAGTTAGTGTTAGGCTCCATCACTGTTAGTCTCAAGCTGATTGTGTCAGCGGTGGGATGCAGTTCATTGAGGACAATGGTGTGAGTTGGAGTGGCCAAAAGATGTCACTGTGATCTGTGAGGTTTATTCCACAGCACATGATTTTACTCAGAACTAAGACCATGAATTGACGAGATGAAAACATCGATACTACGCAAACCAGCTGAAAGGGAGAGCTTAATAGTTAATGAAATTAAGAGGGGCCTGCTCCCACCTGGCTATGGAACAACACGTCAGTCAAATGTCCAAATACTTTTGAGCACCTGAAAATGGGGGGAGCTGGGGGATATGTAGAATAATGGCTTCTAAATGTCTTATGTGATATTTTTGGTAAACCCCTTGAATTAAAGCTGAAAGTCTACACTTCAGTCTCATCTTGGTTGCTTTATTTCAGATCCATTTTGGTGGCATATAGAGACAAAAGTATGTAAATTGTGTCACTGTCCAAATACTTATGGACCTGACTGTATGGTCGGGGGCTACTATGTGCTATTTGGAGTTTCCCTGTTTGTGAATCCCAAATTCATGTTCTTATTTTGGAAACAAAGACTGTTAGAAAAGTATAAAGTGCTGGCAACAACACTGAACATGAGAGCTCACTGACATACAAATGGAAGACATGACTCCTGAGAAAAATGGCTCCAGGACTCTCTCAAGGCAGCCAGAGCCGACTGCAGGAACTTTATAACTGCATCACACTTTGCCAGGAGCTGTCTTTGAAAATTGTATTATTATGAGTGTCCAGCTGATATTAAAAGAAGCTAAGTGTATCTTTTCTTTAGTGTTATTTTTTTGTTCTCTTTTCAACTTACAATCACTGCTGTATCACTAGGGAAGGATATAATATAAACATACTGTACATATAGGCTTGGTTTAGTAAAATCTGCAATCTCTATTGAACATATTCTCAGAGAGTGAATGCCCCCTGCTGGATGCGGTTGGGAAATATAAGGTGTTACATGTTTTATAATGACATCACCAACCCCAGTCTCACATCGATAAGAAGGATGTGCAGTTGTGGCAAAAGTTTTAAGAATGACACAAGTATTGGTTTTCACAAGTTTGCTGCTTCACTGTTTTTACATCTTTTTGTCAGATGTTTCTGTGGTATACTGAAGTATAATTACAAGCATATCGTAAGTTTCAAAGGCTTTTATTGACAATTACATTAAGTTTATGTAAAGAGTCCATATTTGCAGTGTTGGCCCTTCTTTCTTTTTCTCCTAGACCAGGGGTAGGCAACCTCGGTCCTGGAGTGCCACAGTATGTGCAGGTTTTTGTTCCAACCCAGTTCCTTAACGAGAACTCAATTATTGCTGATGAAGCACATATTGCTTAAGTGACATTTTAATGCTTCATTTTAGTGGTCTCGCTTGTTAAGGTTCTCCAACCTTAATTGCTTATTTCAATCTTAAACTGCTGCATTCAGTGTTTTAATTGCTCCTTATTAGCAATAAGATGTAAAAGACAAAGCAGCCAGCAGTTCTCCAGCTAGCTTTTTTCCAATTACATCTGTGTGTGTTCATCATGCACGGTTTGATTTAATAAAACACTTAATAGAAAAATGTGACAGACTGAAAATGATCTGTTTTAGGCTTCATATCATTTGGATGATATCTTTGGAAAGGAAAAAAATCTACGATATAAGAGCCTTACATTGCACAGAATAACAAGCCATAAAATTAAATAAGGTCTGAGATTGGCAATGATTGGTTTCTAATTAAGCAATTGGGTTGGAATGAAAACCTGTAGCCACTGCGGCTCACCAGGACCGACGTTGTCTACCCCTGGACTAGACTCTACAGCAGTAGTCTATTATGATATTCAAAAGAATTACTATTGTTAATATCATTATTAATTCATATGCATATCTTTTTCTAGTAGCCAAAATTCCGACTAAAAGTTGGTGAGTATTGATCTTCATCTGGCCTGCAAGAGCAGCAGCACTCAAGTGAGCACTCTGCTTGCTTAATTTGTTTTTGCCCAGTGCAGCCTCACAACATTTATGTTCACAACCTTAAGACTCTTCTCTCTAAAAAAACAACTCATGTTATCGTCTCACGCTGTCATTAAGGATCAGATAGGAAGGGCCTGAAAAATAAGTGGCAGGAATATCAATGCAAGCACAGCGAGCATGCAGTCCTAATAGCCAGCCTCACTCCTCCATAAATCCTCCTGTATGTACAAATTCTGCTGCCCGTCCCCTAGAGACGAATGTGTTGATTAAGCCAACTCAAGGCCCCGTCAGCTTGCATTCATTAATGTGATCTGCAAAATGTTCTTCCCTAAAATAACTTTGCCAGTTATTTATGAAGAAGGTCGGCTGCTGAACAGCTTTCTGACTCCTGAGCCTGAAAATTGAATGATAAGTCTCAGAATGTTATTAATTGAAAGCAACACGGCAGCTGGGAAATGATTTATTGGTAGAGCAAAGATTAATTGACAGCCCTGGAACAAGGTAAAGTCTCTCAGTGGTAAAAGAGGACAGTAATCCCTTCAAAAGTAGGCCGGTAGCTAGGAGTGGATAGATGGACACATATAAAGGCAGACTTTTGAGTCTTCTTGGGCAAGTCACTACAGGCTTTGCACACCTGGATTTGGGCATCTGATCCCATTCTTCCTGGCAGATCCTCTCAAACTCCATTATATGGGATAGGAAGCGTTCATAAACTGCCATCTTCGGGTCTTTCTACACATGTTCTATGGGGTTTGTCTAGTCTACTCAAGGACATTCAGAGAATAAGGCACTCTAGTGTTGTCTTGGTTTTACACTTTGGGTCATGGTCAAGCTGAAAGGTTAACCGTCGCCCCAGTATGAGGAGCCATGCACTCTGGAGCAGGTTTTCTTCAGGGACTTCTCTATGTTTGGCTACAATTATCCTTCCCTCAAATCTGACCAGTCTCCCTGTCCCGGCCACTGAGAAGCAACTACATAATGTGATTCGGCCAAAACCAATCTTCACGACAGTGATGGTATTAAGCAGGTGATGAGCAAAGCCTAGTCTTCACCAGACATATTGCTTAGAGTTCTGCCCGCAGAGTTCAATTTGTGTCTCATCAGAGCACAGAATCCTTTCTGTCCTGCTCTCAGAGTCCTTTAAATGTTGTGATATGCCTTTTACTCGAGAGTGACTTCTGTCTAGCCACTCTGCCACAAACGCCTGATCGATGAAGTACTGATGACATCCTACAGGTTCTCCCACCAAGGCAGAGGACTTCCAAGACTCTGCTAGACTTGTCATTGAGATCTTCTTCCCCGGTTACTCGGTTTGGATGGATGGCTAACCCTAGGAAGAGTTCTGGTGGTGGTAAACTTCTTCCATTTCACAATTGTTGAGGCCCCTGTGCCCTTGGGAGCACACAAAGCTTTACAAATTATGTTGACTCCCATGGACTGTTCACTGCCTCACTACAGACGACGACAGACGGATTGGAGTTGTGAGAGCAGTTATTGTGGTCACTATACTGATCTGTAGTGGTGAAGAAAGAACTGAGACAAAAGGCAAAGCTCTCGATTTACCAGTCAATCTGCGTCCTTACACTCACCTATGGTCATGAGCCTTGGGTAATGACTGAAAGAATGAGATTGCGGGTGCAAGTGGCCATTAAGTGTCTGAATTCTCTCTTAGAGATAAGGGTGAGAATCATAGATATCCAAGAGAGGCTTATAGTAGAGCTGCTGACCCTCCACATCAAGAGGAGCCAATTGAGGTGGTTCGGGCATCTGATTCGGATGCCTCCTGGACGGCTCCCTGTGAAGGTTTTATGGGCACACCCAGCTGGGAGGAGACCTCAGAGAAGACTCAGGGCTCGCTGAGAGGATTATATCTCTCAGATGGCCTGGGAATGCCTTGGGATCCTACAGTATGAGTTGATATGTGTTTGATAGAAAGAGGACGTATGGGCCTCACTGTTAAGACTGTTGCCCCCACAACCAGTAAGTGGTGGAAAATGGATGGATGGAACAAATGCATAAACAACAGATAACACCAATAAGAAGTTCATCCTACGCAAAGTGAAAACCGGGGGTAATCTGGTGAGCTGGATGGTGGTTTATTTTTGTTTGAGTAACTTTTTTTCTTTTCGGATCCTTTTGGTATCTTAAGTAGGTTGCTGATAGAGAAGAAATGATTTGAATTGTTTTTTTTTTCTTTTCCTAATGTTTGTTTGTCTTATTTACAAGATTTTAACTCATTCACCATGGAAACATTATTTAATAGACTCCGTTGATGGTTTGTATAGATCTTTGAAATCTCATTTTTTTATAAATCTCTCGTCCTTGTTTGTCCTCATTCATGAACAATTAAATGCCCCTACAGTAAAATGAGTTTAAGGGAGGTGGTCTGTATGGAGTATCAGTGTTTCCCTTTAGACTTGAGCAAGAATATCTGGTGGAACCATGATGTCATTCTTCACCCCTCTACTGTTCATTTGAGGGGGTGGTACCATGGAACCTCCAACCTAGAAGCTATCCTAATGGACGGACAGTCCACAAACCTTTTTGTATTCATTTTTTTGCTACCTTCCTGCCATTAATCATGGTACCAGGTTGGCACCCCAGCCCTCCTTATGACTATATTTACTCATTTTCACAATAACTACCTAACATTTCTATTAAGGGTGACTTACGAGGTCAGGATATATTACATTTTTTACAGTTAGAGCACACAACAGCATACCTGAATTCATCTGCTAAAAGCAGATGCCCCCCCCATCTGAAAAGAGCAATCCACTGTATTCCAAGAAAGAAACATGACCTGAATCTTGAAAGTAGTGATCTTCATCCCAGCCGCTTCACACTCAGCAGCAAATTCCTCGAGTGCATGCTGAAGGCCAGAGTCAGATGAGACGAAGAGGACATCCATTATACTTTATTATACTTTACTTGTCTCCAAGGGGAAATTAAAACCTTACAGATGCTCCAAAGAAAAATAAATAAATAAATAAATATGATAACACCAAAGAACAACCCCCCCCCCAAATACCTCCCACCCCCAAAGCACACATAAACACTTATGGCTTGGATAAAAAAGAGCTGCTACTGTCAATAGCAGGTCTGTAGGTGGCAGTAAGATGAGGTCAGACCTGCTTGGATTGTGCCACAGCTTTATATTTAAAAGTATTAATATTTGTCCACAAATGAAATCAGGTCTAAAAGACACTTGATTCTTTGTTTCAAATCACTTGCCTTCACAATGATTTATCATTAAGATATTGGCACAGAGTGAATCATGACTGTTGCATGATTTTATAAAGATTTTTTTTGTGCATCTAGCTGGGATAAGCCAGGATGATGTAACTTTCTTTCCCATGCAGTGACATGGATGAATTCAGTCCGCAATTCAATGTCTGGATCATACATTTAGTTTAAATTATACTGGGCTCCCTTTCTTAACACTACACATTCACAAAAACCTCCACTCCTCCTCCTGCTTTTTCCACTCAGTCTGATGAAACCCATCTAGCATTAACATATCATCTGAAATGTGAGGTGTAAGCCAGTTTTCCGCAATACCCAAACATCACAGTACCTGATCTCACCATAACTGAACTCGGGATATTCTTCCTTTAGCCCAGTTTCATTTATGGATGTGGTGGGGCCCTTTAGGCGGCGGTGATCCCAGTGCTACTAAATAAATATGAGAAATGTTTAATACGGGCGGCACGGTGGCGCAATGGTAGCACTGCTGCCTCACAGTTAGGAGACCCGGGTTCGCTTCCCAGGTCCTCCCTGCGTGGAGTTTGCATGTTCTCCCTGTGTCTGCGTGGGTATCCTCCAGGCACTCCAGTTTCCTCCCACAGTCCAAAGACATGCAGGTTAGGTGGATTGGTGATTCGAAATTTGCCTTTGTGTGTGTCCTGCGGTGGGTTGGCACCCTACCTAGGATTGATTCCTGCCTTGTGCCCTGTGTTGACTGGGATTGGCTCCAGCAGATCCCCGTGACCCTGTGTTTGGATTCAGCGGGTTGGAAAATGGATGGATGGAAATGTTTAATACATCCCACTTTTAATTTTTTTAGAGTCTTTTATATTCTCAGATGTTATAGATGTAGGTAGCCATCAGATCTCTTACAATCACTGGGAGACACTTCTCAAGTTCGCAGCTTGTCTGAGAGGCAGTTGAGGTATGTTGGTGTACAAGTCTGCGTTGACAGAAGCAGCTCTTCAATTTAGTTTAAAAAAATTATTAAAAAATGTGTGGTAACAAGTCACAGGGCAAATCTTAATGTTATTAATTAATAAAACCATTAATAATTCTAAATATACCTTAAGAAGAGGAAGAGAGTCTTGGTAATGGTATACAGATGACACATAAAGCAATGATGCTACCCTTGGCCTCCTCAACCGGACACTCTCGTATTCTTGGCTGCACTTTGATATTCTGTGAAAACTGCAAGCTGGAGCAGTAACAAGTCCCAGTCTTGACGAAGCCCACCACATATGGTGAACAAATTCAACTTAACGGCAAGTATTCGGACGCAACTCTCACTGCCTTCATGTAGTGTAGCCCACAAGAGCGGCCCATATTCCGTACAACACATGCTGAGGGACACAGTCATATGCTTTTTTCCAAATTTGTTAAACACATGAAGACTGAATGAGAGTTTACTTGAGAAATCAGGAAAGGCCCCCACCAAACAAGCAGACAAATGGGAAAATGTATTTTCTTCATATTGGTTAATTTTGCTTGTCTTCCTCACACTCCCATTCATCACTCCATTCCACACAATAAAACTGAATTCCTTTTTGTTGTGTTGGTGTTTCTTTGTCAGGTTGGGCTGATGTGAGCATCGCCAACTCCCCCCTCAGTCTCTCCATTTTAATAAACATGAAAACAAATACATGCTGTAGCACTCCACCTCTACAGACTATACAGGATGTTACACAACAAAGACCAGTCTCCTCTCCTCAAAAGCCTTGTCTTAAACATAGGGCCATAGAAAGAATTAATTTGTCAGCCGCACACTTTCTTTAGCATATGGAAATTGCACATGGGCGGCCAAAGTAATTGACGTGACCTTTTCAAAGAGCTGGCGCAGCCCACAATTGCTGTTTTCTAAATTTCTGACAATAGCCTGAAGTCTTGAGACACAAAGAACTGCCTGCGATCGAGCTCCACGTCGCAGCGTGCTTCCCGTTTTAATTAAGTTCTGGCGGGTGATTGCGTCTCATACAAAGGCTCACTCTAATGACCTTGACAAATCTCACAGTGGGTTTTCCATCACAGGAGACAGGGACTGCCCAGGCAGCAGTTGTCTAGTTCAAACCAGCAGTCTGCACAGAAGACCAGCAAGATCTGCATGGGTGGTGAAAGTCACCAGAGGCGGAATGCAGTGGACCGTTGATGTCAATAACAATAACAACAACAACCATTTATTTTTTATATAATGAAATATTACACAATGAATGCTTCAATTTTTTTAATTTTATATTGACAGTCCCCCAGCCTTGACTCTTCAAGAAGACAAGAAAAACTTGCAGGAAAAAAGGGAAGAGCAATTCAAAGAGAGACCCCCATCCAGGTAGGTTGGCCTTGCAATGGGTGTCAAAACGCAGGGTAAATACAACACACAAAACAGAATACAAGAAAGCCTTTTCTCAGAGCTAGATGTCCAATCTACCACTGGCACCTCAGAAATGCAATACAATAATGCAACAGAATTTGTTCTTTTTCACAGAATGCAGGCAGGCACAGAGAGTTATGACAACTCTTATGGCAAAATGAAAGGACAGATTATACCAATCACTAAATGCAAAACAAGCACATACAAGCAGAAACTGATTAACGTAAATGGAAACTAACTATATCTGTCTATGGTTCTTCAATTATCTTCAATTAATTAATTGGAGATCTACAGCCAGTTGACAAAGTTGGAGATAAAATTGAAAGAAAATGAGTCAAAGATAAAGTCAGACACAGTCAGAGTCCTGTAGACTGAAGCCAACTAGCCACCTACACCCTCCTGGGCATTCTACAGCAGTGTTAGTGCTGGGCCATCCAATCTGATCAAAGGACCCTTCAACCCAATGATTCCTTTATCTGAATTGACTTTTCCATAGACAGGAGAACAACTTGGCAGTAGAACTGTGGCACCGAGTGCTACATCATAGGACACTGGGAAAAGAAATAGAATAGTGGAGGGGTAGTAATAGTTTAAAAATATTGATTATTTATATTTTTGTACAAATGGCTAACAAACAGAGATGTAGTGTGCATAGCTAATCAGCAGCTCTAGTCAGGGTATGCTAAACTGAAGTCTTCAGCCGGGATTTAAAAGCTGACACTAAAGGGGCTCCACTTATTTTAGCAGGCAAACCAGTCCACAGCTTCAGGTCCCTGTAACTAAAAGTCCATCCTGGGTATGACATTAATCTGCATCAAGCACTCCAAGCAGGTCCTCTAACTTGTAGGAAAAACTTGGGGGTTGGTGGCAGAATTGGCTCTCCAGCCACTGTAAATAAACCTCACACTGTTCAGTGTGATGCTGAGGTGTCACCTGCTGCACTTGGATCCCAATCTGTGTGGTTCATCATATCGTGGGTGCAGCAACACTCTGTAATCAGCGTATGATCCCAACCTAAACTTAACCGGTGTAAAAGACAGACATGGACTCCAAATGTTCAAAACATGCACCGTTTATTTTTCATTTGGCGCACACAGCACACACAGTGCCCAAATCACCGCAATACCGCTCTGTTCTTTCTTTCTCTTCTGCCACCTCCACTCCTCTCTTGCAAGCTCCGTCTACTACCACCCGACTCCGGCTCTCTGAATGGAGTGAGGCGGCCCCTTTTATATTGCACTCGGATGTGCTCCAGGTGCACCCTGATGGACCTCCAGCAGCACTTCCTGGTGTGGCGGAAGTGCTGTCCTCCAGGGCTCCACGATCGTCCCGGCACCCCCTGGTGGTGGCCACGGACCCCCACATGGTTGACCTTCCCATCTCCATATCCGTGGCCCTGATGTAATCCAGGGGGGTTGCCCTCTTGCGCCCAGGGAAATATATTGCCCCTCTCATGGCCCTTCCCTGCTCCAGGCGTCCTGGTGGGGCAGGATCCCTGGTTGTCTGCCACACTGGGAGCCATTGCAAGGACTTGAGAACTGGAGTTATGTGTTTGTACTTTCTTGTTCTTGTAATAATTCTTGTAGTAACATTTTGAATTAACTGAAAGATGCATAAAGAATGTTTTGCACAAGCTAGTGAATAACAGTGCAGTAGCCAATCAAACCAGAAATACTATAAATATTGCATTATCTATATTTCTGTAGAAATGATTAATAAACAGAGATGCAGCATGCACAACTAATCAGCAGCTCTAGTCAGGGTATGCCAGACTTAAGTCATGAGTCTTCAGTCGGGATTTAGAAGCTGAGACTGAAGGAGCATATCTTATATTAATTGGTAGATGGTTCCACATCTTCTGGAAACTGGAATTAAAACCTCAACCTCCCACTGTTATTTTATTAATCCTTGGAATCATAAGTAGGATAGCATCATCAGATCTCAATGTGTGCTCTGGTTTTTAAATAATAATAAGTTCAGATATCATTAAGCCACCTTATATGTTCATATTTTCTGGTTCTTGTAAGGATTCTTGCAGCAGCATTTTGAATTAACTGAAAGCTGCATAAAGCATGATTTGAACAGTCAGAAGTGATGGTAGGCTTTGCAGAAGCATGAAGGATTGTGTAGTTTGAACACGATTGGAGGGAGTAGGTAATGTAAGGGATGATTGGGCAGCAAAGATGGTGCCACATATAAAATGCACTTTCTAACCTCAGAATCATCTTTTGACCATCTGGTGAGTGTTTGTTGTAGCAAGTATATAAATACAGCAACAAACATTGTGGCTTGTGTGTTACTTTTGTACATAGAAATATCTCATGGAATTGTTTCTTTTGGTGGAAGTATTTATGTAAATGGAGTTTTTGGTGCACTGTTAATCTTTGTATATAAACTTATTTTATTTTTCAATAGTTTTGTGAATTAAGTTTTTTGGACTGAGTATTGTTTGGGGATCATCTTCCTGACCCAACTGACATCAAGGAAGATTACCTTAAGGGATGTGAATATAATTTTTTTCATTTATTGCATATATAATATTGCATATATTCACCTATATTTTTCTTTATTGATATTGTGCATCATTTGTGGTGGAACAGTGTAAAATAAAAGCTCGCATGACACTTTCTGGTTGCCAATTTAAATAAAACTACACCATTGCTTTTGAAAAACTCAATATTTTTTCTGTATCTCCATTGGGTTAAGCTCTGGAATCTGACAAGGCCACTCTAAAGGTTTTTTGAAACCATTCTATAGTAGATTTACTTTGATATTTAGCATCATTGTCCTGCAGCATTACCCAACGTCAACGGAGCTTCAGGTAGAGTACAGCCTCCCTGAACTTATACTGTAGGATACCTTGTTAAACTTGGGAATTAACACTTTCAAGGTGGGTGTCGACAACAGTCAACATATGAAGAACTGAAGGCTAATCGTCAAGAAAAATCACCCTTGAATGTATCCATCCATCCATCCATCCATTTTCCAACCCGCTGAATCCGAACACAGGGTCACGGGGGTCTGCTGGAGCCAATCCCAGCCAACACAGGGCACAAGGCAGGGAACCAATCCCGGGCAGGGTGCCAACCCACCGCAGCCCTTGAATGTATTATATAGTTTAATCCATTAGATGGCAGCAAAGACCATGAGCAAAAGATGAATCGCCCTTCATTTTTATTAAACCATTGCATCAAATACTACCACCCGCTATCGTCAAATAAATCCTCTGCCAGAGACAGTATGTGTATTGTCGATGACTCGGATTCTGCACTGTCAGATGAGGATTTTGAGCTGTTGGAGGAAAGTGGCAATGAGAATGCTGCTGAAAAAACAATTTGTTAGTTTTACGTTTTTCATAATTTGGGTAATAAAAAGGAGTTTGACAAAACAAAAAAATTAAGCCTCTAAACAGTTAATTTCCCTTCAGTGATGGCAAGCTGTCCAGGCCACGAGACACCAAAGCAGTCCTAAATGATGATGCTTCCTTAACCATATTTCACTGTTGGGGATGATGATTTCATGTTGATGTGCGTTACCCTTTGTACTATTGCATATTCTACCAGAAAGACTCAATTCATCAGTCCACAAAACTTGTTCCCAATGACACTGTGGAGTATCAAGACGGTCTTTGGTAAACTTCGGTCGTGCAGGAATGTTATTTATAGAGGGTAATGGCTTCCTCATTGGTGTCATGCCATGGACGTTCAATGTTTTACATGCAGTAGACTCATGAACAGAGATGTTCACCTGTTTCAGTGATTCCTTCAAGCCTTTAGACGTTACTCTAGGGTTGATTTTTACCTTGCTGGCCATTCTCATCTAGACGACCATTTCTTTTGAGACCAGCCACTGTACTGAATCGTCTACATTTATACACAGTTTGTCTGCCTGTGAACTGAGGAATTCAATGAAATGATGTTGTAACCCTTTCCAGCTTTATTGCAGTAAAAGAACCACTTCTGGATTATGGTTCTTCTCAGATCTTTTTGTGAGGCATTTCACACTTCATTGACTTATTTGGCTGACCCCTTTCTCCAAGGTGACTTTCAATATTTATGATTCAATTGATTACATTTGCAAATGCAGCACAAGTGGGTCAAGGGACTTGCCGATGGTCAGACAGTGGTGTCAGTAGCGGGGTTTGAAGTCCAAAGCCTTAACCACTACGCCACACTGCCAGCACTTCAGCAGATGCTTCTTGTGGATTGCAAACTCAAAATGTTTAAATCTTTTTTTTATAGATCAAAGTTTCTCTAAGCCACACCTCCAGTCTCATTTCATTGGTTGGACTCCTGCTTTCCCAACTCTTGACTGCAGTTAGTGTTTGCTGAAGTCACCAGTCTTGGGGTTCACATATGTTTACCAACCTACATATGTGAATGTTTGAATAGAGTATTCAATATATACAAGAGCGTAATAATAATTTCTTTGCTATTAGTTAAAACAGATTGTGCTTGTTCATTACTGTAACATAGAATACAATAAAACCATATTTTAAGATAATTCTTGCATAAATGTGGTCATTTCCAAAGGGTTCACATACTATTCCTTGCCTCTGTAAAATATCATTCTCAAACCGTCTTAATGTAATTGTAGATGTACTACCAGGATGTTTAAATCTATCCTTATTTATATATAAAAGATGATTATTTACAAAGGGTTCACGTACTTGTATAGCCGCTGTACATCACTACACTTTCCCACTGAGCACAAACGCTCCAACTTTTGCTCCAAGGCTGTTTGTAGGAATCATGGCTGCATGTGGTGAACCTTTTTCAAGGCTTTTTAGTAGAAACTATAGATTCTAAAAAAGCTTCTCAAGTTTGAAGTTATTATTGATGTCCAAGGTTGGCTGGGAGTTCACAAATCAACAGGTCTTGCAGTTTAGCCATTTAATTTTTAATACTGATTAGTAGCCCGAAATCCATAAAGCTCAATCTGAACACCCGAGAGCCACAGTAAGTCTATCAGCAAAGCAAACTCCTTCTAGTTAGCAAGAAAGCCATTTAAGTTACCTGTAGGCTCTTGAACACAATTAAACCTGAAAAAGCCTCCCGTTTTCTTATTAATACTTCACACTCAATGTCTTCAGTGATTTAAGCACGACCACCATGACTTATTACACTGCATGGACTGGTGAATGTCAAGGAGGCATTGCTTGAGTGATCAAGGCCTGCAGATCTCTCATGGAGACAATTAACTGCTGTGTTTTTTAAAAAGCCTCAGTGTGCTCCCCGCTGAGTGACTGTAGAATGTAATTTTTTTTTGGCCTTTGATGGATCCATTTCTTTTGATGGCTTAGTCTTGTGATGTGCAGTTGAAAGTTTCTTCATCCTGAACCCCCAGTATGTGTTTTCCACCTATAAATCAACACTGGGAGTCAATCGTGGGACACTTTTGCTATTAATTTCCTTCATCCAGTATCTGTTTCGAATTGAAAAATGAAATCTTTGTTTGAGTAAAGATAGAATGTTACAAGATAAGATCAAAATGCTACCTAGTGAATATGGACCATGTTAAAACCTTAAAGAAACACGGGGATGAAGCAATGAAAAAAGAAGAATTTAAATAACTGTGGAATTCAGATGCTTAAAACTATGGCCTCCTAAATACTGTGAGTAATCAGCAGCTGACGCTATACAGTGGACAACTGTCACCTACCACCTGCAGATGAGTGGTGTCACAGCATAATAGAAATGGGGCTGAAGGTGAGCTCAGGGAGGATCTCTTTGGGATCTTAAATAACTGGAAACCACAAAACATCTACGGGAAGTGAAACCATTATGTTACTTAGATTCAAAAAGTCAGGGGAGCAAGACTGGAGGACATTTTATAGTATGTCCACAAGTCATTCCAGGGACGGCAAAGAAGTAACTGGGCACTAGAGAGAGAAGCTGAGCTGGGTGATGACTCCTTTTGGGCTTCGACAACAATTATTCTGCGTTACCTTCTTTTTAGATTTAGACTGTCTATCCACCTCCAATCCACAATATTTTAATGTATTTTCTGCACAAGTGTCCCTGGCAGAAAAGAGAGATATTATTAATATGTAAATTCACCTTAATTTAGAGATATACTCACCTTCCCCTACGGCTTCGCCCTCAGGTTAGTGAAACAGGACAGTGAGGAGGTCCCGGCCCAGCTCTCTACTCCTGACGTCACTCTTCCACCTCCCCTCGGCCCACAGCCTCTGTCTCGGATTAGCGAGAATTTATCCCTCCTGCAAGCAAACTAGGATTCTTAGCACAATGAGAGAAGTCGCAAAATCAACCGGAATGTTCAAGCAAATTAAAGAAAAAAAAAAAGATCTAAACCCGTTAAGTAGTTCTCTTGTTCGCTAACTAAGCAGAGTTAAGGTTACGCCCTGAGGCACACACATGAGTCAGGAGGGTCCCGCTCCCCTCTCCTCAGCCTGATGAGTTTCTCTTGGATTTGTGCTAATAAATCGGTACTGCAAGCGAACTATGATACTTATCGTGTTGAGAAAGTCGAAAAACCAATGGAATGTTCAAGCAAATTATAGAAAAAAACCCGATTTAAATCCGTTAAGTAGTTCTCTTGTGAAAAGCAGACAGACATACAAACGGGTCTAAAAAACTTTAAGAAATTTAGCGCTTGGACCACGAAATTTTTAAAACCATTTTTAAGCAAGCACCTATGGGCCAAAGGTAACCTACATTTCAAATTTCAAGTCCCAAGTCCTTATGATTCGGGAGATTTCGTTATGAGTGAGTCAGTGGTATTTGGCTTTTATATATATCGATAGCATATTGAAACAGTTACAGCTTTTTCTACAAAGGTGCTATCATTTGAAATTCAAATATTCTTCTTCAACAGATCATAACACTTCATTAATTCCCCATATTTCATGGAATTCTTCAGGTTGATTTATCATAGATAGATAGATAGATAGATAGATAGATAGATAGATAGATAGATAGATAGATAGATAGATAGATAGATAGATAGATAGATAGATAGATAGATAGATAGATAGATAGATAGATAGATAGATAGATAGATAACATGTGCAGTGCAGAATAGAGATGAATGGTTAAAAAGACAGTCAGAAATGAAAGGTAGCCTATATAGATAAATATACTGTACTGTAAATGAAGCACAGCGTTCACCAGATATTTTCTGTAAATATCATTCTTTAATACACAAACGCAATGTCTCTTTACTCAGGTGCTGAAGGCACTGCAGCATGAAGCTAGGAGCGGGCCTGTTTATTGTTTGGCCTCGGTTTCTCATTTCCTAGCAGCGTGGAAGCAGCCTGGTATGCCCTGTATCTAGGGCATCCTGTTGCCATGGCAATTTAATCAGTGTGATGGCTTTGTCGTTGTGGCAGCTGTTTGGGACATGCATTTTTCAGTCCAGTAGATATTTTATTACCCAGAGGGCATGTGGTGTACAAAAACAAGCAGCACCATGCACAGCTTGGAGCAGCGCCAGTCCCAGCGACCCACACTAAATATCGAATGCCGCTCTTTGTTTTTGCAGCCTCGAGCTTCTGAAGCATTATTGTTATGCGTCCAGCATTTACGCTTGAATGCCGCTATGAATGTTATTTATTATCCCTTTAGTGGCGTTGTAGCCTCAATGTGTGTGTCCTGGTCGGATGAATATTCGGCAGAGAGTATGTCATCAGAGAGAGTCCAGCTCGTCATAAAATCTGTAGGCAGGATCTGCCATGCAGCATTCCCCATATATCAGTTTGTGTCTTGCTCCAATTGTGAATTCAGACAGTGCCCTTCCTGAACAGAAAAAAAGGATACAGTTTATAGGCCATATAAAATATTAATAACAGCATTATAATTTAATAACAAAGGCCAAAAAGAGTTCTGTGGTCAGTGAATGCTGAACCGACAGATATTTCAAATCAATTGGAGGTTTACTGCGTGCTTGTGATGGATGGGCTCTCTGCCTGGGTTTGGTTGCTGCTTTGTGCCCAGTGATGTCAGTAAAGGTTCCAGCTTCCCCAGAAATGAATTGGATTAAGTGGGTTTTCCTAATGGTGGAAGAAAGAGTTTAGAGTTTATATAAAATATTCAAAAATTGCATTATGTAGAATCCAGTTGGTAATAGCAGGAGCTCGGTGCCTTTGCTGGAAGCACTTGGTACAAGACAGGAACCATCTTTAGTGAAGGTGGCAGTCCATTGGCACACACACACTCACACATGGACGGGTTAGAAGGGCCAGCTAACAGAGGACATGATTTAAGGGGAAAAGAAATTAGAAATCCTGGATGACAATGCAAACTGCATACAGACAGTGATCGGGAGTGAGATTTGACTAAACACTGCACCCTCCTGTCTTTTATTGTGTCACTCTTACTGGTTTCCAAACTGGTACAATGAAGATACCGGCAGACACAATCCCAGCTCCTCCGCTGCTAGATGTCACCTCCCAAATTCAGGTATCTTCCTACCAGGCTGAGATCTGATAATCCAAAACGGTGAAGGTTGCATATCTTTAATTTGACATCCACCCTTAGGTCATTCAAACCGCTGGTCCAGATAAGGGAGTTAAGATGAGCAGAGTAGCCTTTCCCCATCATCATAGCGATTCTGCCATGTCCTTTGATGTTGCAGGGTCTCTCCTTAGTGTGCCGTGCCCATCTTAACCATCACTAAACCATCTCCACTGGCACTTTGTTATGTGGTGGTTACAGCAGACCCCGAATTGCCCAGAGGGCCTCATTTCTAACACTTGCAAGCATGATCTGAAGATTTTGTTCACCAACATTATGTCAAGAATTTGGTGCAAAAATTCAATCCATCCTCTGGTTCCATGGATCCAGCCAAAGACCCACATACCTCCACTAGGGGGCAGTCACCCTGGCATTACCTGAAGAGAGCAGCCCACAGAATGAAACAGAAAGGCAATAAACCAACTGAAGGCTTGTCATTCCAGGTTTGATCTTCATTTGTATTACTGGTCGTTACTATGTGGGCTTTTGTGCCCCCCTCCCATTCAACCCCACCACTTAAAAGCTGAAATGAGAAGCGGCTCCGTTACGTTTTTTTTTTTTCCCTGAATCAGCGGCATTTCGCATCACTGGCAGACAGAAGCACTTAGCTCGCAGACTGTTTCATTTGATTGTGCGCTCCCTGCAACCCCCGAGGGATGACCGATTCAGACAGAAGATAACTCTGACATCATTATAGGCAGAGCAGTCTCACATCCCCAGAGTCAGTGAAAAAATATCTAAAATTAAATTCCGTCTGCTCCAGATAAAATATAAATGGGGTGCAATAAGGTTGGGAAGTGGGGGAGAAGATCAGGAGGCGCAAAACCTATTGCACTTTTTAAAAAAGGAACAAAAAAAGGCCATGATGCCATGGTGACTCCATTCTTGCCTAATAATGACATTTTCTGATCTGTGATGCTAATGGTGTAAATTACAGTTGCAAAACACACAACTCTGCACATTTCCATAACAGTTGACTTTTTGGAACACACTGGAAGACATTATAAGTGGACCGTTAATTTGCACTGTCACCTCTCATCGCAATTTCCAGCAGTGCATACTCTGCACTGTCTATAGACAAGCATTTGATGAGGTGCCACATGAGAGGGTGGGCATCAAATGAAAAGAGGTAGCAATTCAGGGTGTAGATGGGTGCAGAATTGGCTCAGATGCAAGAAGCAGAGGGTGGTGGTGTGAGGAACCTCAACAGAACTGGATGACATTAAGAATGGAGTCCAGAGTTAGGGCCACTGCTATTTTTAATTTATAAATTATTTGGATAACAATATAAGTAACAAGTTGGTGAAGTTTGCAAATGATACCAAGATAGGAGGACTGGCAGATCATCTGAAATCCGTTGAAACATCACAGGGGGACTTAAACAGCATACAGGCTTTTAAGAAATTTAATGTAAGTAAATGTAAAGTATTACATGTAGGACGTGAAAATGTTAGGTTTGAATACACAATGGGGGGGTCTTAAAATGGAAAGTACACCTTATGAGAAGGATTTAGGATTTGTAGTGGACTCGACACTATCAACTGGCAGAGAGTGTTCAGAAGACGTTAAGAAGGCTAACAGAATGTCAGGTTATATAGTGCCTTGATGTGTGGAGTTCAAGTCCAAGGAGGTTCTGCTCAAGCTTTATAACACACTGGTGAGGCCTCATCTGGAGTCCTGTGTGCAGTTTTGGTCTCCAGGCTACAAAAAGGACATAGCAGCTCTAGAAAAAGTCCAGAGAAGAGCGACTAGGCAAGCAAAAGAAGACTGAGAGGAGACGTGAGTGAAGTGTTTAAAATTATGATGGGAATTAGTGCAGTGGATCGAGACTGTGACTGTAAAATGAGATCATCAAGAACACGGAGACACAGTTGGAAACTGGTTAAAGACAAATTTCACACTCACACAGAGAACCAAAGTCACTTGAAACAAGTGGCCAAGTAGGGTGGCAGACTTTTGGGACCTTCAGAACTCGACCTGATGTTATTTTAGAAGAATGAAGTGGATAAGACATGGCGAGTTTTGGTGGGCTGAATGGCCTGCTCTCATCTGGATTGTTCTAATGTTCAGTAACACTTTAGTGTAGGTACTAGAAAAATCTATTATTTTCTTTTATCTAGCAAGACTTTAACAAATGCTTCCTTTCATTTTTCATAAAATTTATAAAACATCCGTAGATGGGTTATTCTTTTCTGTGCTGTGTGACATATTGACATGCTGGTAAAATGACTTGTTAATATGAAGGATTCACAGGTCTGATACTAAATATGGAATATTAAGCGAAATATATCTCAGTTAAGCCACCTCAGACCACACGAAAGTAACGTTTTGTTAATTACTCACATTGCAGAGATGAAAAAACACTTTGCAGATGCTTTTTAAGTGTCATGAATACCCAAAAAAGTGTTTGTTAAGGTCTTGTTACATGTAAATGAGAAATAGATGCATTTTTGCAATACCTAAACTAAAGTGTTACCTGAGGTTCTAATGTATGTGTTCTCTTCAAATATTCGGTTTTTATCTCTGCAGATTAATGATGTGCATGCATGAGTGCCCCATGTTGGTGGTAAAGACACATTAAGGTACCCAGAGATTATTGTGAGCACAAGAAATACTGAGAGATGATAACAAGAACCCGACATGGACAAGAAAAGCAGGGGACAGCACTGTGAGATGAAAAATATAACCAGGCTACCAAGAAACCTAAACACAATGTTATGAGGCATGAGGTGTCTGAGGATTGTTGTGAGAAAGGTGAGATGATCACGTGGCATAATGATTATAGTAAAGGAAAAAGCGGCTCAGAGCTGAAAATAAAATGAAACAAGTATCAGAAGTCGAAGGCAGAAAGACCTTCAATAAACCGAAAACAAAACCTAATACTAGGGCCTACTTGTTCAAGAAGCTAAGAACCGCTAGATTTGAGATTCAAGATGTTTAATCAAGCAAGCTGACAATCTGCAATGTGAACCACTAATATCACATTCAGTGACGGAAATGATGCAATGATCGTGGTAACATGACACATTCTGTCATGTCGCGTTAACAAATGGAATGACAACAAAGTACAAAATGATAAAAACAAAAAAAATCAAAAATTGATTCTACACAACACAAAAACTTAAAGTACATGTGTAGAATGTGTTAATCATTACAGACAGGATGATACACCCAGTCAAAGGCAAGTCAACTGTTATGTTTCAATTACAGTTTATCCACTCTTTTAAGTACATTTTCCTTTTTACTTTCTCGTATACGAAGTATAGAGAAAGTATTGCAATCGTTCAAAGATTTGATATTGAAATTTTGATGAATCTCATTGTTTTAGACCTCCCTGACTTTCTCGTATACAAAGTATAGGGAGAGTATTGGAATGCTCCAAAAATTCCATTTTGAGGTTTTGATGAGTGTTGATGTTTTAGACCTTCCTGAGTCCTAAAATACCATTTTTGGAATTATATCAGTTTCTGTGTGTGTGTGTGTGTGTGTGTAAACTTGATAATTTGAGTACGCTTTCACTTAGGTCAACCAAATTTTGCATGCAAGTATAAGGTACAAAACATAGATTTCTACCAACTTTTGGGCTAATTCCGTTAACCGGAAGTAGTACTTTACCGTTAATTCATGCCGCTACTGAATCTGATTTATTCAACTTTACTTTTATAAAAATTGTTCAACATATTATTAATTTGATTTGATTTGTTTTTGGTGGTCTTTAATGTACATAATATAAAAATATAATCATTGTCTTGTGCTTTACTCCTTAAATATCCATCCCCATATCTGAGTATACGAGAAAGTCAAGGGGAGACCACTACCGATTTTTTATTGTTGTTTTTGTTTTATTATTTTTCATATGCATTTTGCTTTTATGTAATTTTTGTTAAAATTGCTTTACGTAAATACTAGGTGGTCTACCTGTTGTCAAGAGATAAGGCAGTACACCACAAAAACGTTTGAGGATGGCCACCCCGTATACTTCAAAAAGAGTATGAAAAAGCATACCTGAACTGTTCTATAACATTTCAGTAGTTATTTACCACTCTGATGCTGAGCTTTTTGATCATAAAAGAGATCACTACGATAGCAATTGACAAGAAGACTTCATAAATTAATTGCAGAATTACGATATTTGAGGGTTCCTCTAGAGGGCCTCTTTCTCTTGCATGATTTGGCTCAAAAACTAATCAGAACATCATTAGCTCATAACAGGCTTAAGTTTCGAGTTTGGTATTTGTCCATCCAGCTCCAGACCTTCCATAGGAAACCGTGACACACAGAGACACACCCATCATCGAGATATCTAGGTTTTCGGTATCAGGGGATCCTTAAAAGTCATGATCCGTCGAAAACCATAGATCGAAATTTTTGATGAATCTAAAGCTTTTCCTCCTCCCCTATAGAAGATAGGTTATGGTAAGGGAGGGCGCAAAGCAAAAAGAAACATGTCTTTACAGATTGTAGTTCAAAACAGCTAACAGGATTAGTCTGGTCTATAAATATAGCCAAAACAGGAAGAGGTGGGATGAGGGAATCCAGAACAGGAAGTGATGTTGTCTGTAGGTGGGTTGTCGATGCCAGAAGTGATCAGTGGGTGATGTCATTGAAGGGCTTGGTCTTCAGCTGGTGTGCACCAGGACAGGAGGAGAAAGGCACAGATGACAGAGAGAACCCCTGGTCCAACTGAGAAGCAGCACTATTTGAGCCCACAAATTGTCTCCCACGAACACGTGTGTGACACCTTCCAACTGTAAGCTATAACTAAGACTGTCTTTTAACATGACATTCTTCTTATTGAGGAATGCTGTGTTATTTTACAGTACTTGCTTGACACCACTTCACTTCGATTTAAGGGTTTCATACCATACAAATCAATTCATCTAAAGCCACATTTTCTGACGACATCCTTTTTTCCATGTTGACTATTCTTTAGCTCATTCCACAGTCATTTCACATGCATATGTCTCGATTTTTCAAATTGTTCTTTCTTAAAGATTTCTTCACCTTAATATTTCCTGGCTCTCCCCTTTTGTTCTGATTTTCCCGAGCATTGTGTTTGCCATTCTCCCATTCTCTACTCAGCTCATTGACATAACACTTTGTTCGATGTCCTAAAGGCCAGAAGTCTGCAGTTTTCCTCTCCCTTGAAGGACATTATTTTGTATAACAGGGACATTTTTCTTTTGTAAAGCTGATGGCCCATTTTGGGGCAGAGAAGGTGAGTTTGGGGTTAGGCGTCCTTGGGTGAGGCCTGTTTCTAGTCTGGTTTTGGTCCTTTTTTGAAGCTTATCACCCCTTTTCACTATCTTGTGAACAGAATCCAAAAAAAAATCCTCCTGCTAGAGCCTGCATTAGAAAAAGCTAACTAAGACAAAAGATTTTTGAGGTTGTTTTATCCAACAAGGGATAATGCATAGTGTGGTTGCTGCTGTATCTTATAGTATCAATTCCACTAAGGCCCATGTCACATAAGATGACTTTTCCAGCAGTTTTCAATAATAATCTTCATTTACATAATCTTAGCAAGTTGGAGGCAGTCGATGGCACACAACCATTAATCCATTGTCTAGTCTGACATACACAATGATTCAGTCTGGCCAGTCCATGACTTGTTTTTTCTTTAGTTATAGGTCTGGACTCTGAGTGCATGAGAGCTGACACCCAACGAATGCTCATCCAAAAGTACAATGCATGTAATCAGTGACACACAATGGACC
The DNA here is from genome assembly GCF_900747795.2 of Erpetoichthys calabaricus. NCBI lineage: Eukaryota > Metazoa > Chordata > Cladistia > Polypteriformes > Polypteridae > Erpetoichthys > Erpetoichthys calabaricus. The sequence goes on from NC_041408.2 coordinate 54,766,008, forward strand.
TCACAAAGGGAAGAGAAGCTTGTCTATTGGAGGTCCGGAAGGTGGTCATGCAGTCATTAAATCAGACCTGCCCAGTGATTTTCAGTCATTTAAATTGACATGGTCTAGCGATGTAATCATCAATTGTGGTTGGCAAGTCTGACATACCCAATGACTAGAAGTTGTGTAATGTGATATTGGCTTTAGTCTCCAGTGCGATGATCGAGGTCATATGACTTTCAAAACAGGATCACATAAATAAAGGTGTTAACTTTCATAGCCTTAATTCGAACCTTAAAATGAAATTCAGAATATAGTATATGCATCATAGGCCAAAAGCAATGATTTGTGTATGTCACAACCAACCATTTCTCAAATTTTACACAACACTTTGAACGCAAATCCGTACATTTTCCCACCCTTGTTGCCAGTACAGGCAATGAGAGGGGTGTTTAAGGGACTCAGCATTGCAGAGACATCTGGGTCCAGTAGAGGGCATTCTTGTAGAGGAATTACAAGATTTTTAGAAGGCATTACTGACTCCGGAACCAGTGTGGTGTTACCCACAAAAAGTTTCAAGGTCTGATTGCTCCAGATTTTAAGTCGGAAGGTGAGATGGGCAGAATGGCAGAAATTGTTGTTGAACCGTTTGCTGGATGTAGGATAATTTCCTAAGATCCTAGGATCCTTAAGATTCCTAAGATCCTAAACGGTCAGGCTTCATGAAGGATGCCATTCCATCAAGATGGCTCTACTTACCATTGTCAACACGTTATGGCAAAAAAAACACTACCAGCATGGCATCTGTCCTCTTCCTGCTAGATCTCTCCTCTGCTTTTCACACAGTCAACCAACAGATCCTCCTTGCCACCTTCCTCTTGGGCAGATCCTACCAGGTGTTGAATTGTGGAGAGATTTCAAGGGTTCACCAGGTAAGCACAGGGGTGCCTCAGATGCTGGGCCCTCTCCTCTTCTCTACACATCTTCCCACTAGGTCCTGTCATCCTGTTCCATGGCCTCTCCTTTCAGAGCCTTGCCAATGATGCACAACTGTACCTGTCAGCCTCTCCAGAGGACCACACGGTATCAGCTACAATCTCTGCGTGTCTCTCTGGATGAAGGAGCACCATTTCCAGCTCCACTTGGCACCTTCTTGTTATCCCAGCTCATCTGTCGATTGATCACCCCATCTCTCTTCATCTTATCTCAGACTCCTGCCAAGTCTGTTCTGCAACCTTGGGGTGCTGATCAATGACCAGCTGTCCTTCACTGACCATGTTGCTACTGTCCCTCTCTCTATACAACACCTACAAGATCAGACCGAATGTGTCAGAGTACACAGCACAACTCCTGGTCCAGGCTTTGGTCTTGTCTTGTCTGCATTACTGCAACTCTCTGCTGGTAGGAAATCACCAAGCCTCTGCAGATGATTCAAAATACAGTTGCATGTTTGGTGATGGACCAGCTGAGGCGGGCACATGTCACTCTGCCATTCAGATCACTGCATTGGCTTCCTGTTGCAGGACATATTAAGTTTAAAGCCTTGATGCATGCCTACAGAGTCATCAGTGAGTCAGAATATCAATATAATTAGAGACACTTGTGAGGTCCTATGATATTTTTGTGACCAATCAGGTCTGCTGATACATGGCATCTGATGCTGCCACCTCTACTTGGCATCAAATATCAATCTAGACTCTTTTCACATGTAGCTCCTAGCTGGTGGGACAAGCTATCCATCTCCATTTGAAATTCTGACTCCTTCATTGCAGTTTAGAAGTGTTTGAAGACTCTCTTGTGTGATGAATTCTGTCTAATTGATATCTTTATTCTGAGCTCTTCACTTGCAATGGTCTGTTTGGTACCCTTATCCTGTCACCCTTGTTCCCAAACTGTCCCCCAGACTGATGTTTACTCAATTACATTGACCTCTTTTGTAAGTCGCCTTAGACAAAGGCATCTGATAAGCAAATACATGTAAATGTCAAATGTAATGTCATTCATTTACTTTTAGTTTGACCGACCTGCTCCCTGACAAAACTTTACACTTTCTACCTACTGCTGTCGTCTGTGGCGGATCACATTGAAGTAAGTCAAATTGGACTTGGCTGTCAGCAGACTTTCACATCTGATGCTTTTCTGTTTTTTGTTTTTAGAGCGTAGTGACAGGAGAGAAGAGACTTGACTTTAATAAGGGTCAAGCGGTGACTTCAGCTGAGGGGCCCCTGTAAGGTTGTGACGGGCAGATTCAGGACATGCCAAGCATCGTAAAAGAATCTGCTCTGCAAAAAGACGATATTTAAACATTACTCTATTGATTTCTCCTCACAATCACAAGGCAAAGCTATCCACACCCCCTACCAACCCAACAATAGGAATCAATAAAGCTGTCTCGAGCTGCTTGGCCTCTTTAAACTGTAGTGTGATAGATCTCAAACTGTCATGCTGAAATGAAAACTTTAAGTCATCCAGAATGCCTGCTGCGCAGCCCCCCGAAAACATCTTAATGTGCTCCAAGTTGAAACGCGTGGTGCTGAGTGGCTAGACAGACTCCCGTCAAAGGTAAATGTCTGAAGGGCGTACGTTTGCACTTTCTGTTAAATGGCATCATAATGAACAAAAGACCCCCAACCCCCCCCCCCCCATGTTCGTTGGCATTTCTTGTGATTGTTCTTCCAGCCCTGTGGCCTCCTCCTCTGTGCACAAAAGGGATGGCAGCTTCCAGCTTCAGCAAGACTGGGCTCACCAAGACACGTTCAGCTGCCATTTCTAATGGCAGAAGGTGAGCGTTTGCAGTTGTGATTATGTTGTCTTCCTCAGAGGTTTTAAGCTTTGCTTTCAGAAGGGTCTCAGCAGGTGTTTGTTATTATTCAAGTTATGTATGAGAAGGCCTTTCACTGTCTTTAATGAGACTCTCCTTCACTGAGCCACTCATCGGTTCATCCATTTTCTTATCAGGTTCTTCCTGAGGGTGTACAGCATTTTACCCCCTATAAACCATTGTTCAAGCTGAAGTGAGCTTTTCAATCCTTCCTTCATCCCGTCACTCTTTTCTAAACCTGTTTATTTCAAAACAGACATTGGAACACAACATCTATCTGAAGTGATTCAGTAACAACTTAAGAACCGCATACAGGATGGCAGTATTCTCTGAACGGACTTACTGCATTGGAGAGTGACAGGGTGCCGCCAATATTAAACAAATAGCAAGAATCAACCACGGATTTGACATCAGTCCACTGAGGGGCATTCATTTATCCATTCATTTTAGAAGCCCAACACTGAGCAACGGGGTTTCATTCATTCATTTATTCATCTACACATTCTATAAGTATCATTGTTCCAACACAGAGAGACAGGTTTTGTTTCATTCATTCATTCATTCATTCATTCATTCATTCAGTCAGTCAGTCAGTCAGTCAGTCAGTCAGTCAGTCAGTGTATAAACCTAATTGTTCCAGCACAGATCCAAAGCGTTTCATTGATTATTTCATTCAGCCATTTATTTTATAAGCCTGATTGTTCCAACACAGAGCCACAAGGTCTTTTTTTACAGTCATATGAAAATGTTTGGGAACCCCTCTCAGCCTGTATAATAATTTACTCTACTTTCAATAAAAAAGATAACAGTGGTATGGCTTTCATTTCCTAGGAACATCTGAGTACTGGGGTGTTTTCTGAACAAAGATTTTTAGTGAAGCAGTATCTAGTTGTATGAAATTAAATCAAATGTGAAAAACTGGCTATGCAAAAATGTGGGCACCCTTTTGCTGTTTTGAATGCATGTAACTGCTCAGTATTGATTACTTGCAACACCAAATTGGTTGGATTAGCTCGTTAAGCCTTGAACTTCATAGACCGGTGTGTCCAGTCATGAGAAAAGGTATTTAAGGTGGTCAATTGCAAGTTGTGCTTCCCTTTGACTCTCCTTTGAAGAGTGACAGCATGGGATCCTCAAAGCAACTCTCAACAGATCTGAAAACAAAGATTGTTCAGTCTCCTGGTTTAGGGGAAGGCTACAAACAGCTGTCTCAGAGGTTTAAACTGTCAGTTTCAACTGTGAGGAATGTAATCAGGAAATGGAAGGCCACAGGCACAGTTGCTGTTAAACCTAACAGGTCTGGCAGGCCAAGAAAAATACAGGAGCGGCATATGCGCAGGATTGTGAGAATGGTTACAGACAACCCACAGATCACCTCCAGAGACCTGCAAGAACATCCTGCAGATGGTGTATCTGTACATTGTTCTACAATTCAGCACAATTTGCACAAAGAACATCTGTATGGCAGGGTGATGAGAAAGAAGCCCTTTCTGCACTCACGCCACAAACAGTCACTTGTTGTATGCAAATGCTCATTTAGACAAGCCAGATTCATTTTGGAACAAAGTGCTTTGGAGTGATGAGACAAAAATTGAGTTATTTGGTCATAACAAAAAGCGCTTTGCATGGTGGAAGAAGAACACTGCATTCCAAGAAAAACACCTGCTACCTACTGTCAAATTTGGTGGAGGTTCCATCATGCTGTGGAGCTGTGTGGCTAGTTCAGGGACTGGGGCCCTTGTTAAAGTCGAGGGTCAGATCAATTCACCCCAATATCAACAAATTCTTCGGGATAATGTTCAAGCATCAGTCACAAAGTTGAAGTTACGCAGGGGTTGGATATTCCAACAAGACAATGACCCAGAACACAGTTCGAAATCTACAAATGCATTCATGCAGAGGGAGAAGTACAATGTTCTGGAATGGCCGTCACAGTCCCCTGATTTGAATATCATCAAAAATCTATGTGATGATTTGAAGCATGCTGGCCATCCTCGGCAAATTTAACTGAACTGGAGAGATTTTTGTAGTGAAGAATGGCCAAAAATACTCTCCATCCAGAATCCAAACTCTCATCAAACACTATAGGAGGCGTCTAGAGGCTGTTATTTTTGCAAAAGGAGACTCAACTAAGTATTGATGTAATATCTCTTTTGAGGTGCCCAAATTTATGCACCTGTCTAATTTTGTTATGATGCATATTGCATATTTTCTGTTAATCCAATAAACTTAATGTCACTGCTGAAATACTACTGTTTCCATAAGGCATGTCATATATTAAAAGGAAGTTGCTACTTTGAAAGCCAATGATAAACAAAAATCCATAGAATTATATATGACTGTAATTGTTTTGTTTATTCATCTATTCATTTTACAAGCCTTGCTTGTTCCAACACAGAGCCTCCGTGTTTCATTCATTCATTCATTTTATAAACCTGATTGTTCCAACACAGAACCACAAGGTTTCATTCATTCATTCATCCATCCATTATCCAACCCGCTAAATCCTAACTACAGGGTCACGGGGGTCTGCTGGAGCCAAGGCAGGAAACAAACCCCGGGCAGGGCACCAGCCCACCACAGGGCATACACACACACACACACGGGACAATTTTTAGAATCGCCAATCCACCTAACCGGCATGTCTTTGAACTGTGGGAGGAAACCGGAGCAACCAGAGGAAACCCACACAGACACGGGGAGAAAATGCAAACTACATGCATGGAGGACCCGAGAAGCGAACCCACTGCACCACCATGCCACCCCATTCATTCATTCATTCATTCATTCATTTTATAAACCTGATTGTTCCAACATAGAGTCACAAGGTTTCATTCATTCATTCATCCATTAATTTCATAAACTGAATTATTGCATCTCAGGGCCACAGGGTTTTTTTCATTCATTCATTCATTCATTCATTCATTCATTCATTCATTCTGTAAGCCTGATTGTGCAACACAGAGCCACAGGGTTTCATTTATTAATTTATTCATTTATTTTATAAACCTAAAACTTCTAACTCTGAACCACATCTTTACAAAACCCATTAATTCATTCATTGTGTTTACCCGCTTATTCCACTACACTTCTATACTGGCAACATCAAACAGACAGCAACAACCAACTCTGCTTGTGATGTCAATCCATTATCAGGAATTCATTCCTTCCAGTGTAGGGTGGGAGTTAAGCCAGTACTGGCAGCATCAAACACATGGTAACGTCAGTCTATTTTAGGGCCTTTATTTGTTCACTCACCTATTGTAGCTGCTTCGATTACAACTGTAAATTGGTCCCTCTCAGTGCATTCATTCATTCATTCATTCATTCATTCATTGTGCAAATCCACTCAATCCAGCACAGTTTGCGGAAGTGAAGCTTTTTCTTTCAGCTTCAAACACTTAGCAAGAATCAATACTCAGAAGTAATGGCAGTGCATGTTGGGATGTTTATTCATTCACTTACGGCGCCCCTTTCTTTCAAAACTAAGTCACAGAGGTACAAAATCTCTCTGGGCTGCATCAATGCAGAAATCGCACCCTAAGGACCCTAAGAACGTGTGCAGCCTCGAGTGATTCATTTAACTTTAGGGTGCTTCAGATTTAGAAATATCTGCTGTAAAAATGTCAAGCGATTTAGGATGGCATCTAGTATAAAAAGGCACTATTTACATAGAATCTTGGCATTGTTGCTTTTGCTCTTCCTTACTGATTAGATCACTGGGTTCACTCAGTCTCCCAGACTCATGCCCAGTTAGTGAGCCCATTCATTCCCCTTTCCAGTGCACACTTTATACAAACAGAAACAAGCGTATTATGAAAGTAAAGTGCCTTGGATGGCATTCACTATGGAATGATGCTGCATAAAATCACAATCGTGCCACTTCCCACTGTGCAACCCTGAGAAAGTCATTCAACCTGAGGGAACTTCAACACCTGCCCTGGATATGTCAGGTGATTACGGGTGGCATCAGGTATTTGAAAGGCACTATATACACTGAATCTCGATGTTGCGGTTTTTGCTTTCCCTGCTTTAACATGCATAGCCGCTCCTCCTGAAGTGCTAAACAGATAACCATAACAGAATTCAAATATAGGTCAGCTGTTAAAAATAAACTGGCGACCCACTTTGAGGTGTTTGAATTGCTGGAAACACGTGAGGTCGGTTGCAAAACCTGGAAGAAAAAAAAAAAGCCAAAGTGCATCTTCCAGCAAGCAAAACACGCTCTTTGTTATTGGACTGGCCACTTCAAGCTGTTGTCACTCAATCTGTTTTTTTTAATTCTATGGGCACTGTGCCGTGTCAGCGTGTGCCCAGGTGACAATCAGCAGAATGAGGACGTGCTATGGAACCAGCCTACAGCCCTGTGTGTCGATTCAGAAAAAGCAGTAGGATGAAAACCTGCAATGTTTGGCTGTCTCAGCTTTAACTAACATGCTTAAAATAAGCTCAGCACTGACCATGTTTGCATCCATGTGCGCCCAGCAGCTATTTATAACAGTACTTGAAAGGCTAGCCATAAAGTGAAGTAAATGAGGGTATCGATCCTAAAATCCCAAGAAACCCGGACTGCTTAGCCTGGCGCATCACAGTCTCATAACAACACACAAAACGATGAGAAGTCCAACAATGAGAGATAATCAGAGATGACGGGGCAGATCGCTAGCTGAACATCACCCCTTATTTCACAATAAGTTTTGGCTGTCTGATAAAGAGCTACAATGTCTTGTGACACTAGGGGTTGCTGTTGCCCCGTAAAACCCACAGACAATACGTCCAAACACCAGGTAAAAGTCCCAGAAATATTTTTATTATTACAATAATGTGCACAAAGCACCTCCACAATACTCAAAACAATAATCAATAATCACAATAACAATCAACAATAAATCCTCCTCTCCACCCAGCGGCTTTGTCACACTTCCTCCCAACTCCGGCTCTATTTGCTGGGTTTCCCACAGTCCTTTAAATAGTCCTTGACCCAGAAGTGCTCCTGTCCTTCAGTCCACGTGATCCAATAGCACTTCCGGGTCAGATGAAAACTCTTATTTTTCTTCAGCCCAGAAGTACTTCAGTTCTTCCGTCCCCATGACTAGGGAGTACTTCCGGGCTATAGGGAAAATAACAATCTCTGTGCCTCCCTGCAGCGTCCCCTGGCAGCACCCACGGTATCCAGCAGGGCTGTGAAGCCGAACTCCATTTTCCATGATGCCCTGCGGGGATCCGGGGCACCTCCATATTGCAGGGAGGACTCCATCTAGCGGCCTGGGGATGCTGGCCAGGATAAACTGCCGGCCATCTCTCACAGTCTTTATAATTTATAAAAAATTAATTCCTGTGAGACCACTAGCCAAAGAAACCGATCACTCATTGAGTAGCATGCCGTCATTCTCACTGTGTAGTGCAGCATGCAGTCAGTCAGGGTCTGCTTTGTCCAGTGACTTCACACTGTGTAAGACAACTAGTGCAGCTTCTCCACTTCATAGCACTTTTCACAATAGCATAGTGGTCACCAGAGTGTTTTATCATGCACCTTTCGTACAGGGCAGCACAACAACCTATGGGTCAGCACTGCTACTGTGGTAGACCTCTTTAAGTCAGGAATCAGGCAGGAGGAAGCTTGTTCAATGCATCTTTTATTATTCTTTAGAAAATGCTGAAGAGGGAGCACCCTGTACAACAATCTACTAAGGGACAGTGCCCTGGGCAGAGGTTTTCATTCTTATAGATAACTGACTTTGCATAACAGTGCCCAATTAATGCATAGTCATCACCTGACATTTACTCTGATTGGTTCCCTGGCTTACACACCCAAATACCATATCCAAATAAAATTCTCACTCTACTACACTCTTGGTCTTGTCCTAGTATCTCTGAGGTTCAGATCCTACCCCTTCAATTTCTGTGTATGTGACAACTGTCCAGTCTTGCTGGGCACAGGACATCTGCTGATTTCTTAATCCTCCTAGAATCTCCTATGTATGACATCAGCCATCTCCTAATACAGTTTTGTCCGTTGGTCACTTGACCTTTATCTGGCTTGCAGATATGCTTCAACAACCTTTTATGCTACTTTTAGGATAAATGCTATATTTTAAACTGGAAAGCATACCAAAACACTTCATACACAATAACTATATTACCCCTAAATGACAATGTGACCACTAACTCTAATTTTTCTTCCACACTAACCTCACAGATCCAGAGGGAGGACTCAGAGTTTTCATGTTCTCCCTGTGTCCTCCATGTCTACATGGATTTTGTTTTTGGTATTTTGGTCTCTTCTTATTGTGGATTAGCTTCCGTATTATGAGCGAATGAGTGAGAGGAAGTGTGGATGTCAGTGGACCTTCTCGCACGGCCAGCTAAACCATTTAGGTGATCCAGGCGGTCACCTGTGGAGGCAAAATCTTGGAGGCAACATTTTTTTGCACAATACTGACCCTGACTTACAAACACTCAAACTCAGCGCTACTTCTGTTAACCCCATTTTATTGTATTCGCTGTGATAAACCAGCCCGGACACCAAAAGACAGACACTGGCAGTTCCAAACTACACCCAATTTATTTACAGAATTGTCCCACACACAACACAGTACCCCCTGCACCAAACACCTTTCTAAAGTCTGGGCCTCTCAATGGTCCTTCCTTGACCGCTTCTGCTCCTCTCTCCCGAGCTCTGTCTTCTTCCTCCCGACTCCAGCTATTGACTGGAGGAAGGCGGCCTCTTTTATATCCACCAGGTGCATTCTGACGATCTTCCAGCAGCACTTCCTGGTGTGGCAGAAGTGCCGCATGAGCACTCAGAAGCACTCCGGGTGTCCCTGGTATTCCTTCTGGCAGCACTTCCGGGTGTGGCAGAAGTGCTGACATCCAGGGCTCCTCAATCCTCTGGCGTCCCCTTGTGGTGGCCACGGGCCCCAATAGGGTTGAGCTTCCATGCTCGGTTCCTGTGTCCCACATACAAACCAGGACAGCTGCCCTCTTGTGGCCCAGGGGAGGTATAATCCCTCTCCCTGTCCTTCCAGGCGTCCAGGCTGGGCATAAGCCCCCAGCCGACCGCCACATCACATAATAGCAATGTCTAAGGACAGGTGGTCTTCCACATCCCAGGATGCACAGAAGCACTCTTTACATTGAATATTCTTGTTTTTTTAATTTTCTTTCAGATGCAAGTTTGCAGTACTTTTTTTGTTTTAGTGTTATTTGCCTTTTGGCCAGTTTGTTCTTTTTAATTTTTCATCTTTATCTTGACATTTAATTAATGCAGATTTTAAATACATATTTTTTCCTTCCATTTCTTCCTTTATTTTACAAGGACCGTGTTTTAGCAGCCATATTAGAGAGAGTGTTTCTGTGTCTGTTAGGAATCCTCCCAATATTTAACCACAGCAAATAACAAAAATATTCCAATGGTAAATGCCTGCCCAATTTTTTGTTGGATAATTATTATTACTATTGTAGCAGCCAACAGACTTGTAGCACTGCCACATAAGAAAAATATTATAATAATATTTTACTTGCCTCACATGTGCTTTGTATTGTACATTGTCTGCTCTTTTTTATGTGCTGTGTGTCACTGCCTGGGCTCCCACACATCTAAATACAGGTGGGAGAGCTTCTTACAGGACAGGACTGTGAACTGCAAGGCATCACCCTTTGTGGATGGGATCTGGGAGGGTACGTCTGAAACGTTTCCAGTCATTAGCCAATGACGGGTGTGGCCACCAAATTTCAACCGGGAAGAAGAAAGTAATCTGGAAGAATGGCCGATCTGTGTAGCAAGCATAATTAAGGCAGAGACCAGAAAAACGGATTCTATCAACGCCAATCAAAAAAAATGTAGGAACGACCCTCCCGCTGCAAAGTTAGTAAGGGGGCCACCTGCATGCCTTTTTAAGACTGTCATTATGCCCTGGTGGACCAATTTTCAGAGGGTGAGATTTAAAGCTTTTTTTTTTTGCTTTCAAGATAGTGTCTTCTAGCTTCATTCATAAAACAATCTGCCCTCCATCTTCCAACAATTTCCCCGCTCCTCATGCACATTACAGCTTTGGACTCTGTTATTGGAATTCTTGGAGGAGATAAAGTTTGTCTTGAGTGTTTTGTGTATATTTATCATATGTATATGTGGGTTATCTGATCAGGAGAGTCTTTTGTGTTGTAAGTTCATATCGCAGGTCTTTTGTGTATATTTATGTATATATATGTGGGGCTATCTGTACAGGGCATCCTTAACAGTTAAACGTGGGATTGAGTGTGTTCATGGGTATTTGTATGTGGAAAACTAATTGAGGGGCAATTCAATGTGACTTTATTTAGTCAGAACTTTGGAGAAAGAAAAAAGTATATCGATATCTTTTATTTTGAATGTCATAGTAAAATTATTTTTTCTTGTTTTCTGTCTTTACTTAACCGCAAGATTTCGGAGGAGAACTGCAGGACAACCAGGTCCATTGTTATAATAAGAATTTAATTCCATTGAGTTTCGGGGGATTGTGACAGACTGAAGCACTTATTAATTGCACGGGACCAAGTATCCGCAGTGTTACTGGATGGGGGCCTCCTGGTTGACAGCAGACTCTTTAGAAGCATTCTGTCTCTTCCACAGTTTTCAAGCCCCAGGTTATTAAAACGGGAATACTGTGAGGGTCAAGGGGATCTGCCATTTGTAGCAGGTGACGGTGTGGAGCCCTGACGCAGGAAAAGGGATTGAAAAGAGACAACCTTAAGTCAGCAGTCATGGGTAACTTGCACATCTGTGAGGACACCATTAATACTGAAAGATATGTACGCATTTTGGAGCAACACACACTGCCATGTAGGCGCTGTCTTTTATAGGGACATCCCTGCATTTCCAGCAAGACAACACCAAACCACCTTCTGCCCGGGTTACAAGTGATAGAGAGTACAGGTATGAGTTTGGCCTGCCAGCAGTCCTGACCTGTCTAAGACTGAGAATTATGAAGAGTAAAATACGGCAATGAAGGCCCCACACAAAGGTGCAACTGAAGACCTGCATGATGGATGAATGGGAGAAACTCCACTTGATGAGCTTAACCAAAGTGTGTCTTCAGCTTCCAAATGCTTCATCTGTGTTATTAACAGAAATGGTGATGGGACACAGTGAGAAACACTCGACTATCCCAAATTTTTTGCAGTCATCAGATTTGACACGAGTGTAAATTTTCCAAAGAAAATAGTTAAATTCAAAAGGTAAAACACCAAATAATGTGTTGTTGTAGGGATTTGAATATGGTACAGGGTAAACACTGAAGAATTTACAAATCGTTCCTTTATGCTTTTATTAGAATTTTCCATATTTTTCTTAGCTTTTTTGCACTTTGGTAGTATTTTTTGGTTGGTAGACATCTATTCAAACCCATTGAATAATAATATTTAATCTCTTGAATGATGTCACCTTTTAAAAATGACCAAATCCTACTATTGCTGATGTCCTGCACTATCCTCCCTACAGCAGATACTTTTCTTTGTCCACACAACCAAACGTTTAGAGACAGAATACAAACTACAAGCACAGACAACTGTCATATACCTTTCACAAGTTACAAAGAACAAACATCAATATATCCCTATTAACCCCGTGTAACCCCACACACAGTACCTTCCTCATTTAAATAAAATAAAATCCCAGTCAGCCCAGATTCTTAGTGTTGTTCACAGAGTATTACTTGTGTCACAGATGACTGGGGTCATTACCTGGCCGGGATGCCTGGAGAGACCGGAAAGGGACAGTAACAGCTTCCAGGGCACAAGGGGGCAGACACCCTGGATAAAAAGAGGACCACGAGAAAGGGACAAAGAGGTTTTGACCTGTTGGGAACCGTGGCCACCGCCAGGGGGCGCTTTAAGCCTCATGGGACCTGGGGAACTGTCACTTCCGCCACACCAGGCAAGATGGTGGATGAACCTGCCAGGGACGCCCGGAGTGCTTCCGGGGCAAAGGGCAACACTTCCGCCACACCAGGAAGTGTGGCCGGAAGATCGTATTCAGCCACCTGTAGCACATCCGGGCAGGAATAAAAGGAACCGCCTCCTAACAGTCAGGGAGCCAGAGTCGGGAGTGGGAGTTGGACAAAGCTCCCAGGAGGAGAGTAGAGGTGGCTAAGGATATTGTGAAGTCTGGAATTGGGGTGATTATTGCTGAATGCATTGCGTGGTGTTTGGGACTGTGTTTATTTGTGATGAATAAACGTGTGAAATTGATAAAGATATGGTTTCCGACTCATGGTGTCCGGGCAAATCTCACACTTGCTACATATAACTTCCTTTTTTTACAGTTTTTCAATAGTGAGTTATAAATTGATTTTCAATTCTCCCTCCTCTATAGCACACAGTACCCCTTTCGCACACCACACATCCTCAAAAATGTCTGTTTTGTGCATCAGTTAATAATAAGTAAATTCTAGTTTTATCCTCGAGTTAAAATATAATTCCTCCCCACTTTTGCACAAGAACAACTCTATTAGAACACCCAGTATTTCAAGCTTTTGCTTTAGCATTTCATCACTTTCTTGCATTGCTTTATCTTTTCAATAGCACATTTCTTTAATTTGGGACTTCCATACATTCCACCTCTTACCATATGTTCAGTTCCTTTTTATTTGAGTTCCAGACAAACACATCCACACGAGCCTCTACTGATACTCCCCCAAGGGCATGTTGCTTACGTGTTCAAACTCAACTTTATCATTGTATCATATTTCCTTTAATTTGAGGACTGTATGTCTGCATGTTCTACCGTTTATTATTATTGCTATTATATATATAATACTTGTGGCGAAGCTGTAGCATTAGTATCAAAAAACTACCCAGCATCATCATGATTTCCGTGAAAACTAAAAAATGCTGTGGTCGTCCGAGAAATTACAGGTCAATACAATTGGGGTACCAAGCCAGCCGTCCCCGTTTATTCGTCGAAATTATACAAAGTAAAACAACACTTGGTGGATTTGAACATAAATAAAAATAAGTTTGTCCCACAATAATCAGGTAATTTAAGGCTCCTCTCAAGGCTCTGCTGAAGCTCCTCTCCTTGGTCGCTTACTGCACTAGTGACATTTTCCTCAGGACGGTCTGGAATTTGGAGCCCAGAGAGCAGAAGGGGTGGAGTTAGTTGCCTTCAATGGTTAGTCTTTCTGTGCTGCAGAATAAAGAGAAGACAAGGTAGTTAACGGAGGTAGTGCCCCTTTTCGGCTGGGGGTGATATCACCTATCTGCGAGGGACTTGGAAGGTGACTCTCATGGTCCAGAAATGGCCTAGAAATGAAGGGGATTTGGGTCTAAAGGGCCAAAAATGAAGGGGAACCCCAAAAAACTCTATATGTTGCACAAGTAAACATCAATAATATGAGTCGAATGATATATCATATGTGGGGGTCTTTTCATACTGGTGAGTCAGAAGGCACCGGGTGAAAAAAAAGTCTGAAGTGATTCAAAGTGTGAGTAATTCTTATGAACACAATAATCCAGAATTAAACTGATAATAAATGAACAGAACAATATTATAAAAAATGAACAATTGTGAAAAAAGATCAAAGAAGACAGAAAATAAAATTCATTACAAGCAGAGGAGAAACCCCGGCTTAACCAGAACATCGCCTGTGCATAGCAAGGTGGTAGCAACCGCACACAAAATGAGCAACATCATGGCAGCGAGTGCTTGAAAACAATTAAAGAAACAAATTCTACTGATATCAAAAGGTTCTGACTCCTTGAGGCTGAAAAGGCACTTTATAAAATTAAGACTAGGTGGTCCATAAATCACTGCATGATAGGCTTGAGTGTGACTGGAGTGACTGACTGCACAGCTATGCTGGCCCGAGGCCAGTCGCTCTGACAATTACTGCTGTGTGTGAGAGGTGCTTAAGTTAAGCTTGACTGATTACTTTCTGATTGTGCACGAGTGCTATATAAAACCACTTCATGATGGTCGTCACCATGAAGTAATTGACCTGAAGCACTCTTTATGATTGTTTCATCAATGAGTCCTTACTATAAATGGTGTATGATTAGTTGCCTTGTGGCTTCAGGGCTATTTAAACTAAAGCTCTATCACTTTGTTAATCTCAGTATAAAGACACTATATGAACTAAAGCTATATGCCTGCTGGGAATAAAAAAGATGGATCACAGGAGAGGGTTCTATGTAAAGCCAACGGGCTCACATATCTGCCTGTTTCCAACTCAAAAGTAGAAGAGTGACCCCTCATAACTCCACCCACCTCTCCGCCTTCAGACCCACCACACCACGCCCTCAGTTTTATTATGACCATGAGTCATCTGTCATTTGTTTTCAATTGTGCAAAAGACCACACCAAAGTAGTCCTACAATACTTTACTAAGTGGGGACTTTCCCAGATTTGGAACAGTGGTGGAAACCTGAAATCCAGTTCAAACTCAAAAGAATCACAAGTGAAGTGAGTGAGAATCATGAATCAGACAGGTGGTACTTGAACGTGCACTTTAAACATCTACTTGGAAATGAAAGATGTTGATGACATCGTGCATGCTCTCTGGCACTCTTGTTGAGCTTCACCGAATCGATTCGGTTAAGCTCACTAATCAATGCCTATGTCTCAGAGTCAAAAGAGTCAAAGAGAAAAAACAAATCATTTGTGAATTACCCATCACTAATTTACTGAATACAGTGGTGATCACAGCATAGATAGCCAGGAAGCAACCCAACAGACTGAATTTATATACTGCCTTTCACTATGAGGTCTGCTCTATGTTATACAGATAGATAGATAGATAGATAGATAGATAGATAGATAGATAGATAGATAGATAGATAGATAGATAGATAGATAGATAGATAGATAGATAGATAGATAGATAGATAGATAGATAGATAGATAGATAGATAGATAGATAGATAGATAGATAGATAGATAGATAGATAGATAGATAGATAGATACTTTATTAATCCCAAAGGGAAATTCACATACTCCAGCAGCAGCATACTGATCAAAACAATATTAAATTAAAGAGTGATAAGAATGCAGGCATAACAGACAGTAACTTGTATAATGTTAACGTTTACCCCCCCGAGTGGAATTGAAGAGTCGCATAGTGTGGGGGAGGAACGATTTCCTCAGTCTGTCAGTGGAGCAGGACAGTGACATCAGTCTGTCGCTGAAGCTGCTCCTCTGTCTGGAGATTATACTGTTTAGTGGATGCAGTGGATTCTCCATGATTGGCAGGAGCCTGCTCAACGCCCGTCGCTCTGCCACGGATGTCAAACTGTCCAGCTCCGTTCCTACAATAGAGCCTGCCTTCCTCACCAGTTTGTCCAGGCGTGAGGTGTCCCTGTTCTTTATGCTGCCTCCCCAGCACACAACCGTCTGATAGAACATCTGCAGAATCTTATTGCAGATATTGAAGGACGCCAGCCTTCTAAGGAAGTATAGTCGACTCTGTCCTCTCTTGCACAGAGCATCAGTATTGGCAGTCCAGTCCAGTTTATCATCCAGCTGCACTCCCAGGTATTTATAGGTCTGTACACTCTGTACACAGTCACCTCTGATGATCACGGGGTCCATGAGGGGTCTGGGCCTCCTACAATCCACCACCAGCTCCTTGGTTTTGCTGGTGTTCAGTTATAGGTGGTTTGAGTTGCACCATTTAACAAAGTCCTTGATTAGGTTTTTATACTCCTCCTCCTGCCCACTCCTGATGCAGCCCACGATAGCAGTGTCGTCAGCGAACTTTTGCATGTGGCAGAACTCCGAGTTGTATTGGAAGTCCGATGTATATAGGCTGAACAGGACCAGAGAAAGTACAGTCCCCTGAGGCACTCCTGTGTTGCTGACCACAATGTCAGACGTGCAGTTCCCAAGACGCACATACTGAGGTCTGTCTGTAAGATAGTCCACGATCCATGCTACCAGGTATGAATCTACTCCCATCTCTGTCAGCTTGTCCCTAAGGAGCAGAGGTTGGATGGTGTTGAAGGCACTAGAGAAGTCCAGAAACATAATTCTTACAGCACCACTGCCTCTGTCCAAGTGGGAGAGGGATCGGTGTAGCATATAGATGATGGCATCCTCCGCTTCCACCTTTTCCTGGTATGCAGAGAGTCGAGGGCATGGCAGACCTGTGGCCTCAGGTGGTGAAGCAGCAGCCTCTCCATGGTCTTCATCACATGTGACGTCAGGGCGACAGGCCGGAAGTCATTCAGCTCACTAGGACATGATACCTTTGGGACTGGGGTGATGCAAGATGTTTTCCAAAGCCTCGGGACTCTCCCCTGTTCCAGGCTCAGGTTGAAGATGCGCTGCAGAGGACTCTCCAGCTCCAACGCACAGGCCTTCAGCAGTCGTGGCGATACTCCATCAGGACCCACTGCTTTGCTGGCACAAAGTCTGCTCAGCTCTCTGCTTACCTGGGCTGCTGTAACTGTGGATAGGGAAAAACTCTCTCCTATGCTGGTATCAGCAGAAGGATGGGTGGAGGGTGTAGTACTCCAAGGTGAGAGTGTGTGGAGAGGGTGAATGCTATTGTCAAGGATTCCCTGTCCCTTCTTCCCCATACACCTTTCCACCACAATTCCTAGTGAGTCCACAGTCCTGCACAGCACCAAGCCAGCCTTCTTCAACAGCTTGTCCAGCCTCAGTGTTCTTATTTGTCATTCTGTTTCCCCAACAAATGGCAGCAAAGAAGAGGACCCGGGCAATGACTCTCTGATAGAACACAGACGACATTTTGCTACACGCATTGAATGATCTGAGTCTTCTGAGGAAAAAGAGCCTGCTCTGCCCCTTCCTCTAGAGGACATCTGTGTTCACAGACCAGTCCAGTCTGTCATCAATGTAAACACCTAGACATTTGTAAGTCTGCACCATCTCAATGTCCTCCCTTTGGATGTTGACAGGCTGAAGGGGGAGCGTAGACCTGTAGAAATCGACAATCATCTCCTTGGTCTTCGTTGTGTTCAGAACTAAACAGTTCTGATTACTCCTGCCACTGAAAGCTCCACTCAAACCCCTGTACTCCTCTTCCTTATACATGGCACAACAGCTGTATCACCAGAGTACTTCAAAGGTACTACTTATATTTAAAGTTTGCTATATATAGTGTGAACAGCAATGGGGCTTAAACAGTCCCTTGTGACACCCCAACGGTATCTTTCAGTGTGAAGACTGTCACACTGTGATTGACGGAGTTTTCAACTTCATGTTATTTAACGCATTTCACACCAAGAACCAGAAGGTGATGCAAGAGTGTTACTTCATATAGCACCTTTTACAATGTAACTATCTTTATTTTGCGTAGCACAGCACAGCAAGCAGAATTACAGGGTGGGTAGTTATAATGTGTGACACTGGGCATCCATCATGGAAGAGATGTTAATAAAGTCAAACATGAGTTGCTATAGAGTGCCATTCATATTGAGGAAAAATAAAAGGCAATCAGTCAGGATTTACATTATATAGTGCCACTCATGCTGAAGATATCAAACAGCGATTTATGAAGCAAATGATCTAAATTGTTTACAGCACCTTTCATACCAGGCAGCATGGTGCCACAGTGTTAGTGTTAGTAAGGAGAGCAGGATTCACATCTCGAGTCCTTCCTGTGTGGAGTTTGCACGTTCACCCACATTTCCTCCAGGCACTCTGGTGTCCTCCCACAGTCCAAAGATGTGCAAATTAGGTGAACTGATGACACTAAAGAGTGTTTGGTGTGTGTGCGTTTGGTGTGTTGTGTGTTGGTACCCTGTCCAGGGTTTGTTCCTGCCTTGTGCCCTATACTAACTGGGATAGGCTGCAGTACCCAACCTTGTGACCCTATTCAGGACTAAGCAGGTTAGAAAATGACTGACAGACCTTTCATATCACAGAGAAAAGAAAGCAATTCATGAGATTAACATGAGTTTATCCACTGCGGCTCAAAAGTATTAGAAGCCCCTCTCCTACCTCCATGTTTCCAGTTTGTTGCAATATAAACAGTAGAAGCCGAGTTAGTAACCTGAAATGGTACAAAAGTAAGTGGTAAACTGCCAGAGTTTAAAAAACAGAGGCCAGATGTTACCATCCATCTATCCATCTTTCAACACTTTTTATAATGGTCCTCTTTTGTTAATTGACTTTCTCTCGCCATTACAGTAAAAACAATACAGTGCAATATTGTGCAAGTAAAGCTTCAGAGGGTCTAGCAGCACAGTTTGTCCCAACACTGCTTTTATGCAGATGGGGGGTTTGTAGTAAGTAATCCGCAAAAGTCAAGACACCTGCACAAATTGTGTGCATCAACTTAATGAACTTCCATTTCTGCAGAAAAGCTGTTGTTGACCCATTTACTTATTCCTTGAAAACAGCCTTTTGGTATAACTCTAAAAATTATATTATTTTCCAGTTTTGGATGACCTCAACTTTTTTTCTAAGCTTTAGTAGTTTACTGCATACCTTTTGTACCATTTCAATTTATCGACGGGACTTGAACTGCCAGTGGGTAGTGCTGCTGCCTCGCACTTAGGGGACCCGGGTTCGCTTCCCGGGTCCTCCCTGTGTGGAGTTTGAATGTTCTCGCCATGTCTGCGTGGGTTTCCTCTGGGCACTCCGGTTTCCTCCCACAGTCCAAAGACATGCAGGTTAGGTGCATTGGTGATTCTAAATTGTCCCTAGTGTGTGCTTGGTGTGTGGGTGTGTGTGTGTGTGCGCACTGCGGTGGGCTGGCACCCTGCCCGGGGTTTGTTTCCTGCCTTGTGCCCTGTGTTGGCTATGATTGGCTCCAGCAGACCCTCGTGACCCTATAGTTAGGATATAGCAGATTGGATAATGGATGGATGGATGGGCTTGAACTGCTTAAATTTTAATAAAAACTTTAAAAGTGGGGGTCTTTTAAAGCTTTTGACCAGAAGTGTAGCACCTTTCATGATGAAGTCTATCACACAGCGGTTA
Source organism: Erpetoichthys calabaricus (assembly GCF_900747795.2). NCBI lineage: Eukaryota > Metazoa > Chordata > Cladistia > Polypteriformes > Polypteridae > Erpetoichthys > Erpetoichthys calabaricus. The sequence goes on from NC_041408.2 coordinate 54,785,733, forward strand.
ACAGATTGATGATCTTTATCTTATACTATACCTGTCACTCTAAAAACAAAAGAAGCAATCTAAAAATTTCATTTTAGAATCCCTTTAAAACTGAAGGTTACCATATAAGTTTCTGGCACAATTCATTTCTACTGTATACGATGCCTGTTATTTTTTTTTAATCCTTTATTTGCCATATATACTACCTTGTATTAGGACTTTATAATTTTTTGCATACCTCCACTTACTCTCCAGAGAGTTTTGGGGTCTGCTATTTGTATAGCACCCTGGAGTGATTGCTGGTTAAGGGTCTTGCTCAAGGGTCCAATAGAGTAGCAGTCCTTCTGTCACTGCCACGATTCGATCGTCAACTTTCAGATCCTTTATTCACAGAGTCACCACACTGCCAGTCACAGAGTCACCATTCTGTCGGTCACAGAGTCACCACTCCACCTTATAAACATTTTTGGTTTGTGCTCTCCCCCACCATAACCTATCGTCTGTTGGGGAGGAGTGAAAGCTTTAGATTCGCCAAAAATTTCAATCTCTGGTTTTCAACGGATCGCGATGTTTTAGGATCCCCTGATAGCGAAAAGCTCGATATTTTGATGATGGGTGTGTATCTGTCTGTGTGTGTGTGTCGTGGTTTTTTAGGATGGGCTAGAGCTAAAACGGCTGGACGGAAACATACCAAAGTCGGAACTAAGCCTGTTATGAGATGACAATGTACTGATTAATTTTTGAGTGAAATCGTGAGAGAGAAAGACGCCTTCTGGAGGAACCCTCAAATACCGTAATTCTGCAATTAATTATGTATTCTTCTCATCAATTGCTATCATAATGGCCTATCAGCGTCGGAGCAGTAAATAATTATTGAAATGTTATAGAATAGCTCGATTAACTTGGTTCCTAGGGTGCAAAGCCTACTGATGCTCATGTCCAAATTTTTTAGATGTCTATTATAGCTTTTATTATTTTCACACTACATTTTTTGGTTTTCGGCACACTTTAATAATCCCCGGAGAAATTTTCAGGTTAAGTGTTTGATCAAGGGCCAAACAGAGTAGGATCTCTTCTGGCAGTAATAGGATTTGAACCGGCAACCTTCCAGATACCAACGCAAATCCTTAACCTCACTCTACATAGCATAGAGTATTTTCTTATAGCGTAATGAAACAAAAAGGAATTCAAAAATCAAACCGAAAATAAACATCAGCCAGGGAATAAACTGAGGATGTAACATAAATGCAGCAGTACTTCCATACCAGGGTGGCATGTGTGATATTGCGGGTCTATGGTTCAGAATAAAAGCCCAGTTTTTAAATAAATAACCGCCACACTCGCGGCTTAAAGAGAGGGTGTGGTAGTGTGGCCGGAGCAGTTCCTGGACACTATGTGAGGCGGGCGTTTCCTTGCTTATGTGCACAGGTAAGGAATCGTCCACATCTGTAATTGAAGCCGGGGGATGCTAATCGCCACACCTGAGCCGCATTCCCATAATAAATTGGAGAAGCGCGAGGCGGAAGGGGGAACAGTAAAAGAAAGGCGGAAGACGAAAAGAGAGTAAGAGGCAGAGAGCGAGAGGGCAGCATTGGGGAAAAGAGTGTACAAGTCAGCCAGCTGAGGAAGAGAAAGGTCAGCGCAGTCAGGGGTCCCAGATTAAGCGAATGATCGGCGCTTGTGGGACAGGATTGTACCCACTGAGTTAATAGAGGAGTGGGTATGAGCAGGGAAAAGTCCGTCCAAGGGATCCGAGGGACAACTTCGAGTGTGAGAAGGAAGACGGGAGGACAACTGACCCCGGGCGGTCAGGTAGACGCCGGCGGAGGCAGCCAGGACAGGGATCAGTAATATGAGGACCGCAGTGGCTGAAGTTTCACCCGCTGAGCATAACTTGAAAGAGCTGGAGAGACTGGGAAGGAGCTGAGCTTGGCTGGTGTGACCCCAATATCGTCAATAGGATATTAATCTCGTTTTAGCCTTGTTTTAATGCCTGGGATTTTTACCTTTTTATTGTATTATTTATTTATTTATTTAATAACGTTTTGATTGCACTGCACTATTTATTTGGACAATGTTTTGTTAGATTGTTTTAATAATAGCACTTTGCACCTTTTTGCCCCATCCCCTTGTTTCATGATGTCTTCACTGTCCAGTTCATCCGGTGACATTACTGACGGTGTTGGGTTTAAGAGCTCCTAAAAAAGAGATGGGACCATGAAGTGGAGCCCACATCATCACAGCATGGAGGCACAGTGATAGCACTGCTGCCTCACAGTAAAGACACCAGGATTCACATTTGGGTCCTCCCTGTGTGGAGTCTGCATGTTCTCCCCATGCCTTTTGTGGGTTTTCACCGGGTGCTCCAGTTTCCTCCCATCATTCAACGCCATGCAGGTTAGGAGAATTGGCCACACTAAATGGGCCATTGTGTATGAGTGTGTGTGGCACCATGTCCAGAGTTTGTTCCAGCCTTGCACCTTATGCTAGCTGGGATGGGCTCCAGCCAGCCTTCCTTGCGACCCTGGTCTGGATTGAGTAGTTTAGAAAATGACATGACTTACATACCACCATAAGGAAAAACAGTACAGTTATGTTATGCAGTGTAATTCAAACTAACTGTAATTATCAAGCTATCCATCAGGTGTCACGTGCGTGCACAATGGAAACAGCTTGAAGGTGGTGGTAATTCTCCATCAAGACAGGAGGTGGCACTGTGCACTAATGACCTCTCTTCCTTCCCTTCTGCAGAAAAGGATGATTGACACCATTCCATGTGACATCGTCACTGGAGTTTGTCCACCTGTTGTTCCTTTAACACAGGCTTCACATAGCACAGCACCATTCACGATAAAGATCATCACAAGTCACAGGTCTTTATTCTACTAAGTAGAATTAGAACATATTCCAGCTTGCTGTCACCTGCTCCTTTTTGAAGCAACCAACACTGTTTTTACTTTTTACCAGTGCTGTGTTGTCCCTCTGTTCACATTTTTTAACAGTAGGTGTGCCGGTGGGTTAAGCTTGTGACCCAGGTGGGCACTTCACTGGCTCCTTTACGATTTACACTTTTACCTACTTCACATAGCGCCTTTCACCATGGAGACCATAACCCAGAAAGGTATTAAGCAAGACCCATTGTTTTTCATCAACACGATGGTGCAGATTCTGTCTGGTGGAAATTTTATGTTTTTTTTTTTCATATTATGGTTGCTGAGGAGCAACAGGATGTCCACGCACATCGAGGGTCAGTCGACCAGTGGCAAAAGCCATGTGTTAGGGAGGTCAAGCAGTAAGAACATAAGCCATTGTTATGCAATATTGTTTTTGAGATGCATTCTCGTATTAGTAGCAAAGGCCTAAAGGTTTCAGGATAACAGAAATAAAGAAAATAATGGCAATTAGAATAAGACCTAAAACTGAAAATAACAAAAGGTGATAGCTGCTGGTGTTGGAAGCCTAATGGCAGTTTCAACTGAAAGTCCTCAGAAAACTTTGGACAACCTGTCGTGGAGGCAAGCGCGAGTGAGAAAACGTGAGCAGTCGAGGTGGCGCTGGGAGTGGTGAAGCAGTAATAAGTTGACTTTTTAGCACCTGGGTAACGCTAGAGTTTATTAACGGCTTGTCTGGGGGGAACGCTTCATGCCGAGCTAACAGGGCCCAACCAACACCGTCAGCTCGGCACAATTAGCAGCTTGTGCAGTCGCCCCATGAACGCACACCGAACTCAAAATAGACGCACTGTTATCAAATTGCAATACCAACTCCTAGGGGACGAGGGACATGCTGCCGCATTGCTTTCTTTAAGGTGTTAATGGTGCAATTTATTTGTGTTCATCGGCAGGCAGTGAGGCCCCTCTGTGTCATGACTGACAAGATATTTCCAGGAACCCTTTAATTAAAATGAGTGTGGTCGGCTGTATGAAACATTAAAACAAGACAAGCGATCAATTGATGAACAGGATACATTTCAAAGTCAAACACTATGTTTCCTTGAGAAGTTTCTCATTTAAATTGTCCTCATAATACATAAGACAAATGGTGCAGATAAGAGGAAGATGCTTCATATGGAGCAAGACATCAGTGGGGTCCCTCAGGGGTCTGCCCTTGGCCCGTTACTTTTTCTGATTTCTATTAATAACAATAATACTGGTAAATTAAGTAAACTTGTCAAACTTGCAGATGACACTAAAAATGGAGGGTTTTCAGACACTGTGGTGGTAGCAAATAGAATTCAAAATGACGTGGACAAGCTTCAGAGCTGGGCGAACACCAGGAACGTGCAGTTTAATGTGGAAAAGTGCAAAGTGCTACATGTGAGCAAAAGAAACACAAGATGGGAGACACTGATACCTCTGGAAAGGATTTAGGGGTTTGTGTTGACGCAACATTTTTTCATTGACCAATCAATGTACAGAAGCAATCAAAAATCAAATAAAACTAATGAACATAAATCAAAGGACGTTACGCTCAGACTACATAACACACCAATAGGACCACAACTGGAGGTCAGGGTGCAGTTCTGGCAACCATACTACATGATAGGCAAAGCAGCACCTGAAACTGCACAGAAGAGCAGACAGGGGCCTCTCAGCGGCATCTCAGGACTTGGGGACACCAGGGCTTCTTCCAGCTGGTGTGCGTCCATTCTAAAGAATGTGAAACGGAAAATGTGAAAAGAGACATGCCCTAAAATACTGTGATGCATGCTAAAATCAGACTCACCAATGCAATAGTATCCAACTGTGATGTAGTGCCTTTCCTGTCTATCTATCTATCTATCTATCTATCTATCTATCTATCTATCTATCTATCTATCTATCTATCTATCTATCTATCTATCTATCTATCTATCTATCTATCTATCTATCTATCTAATAGTGCCTTCAAATCTATCTATCTATCTATCTATCTATCTATCTATCTATCTATCTATCTATCTATCTATCTATCTATCTATCTATCTATCTATCTATCGTATAGTGCCTTCAAATCTATCTATCTATCTATCTATCTATCTATCTATCTATCTATCTATCTATCTATCTATCTATCTATCTATCTATCTATCTATCTATCTATCTATCGTATAGTGCCTTCAAATCTATCTATCTATCTATCTATCTATCTATCTATCTATCTATCTATCTATCTATCTATCTATCTATCTATCTATCTATCTATCTATCTATCTAATAGTGCCTTCAAATCTATCTATCTATCTATCTATCTATCTATCTATCTATCTATCTATCTATCTATCTATCTATCTATCTATCTATCTATCTATCTATCGTATAGTGCCTTCAAATCTATCTATCTATCTATCTATCTATCTATCTATCTATCTATCTATCTATCTATCTATCTATCTATCTATCTATCTATCTATCTATCTATCGTATAGTGCCTTCAAATCTATCTATCTATCTATCTATCTATCTATCTATCTATCTATCTATCTATCTATCTATCTAGCATATAGTGCCTTTCATATCTATCTACTGTATCTCTCATATTTCATAAGGGCATCATACATCCTTTAAAACTTTTATAATAAATTTTTACTTAATCCAAATTCAGGTTTGTAGAATGCCAATGCCTATCCAGGCAGCACTGGGCACAGGACACGAAGCAGTTTCACATGTGGCATCAGACTATCAGAGGACACACACTCACTCGATTAGGGGTCACTTCAAGTCACATAGTATTAGCCTAAAATGAATGATTTGGGATGTGGAGAAAAGCTGGAGTAAGCACAGAACAGTTCCCCCAGGAATGGAGAGAAACTCCACACAGAGAAACCTGGCTGAAATTCAGACTAGAGACATTCGCTGTGCCACCTGCCAGTATTCTGTTAACTAAAGCAGCTACTGCCTCTCATGAATTTCTGTAGCAAAACAGCTGCTGATGAACTTCACAAAGTCTAACGGTCTTTGATCTCCTGTAATCCTCAGTCATGTGCCACGCCACTTGCATGTTAGGATCATGTGTCATCTCCCAGCATGTTACAACCCTCATTAGAGTTTACCAAATGTAAAGTCTTGAGAAAACTTTTGAGGGTTTATTTTAAGCCATGGTTTGCTAAAGGATATTAGAACACTTGGCCTGAATTATTAGAGAAGAGTGCTGCGTTGACGGAAATATACACAAATCAGTCCAGAAAAATGGCTCCAAGTGAGCTGGCGATGGTATTTCTTTATTCTCCTTAACTCCATTCCAGTTGCTTAATCACCAGACTGCACAGCCAGTTAGAGGTTCATCATGCTAATAAAATGAAAACAAGCAATGAACCACTGATGCCAATGTACCCATCAACAAGATAATTGGCACTGCCAGCTGAAACCCAGGTCCCGCTGCGTACAGGAGGCCCTGAAGGATTAGACTAGGTGTGTGCCTGCTAGCATGCAGTTGTTTGTGTTAAGCAGTCCCTTGTGGCCTGCACAGGAGAAAGCTTACACGAAAAGTTGAGTTTTTGTATTCTGTGGAGACAGAGGGCTTGAAATCCCACTTATGTGTGTCCCTCAGCAGAGCATTCATTGCATTTAGTTATTTACAGAAAAAAATTAAAAATCATGGTAGGCTTATGCAACATAACATTGTACCACAGTGCCCCCTGCTGGACCTAAAAAGTATCAATAAAGGAATATGAGGCACAGTTTGGGTGAATAGGCCTATTTTATTTAATTTCATAGATAGATAGATAGATAGATAGATAGATAGATAGATAGATAGATAGATAGATAGATAGATAGATAGATAGATAGATAGATAGATAGATAGATAGATAGATAGATAGATAGATGCATGCAAGACGGCTTAAGAATCTTGCAGAATTAGAAGCCTTTTTACAAGGATGAAAGAGTGAAAATACCCCAAGTAAATATTGAAAGATTCTTAGCTTACTACAAAAAGCCTTTACAAGCTATGTTACTTACCAAAGGGGGTCTTACTAAGTACTGACTATGTCGGCTACCCAAACGTTTGCTTCAGGCCCTTTTCATTGCTTTGGTATTTTGTACCTGTGAATGATAAATAAAAATGTAGTCTTGCTTAAAATACAATATTAAAGAAATGTGTCATCTGTAATGCCTTTTGGTGATCAGCTGATCACAGTAACAAACATTTTAAGCAAGGAGGTCCAAAGTTTCACATGGCAATGTAGATAGATAGATAGATAGATAGATAGATAGATAGATAGATAGATAGATAGATAGATAGATAGATAGATAGATAGATAGATAGATAGATAGATAGATAGATAGATAGATAGATAGATAGATAGATAAGAAAGGCACTATATAACTTATAGATAGATAGATAGATAGATAGATAGATAGATAGATAGATAGATAGATAGATAGATAGATAGATAGATAGATAAAGGCACTATATAACTGATAGATAGATAGATAGATAGATAGATAGATAGATAGATAGATAGATAGATAGATAGATAGATAGATAGATAGATAGATAGATAGATAAGAAAGGCACTATATAACTGATAGATAGATAGATAGATAGATAGATAGATAGATAGATAGATAGATAGATAGATAGATAGATAGATAGATAGATAAGAAAGGCACTATATAACTTATAGATAGATAGATAGATAGATAGATAGATAGATAGATAGATAGATAGATAGATAGATAGATAGATAGATAGATAGATAGATAAGAAAGGCACTATATAACTCTTCCAGATTAAAAAAGCACACTAAATAAAATGAATATGGAATAACCATTTTAAACATTTTCTAATAGTGCAGACTATAAAGTGGTACATGAGTGAGTGATTTGCACCATACTTTGTGAAAGTGCTAACATTTAAATATCCAGCTCTCCGTTTTGTGACTCTAGGCATGGAGGTACAGGGCCTATGCCAGCAGTTTTGGGTCCAATGTCCCTGCATTAGATGCTAATACCATTTAAGCTACTCTTAAAAGTGATGGATTTCTTCCTGGTTTGTGACAGACATGTTTGTACACAGTGGGGATGATGCCACCTCATCGGTCTACAAGTCTTGGTTCAGAATTGGCCAGTACTAATCTGTAAGGAGTTGGCATATTCTCTCTTTGTCATGGTGTTCTTCCCTGTATTTGAGTTTTCCTCTCACATCCCAAAGGTAATTTTGTGACTATAAACTGTTCCAGTATGCCCTGCAATAGACTGGCATCCCATCCAGAGTAAGCTCCTACATTGCCTCCCAGCACTGCTCAGATCTACAACCCTGAAATTAAATAATTTTTTCCAGGACATTGATGGTTGATTGCTTTATGGAAGACTTGGCTGACTATGCAAAGTGCCAGGTAAGGTGGTGCTTGACTGACTGCTTTACAAAAGACTGTAATCGTGTGGACGTCATTAGTTAGCTTGTGAAGTACTTGAGGTGTGGGTGATAATAAACAGTGCTGTATCATTTAATTAACAAATCCGTCGAGCTGATTACTGCTACTGGGACAGGCTCCATCCCCCCGACACTCCGTGTTGAGTTAAAGCAGATTCACAAACCGCATCATGGCTTTGTACACTGTTACGGAATTTCAGTCACTGGGCATAAAAAATGCTTGAATATTTGTTTCATAAAAGGCGTTCGCATACAGCTCAGTACTGACTGATCTCTTCAGAACTTGAAATACGTCTGCTCTCCTAAAGATGGCAGTAAAGCTTTACAAACCTGAATGCCAAAGAGACGCGCTTTCACATCAGTCATTTCTTTCAAAAATCAGGAATTATTATTATCGTTACTCATCTCATTCTCTCTTCTCTGTTGTGCTGCAGCTCGCAGATGAGCCAAGCGCAGGGCTGCGTATATTTTAGAGATGACATTTATAAGCTTAACGCGTTGACTTTCTTCTGCTTGCCGTTGTCAAAAACAGCGCCGAGTGAAGAGGCGCGACGGAATCGGCAAAACTAGGTAGAGAGCGACTCCTAGTGGATGAATGCGTTGTTTCTGAAGATACTCCTTATAGTTATCGGGTCAATGTCCCGTCTGTTGAAAACGGTTAAATTATTGCGTGCATCATAAACAAGTAAAATTAAAATTAGTATCAGATTTCAAGTTGAAATTAGCTATACACATCTCAATTCTGAGTGCAGAAAGAGGCATTGTTTTAAAAGTATACTATGACTTGTGTCATTAAACCAGGTCAGTATTTTAAAAATGAAATATTGTTGCATGGTGGTCGGACACGCAAATAAAGAGTTTTGCACTAACAGTTTTACTACAGGACTTCTAGGCACGGCCGGTCTGCGGCCCGGGGTCCCCCAATAATTTAAGATGTATGAAATAAAGTGTCGTTCTTTGTTATTAATGTACCTCCCGTTAGACGGATACGGGCTTCATTTACCTTCATTCTTGACTCAACTCGTCCGCTGCTAGTCGTACGCACCCCGCCACCCCCGAGGCTGCGCGTCTCCAGTCACCTGCAGGCAGCAGCGAAGGGCGGCTGTCGGATAACAAGCAGCAGGGGAGCTGATCAGCTCGTCCAGAACAATTAGGCCATGTGTCCTGTTACAGTAGTGACTGTTTTTCAGTAATGACTAGTGACAGCATCATAGATTCTAGTTTTTGTGATAGTGAAGTAGATGGGGGTGATGATTTATTTGCATATCTTCTTCTTCTTCTTTCGGCTGCTCCCATTAGGTGTTGCCACGCAGCGGATCATCTTCTTCCATATTTTTCTGTCCTCTGTATCTTGCTCTGTTACACCCATCACCTGCATGTCCTCTCTCACCACATCCATAAACCTCCTCTTAGGCCTTCTTCTTTTCCTCTTCCCTGGCGGCTCTATCCTTAACATTCTTCTCCCAATATACCCAGCATCTCTCTTCTGCACATGTCCAAACAAATGTAATCTCGCCTCTCTGACTTTGTCTCCCAACCGTCCAACCTGAGCCGACCCTCTAATGTACTCATTTCTAATCCTATCCATCCTCGTCACACCCAGAGCAAATCTGAGCATCTTTAACTCTGCCACCTACAGCTCTGTCTCCTGTTGTCTGGTCAGTGCCACCGTCTCCAACCCATATAACATAGCTGGTCTCACTACCGTCCAGTAGACCTTCCGTTTCACTCGTGCTGATACCCATCTGTCACAAATTACTCCTGACACTCTTCTCCACCCATTCCACCCTGCCTGCACTCTCTTTGCAGTATAAAATGTGTGCGATGGAACGAGAGTGGTGGGCAACTTTGAAAGCTGCCGATCAGTGATCTCCGAAGCATGGGACAGAAGTATCAGATATAGATGGTCCCTTACAAAATTCAGTCTTTTCATACAGTAAATGATGGCAGTTAGATATAATAGTGAATGAGCCCAACAGAGGTGCAAAGAAACTGATCTAACAGCACACATTTAAACAAAATGACAGGGCTCTCCTGATGACAGTTATGACAACCTGCTAGCTTACACTGCACATATCGCATAGCGGCATACAAGCTACAACCCTTACTTACTTCGTTCAGGTCCCGTCTAACTGGTAGAATCATATGAACGCAACGGAATCGACGTGCTAAAGCGCATGCGTGTACTTACTGCGTGATGTCGTCAGCGTCTTTCGTTTCGCTGATAAGATGTTTAAAGCGCATGCGCCTGAACCATCAAACTCATGAGTGTTGGCAATAGACAGGTGCGGACCACCAGAGCTCCACTCCATTGAGGAGAATCAGTCTAATGATTCTCCTTCCTTTAATTCACAAACAAATCATGTGCTCTACAGGTCTCATTCACTGATGATTCTGTAACAAAACAATTTTATTTATGTTTCTTAAATTTGTTATCATGCTTTGTGTATGGAAATAGGACTTCTGTTTCTTTCGGCTGCTCCCATTTAGGGATCACTGTAGCAGATTGTCTGTCTTTGTCTATCCCAGTCTTTTACACCGATTGCCTTCATGTCCTCCCACACCACATCCATAATCCTTCTCTTTGGCCTTCTTCTTTTCCTCCTACCTGGCAGTTCCATCCTCAACATTCTTTTCCCAGTGTACCTCTCATGTCTCCTCTGCATATGCATAAACCACTTCAATCTAGCCTCTCTCGCTAGGTCACCAGACTGTGTTGCCTCTCTAATATACTCATTCCTAATCCTGTCTACCCTCGTTACTACAAGTGAAAATCGTGGCATCTTCCAACTCCAGCACTTCCAGCTCTGCCTCCTGTCTTTTTATCAGTGCCACCGTCTCCAAACCATACAACACAGCAGGTCTTACTACTGTTTTATAGACCTTCACTTTCACTCTTGATTATTTCATGTAATTTATAAATATTTTTGGGTGCAATGAAAAATGAAATGAAAACCATTTGCCTCCATCATATAACATTATTTTACAAAACATATTGTTAGATGTCAATTATAGCTTTTATTGTTTTCCCACTATATTTTTTGCATTTGATATATTTTATTAATACCTGAGGGCAAATTGTCTTTTTGCATGACTTTTGGGGGTCAGAGCACAGGGTCATCCATTGTACAGATCCCCTGGAGGAATTGTCAGGTTAAGTGCCTGCTCAAGGGCCCAATGGAATAGGATAACTTCTCGCAGCATTGGGATTTAAAATGGCAGCCTTCCAGATCCTTAGCCGCAGAGCCACCACCACTCTGCATAGCAGAGAGAACCAAAATGGAATTCAGAAATTAAACCAAAAATAAACATCAGCCAGGGAAGAAACTCAGGATGTAACATAAAAGCAGCAGCACTTCCATACCAGGGTGGCATGGTAGCAGATTAGTAGTCCTTCCTGTGTGGAGCTTGCATGTCCTCCATGAGTCTGTGTGGGTTTCCACTGGGTGCTCTGGTTTCCTTCCACTGTCCAAAGACATGCAGTTTAGGTGAATTGGCAATGCGTGTGGCACCCTGTCCAGGGTTTGCTCCTGCCATGCACCTTATGCTAGCTGGGATGGGCTCCAGTCAACCTCCCTGGTCTGAATTGAGTGGGTCCTTAGCCTCAGAGCCACCACTCCATCTTTAAGAGGCATGGTGTGGTGGCGCAGTGGTAGTACTGTTGCCTCGCTGGAAGGAGACATGGATTTGCATTGTGGGTCCTCCCTGTATGGAGTTTACATGTTCTTCTTGTGTCTGTGCAGGTTTGCTCTGATTTCCTTCCACAGTCTGTATCCAGCAGGGGATGCTGTTTCTCCCCGGGATGTGTTTCTTGATGCAGAACAGACTAGAGCCAATACCATCCCTTTGGCAACCATGACAGAAATAATTACAAGAGAGAAATATGGCACAAAAGAGATATATGTATTTAACTTGCTTTAAAAGGTAACATTCAGTCCAAATAATACAATGTATAATCCTGTATACATACATATTCAGGCTGGAGAGAAGCCAAGGGGCATCACAGCCAAGTGGGGGAATGCTGGCAACCAGAATGTCGATGTCATGGAGGCACTTCTGACTCCATGCTGGATCCTTGTCATTATAACCACTCACATATTTACATATTCATAGAATTCTTGACAGATATGGGTAACTACCAGACAGGCTGTGTGCCACGGTAACATCTTCCCCTGTTCTTATCATTGATGGCTCGGAAGAGTTTGGCTCTGTTTTGATCTAGCAGACATCAGCACTTTTAAAACAGCCTGCTTGTGTGTCCTTCACGTGTTTAATGTCCATCTCTCTTGCCTGCCAAGTCTACCCTTCTTCCACATACAAAAACCAGGAGTGTGACTTCTGAGAAAAGACGGTTAAAACATGTACATTTCTAAGCAAGTAACCCCATTATGTGGCTATGTAAACCCTAAACCGGATTGCAGGTAGGGATTTTGTAGTTGGCTTGTTTTTGGAATCACAATGGCCAATGATGAAGTTTAACTCTTTTTTGAGCAGTTTAACCTCCTTGGTGTTAACCCAAAGCAAAATTCTATGTTATTGCGGTTAAACCCGAGTCACGATTGGGGTGAGTGTAATGATTTGCTTCACAGAGTTAAATCCAAACAACTTTCAGGACAGTATCCTGCTGCTATCCATTGGATGAAATAACATCATGCTGCAAAAAATCATGAACATTTATATGCATTCTACCACTATATGTTAACTTATTAATATTCATTAGTTGGGTGGAGCCTTCACCCAAAAACACAATGGCAAATGAAAAGCCATAAAGCCAGTTTTACAACAAACTGAAACTGAACCATTGCTTGAATTGGGCGCTAGTGACGTTGTGCATTGGTTATCAGATGGCGAAACTGATCCATATGACACTGACATGATGACTAAACCACCCAGTAACCTCATTCACGTAAAGCTTCACCGTGGTGCAGCAGTACCTGTGTGCCAAAAAGGCGATATGATTATGGTCAAATGCAAGGAGAAGACCCCTGAGCACTGTTCACAATGCAGTCAGTGTCAGTGGAAATATGGAAGTCCCTAAGCCTTCTACTGTAGTAGCCCACAATGACACAAGTGGCACACTGATGGTGCAGCACTGGCATTCAATCTTCTCATACTCAGACATCAGAAAAAATAATATGATAAAAACACACAAAGAAGCACACTTCTACGTTCGGTGACTGTTTTCAAAACGTCATACAGAGAACACATACTAAATCTGCCGCAGTACAGCAGTGGACACAAGACAGACCTTTACTGCTGTATTTATGTTGATGTGTTGGCCTTTCCATGTTTCTGTTACATGTAATAACATTTTTTCTTGTTTTAAAAAAAATCAACATTTTTGGCTCGTTCTTCTGTAGGTTAACATAACACTAAGGAAGCTCCTGATGTCGGAGCGTATTGCTGAAGTAGAACTCCCTAAGCAGACTTGCAGATGTAAATGGATGTTTTTAAGAAAGCAGGTCTCTGTCTTAACTGAGTGTGATCACCAGGGTGTGTTACAGCACCCTATACACAATTGCACACACACAAGTCCCAATATAATAAAAGGTGTGAGGTTTCTGAACTCTTTTTGGACCCCCCTCCCCTCAACGGGACAACACCTCAAAGTGTGTCCCGAAGTGAGATTACTGTGTAGCAGTGCTATTTAAGAACCGCATCTCCCAGCAGCCTTGCTGGGGCTGCTGGGGTCAAAGGTAGCCACAGGAAGTTAAAAGGAGGGCAGAGGGCAAAGAGGAAAAAAAGTTTTTGTTTTGGTTTGTTGCGGTTATTTGTCGTCTCTGCCTGCTGTTACTGGAACTCTAATCATTTTGTCTTGGACTGTATTCGTTTGTTGGGGTCTGGATTGTCTGTCTACCTGTACACTGAGAACTGTGTTGGATTATTTGGTTTTCCGGAAGATTGGAGCGCTCCTGAATCAACCATCAACCATCAACATCATCAGTAACTACTGGTAGGACTGTATTTTTCCTTCTCCATTTCAACATACAGATTGCTGGACTTAACTTGGTCACTTTTTGTCTTCATCCTGTTTGGTATATATGGACTTTGCTGTGTGGTGTTTGTGTTTATATGTTTATATGTAATATCGCCGAAGGGGTCAGGGGTGGTATTACTGATTTCATTATTTATTTGGTGTCATTATATTGGTAATTGTTTGTCTTTCCCAGCGTGCTTTATTGTCTCTGTTGTGAGTGTGTGTGGGTCGATCCAAGGCTGGGGACGTTCCTGGGATCTCTTCAATTAAAATAAATAAATCACCGTCATCTTTGACGGTGTGAATCTTAGCGGCCCCTGACCGCTACAACTGCATCTATGGAAGATTGCTTGTCCACTGCTAGGGCAACCGCAGGTTCAAAGTGCTGCAAATCCGGAACCAATTGCGGTCACGCTATAAGCGCCTGTTGTCGATGGGTGATGCAAGGAAAATTATAAATGCAGGGAACATTATTACTTGGCCACTAACCTGGCCACAACCCTACCAGATTGCTGTGTCTGTGTGTAGGAGAGTGGTAGATCCCGCTACAATAAATAACCCTGCTGTTCCTGTTTCAAGCTGAATAAAGTTGGTTTTGCTAAACTACTGAGACTCAGCCTTGTGTTTTGGGATGCAAGACAGTGACTCACGCGTCACAAAGGGTGAATTTGTTTTCAAATATCTTACATAAGCTTTTTGCATACCAATTATTTTCCTTCCCTTTCCACTCCTCCAGGTAAGTTTTGTCCTCTTCCACCCAGCTCAGACTCGCCTGGCTGAGATCAGGTGGCTTTTTTTATCTAAGACATGGGAGTATTGCTGGTGCTAGGGCAGAGCCCATTGGAAGCACTTCCAGATCAACAGGAAGTCCTGGAAAGTAAGAACTACAAATCTCAGCAACTCCTCCAACAGGGCAACCCCACAGGACTACAGATCCCAGAATACCCTGCAGGTGTCCCTGTGGGAATGCCAGCCCAGGGATACTGCCATCTGGTGTATTGGGGGAGAAAATGTTCAGCCGTACTCATCTCCTCTGTTATTCCAATTCGGTAAGAATCTTTGTTCAATCCTGGTCGGGATGCCAGTCCATGTGTGCCGTCTATTACACACAGTCACTGTGACTCTGTCATTTGATCGGTGCACTTGCCAAATGATCCGTGCAGAGTTTCTTTTTCTCACTGAACTGTTAATTCATATTATGGCCTCCAGAGGTGGTGTGAACAGTCCTGATGTTTTTTGTTATGTTTCTGGAAAGTCTGCAACAGAAAAACAGGGATAGGATATAACAGACTTTGTGAAAAAAGATTATTACGCCTGCTTTGGAATAAAACTTGGTGACCAAGACAAACAGTGGGCTCCTCAAAGTGTCTGCTCTATTTGTGTTGAGGAACTATGACAATAGACAAAAGTAGGCACTTGCTTTTAGCTATTCTAGTGATACGGAGAGGATACAAAAATCAGAGTGATGACTTTTATTTCTGTTCCTGCAAAATTCAGGAGTAGAACTAAAAGAATCAGAATGAACTTATTTCTCCTAATCATCCATCAGCAACAAGACCTGATCAACATGGACCTGATGTACCGATCCCTACTGCACCGGAGAGTCTCGATTCTCTACAAACTCCCTCAAGTACGTCAGGTGGAGATGATGAATAATTTGTCTCAATATGCTCAAGCAATGAGTCATCGCCATTCACTCAGGATGAACTTAAAGATTAGTAAGAGATGTACAGTAGGCCTTCCCAAAGACAGGGTCCTTATTAAAAGATAAAAACGTACTACATCCAGACACCATTTTCTATTGGTACCAAAACAGCATGTTTCAAGAAAGATGGATCCATCGTTTACTGCACAGTGGCCTTGTGCAGAGATCACAATGAAGAAGGTGACTACTTACAGACTTCTAAAAGATGTCCTTCTACATAACTGTAATAAATACACATCAAATCCTAAGAAAACCTAAGAAAATATTGAAAATCTTCTCAAGAAAATGAACCACAAAGAGTACCAAAGGGAGGGGACATGCAAGTTCTGTATATCTCACTGGGTCAGCAGTCACCAAATTCCCATGTGAGTGGGACAGCAGAGCCACAAATTGACTTTGGGTTCAGAAGGAATGGCCGGCTAGAAAAAAGATACAGCTTGGTGCCCAAAACATCATCAGACCTGGCTTGGTGGATCTAGATAAAATGCTGCTACCATTGCTTCATGTTAACGCTTAAACTGCCACATACTTGGGGGTTAATGCACCCCTGGACACCAAATACTTTTTTGCTGCACTTTTTAAGTAAATGTCACAATTCACAAAGAAAATGTGAACACATATTTTTTTTCATGCAAAGAGCATCACAATTACTGCAAAACTGATCATTTTATACACTGCCAATGAACTGTAAAAACTATTAAAAAACTACTGGAACATCCATCCATCCATTATCCAACACGCTGAAACCGAACACAGGGGTCTGCTGGAGCCAATCCCAGCCAACACAGGGCACAAGGCAGGAACCAATCCCGGGCAGGGTGCCAACCCACCGCAGGACACACACAAACACACCCACACCCACACACCAGGGACAATTTTAGAATCGCCAATCCACCTAACCTGCATGTCTTTGGACTGTGGGAGGAAACCGGAGCACCCGGAGGAAACCCACGCAGACATGGGGAGAACATGCAAACTCCACGCAGGGAGGACCCGGGAAGCAAACCCAGGTCCCCAGGTCTCACAACTGCGAGGCAGCAGCACTACCCACTGCGCCACCGTGCCGCCCCACTACTGGAACAATCTATTATTATATTTACAAGGTGCAACTGATGCCATTGATGAAATTCAGTAAATCACCAAGCCAACTGTGCTTGAACTGGCTGCACGCAAGCACACAGAGGTAAGCGCTGATGCTTGCTGGCTAGTCTAGTGCAGCGGCTGAATCCCAGGGACAATTATGCTGCAGTTCTGCCAGGGTCAGCAGTGGTCAAGACCTAACTGCACAACGAATGTACAGCACTGACCGATCAGCTCCGGCGTGCTGGCAAATTGCTCCGGGAAGCGACTATAGCCGGTTGCGGCATTCAACGAATATATGTCGTCGAATATATCCGTCTCTGGCGTGCTTCCAAATTGCATTGGAAACCGACTTTAGCCGGTTGCAGCGTTCAACGAATGTACTTTGCCGAATATACACGGCTCCGGCGTGCAGGCAAATTGCATTGGGAAGCAACTATAGCTGGTTCCGGTGGTTTAAAGGTTAAGTTTGTTTAAATGTAGCAGCCCGGTGAAAAGATGGAGTCCGTGTTATGGATTTGTACCAAACAACACTGAATTGAAAGAAGGACCTTATAACCCTTCACCCTTTCCTGGACGATTTTGCTATACTTCACCGCTTTGGTGGTGTATGTGAGTCAAATAGCAGGTCAACCCCATATCACCCTTGGACCCCTTCCTGAGATACTGATAGATTAAATAATATAGTTTACACAATATCAACAGAATAACAGTGGGAAACAGAAAAGGTAAAAATAATTGTTGCGGCAGACAATTGCTACCCAGCCGGGATGCCTCCACACTGGAAGGACCGGGGGATGGAGCATATCTAGAGCATTACCTCCCCCGGAGCACTAGGTGGCAGCCCCCCTGGGTTGCATCAGTGTCTCAGACTCCCACAGGGCTCCATGAGAGTTGGAGTTGAATACAGCCCTGTTGAGATCCGTGGGCACCACAAGTTGGTGCTACAGCAGCTGCTGAGCCCTTATGGGCAGCTCTTCCACCACGAAATGCGTCAACGAGCAGCTGGAGCATTTCCGGGTGCCTTAAAAAAGGAACCAGCAGCCACTACTTCGGGAGCCAGAGTAAGGTGGGAGAAGAGAAAGCTTGCCAGTAGGAGTGGAGGAGAGAAAACAAGAGAAAGAACAGTGTTGTTTAGTGCTGTGACTGTGCTATACTTGTGGGAAACAGGGGAAGGGCGTTTCCCACGAGGAAAAAAAAACAATAAAAAGCTGTGTTTGCCTTGAACTTGTGTCTCACGCTTGTCTGTGTCGGGTTGGGCGGTGGTGTGCCCGCCTGGTGGTCCACATTCTATTAAATCAATCTTATGAAACTATACAAACATAAATAGCAGCAACCATATACGTGAACGCACCTTCCCCGTACCCCAACACAAATAACTTCAGTAAATAAAATAAATTCAGTACACAAATAACGGAAAAGAAAGAAACCACTTCACCACAGACATTCCACAAAGTCCAAGCAGTTCTGACACTTGTGGTATTATTAGTCCTTTTCCTTGTTCATGTTCTCCGAAAGTCTCCTATCCCAGACGGGCAAGGACCACTTTTAGCTCACCCTGACTTTCCCGTCTACTTCTATTCCAGAGCGGGCCTGTTGGCAAAGTCTTCAAGGTGGCCACCTCCCTAGGTGGGAATGGACCACAATCTGGGTGAGGCAATATTTTCTCTGGCTGTGTATAAGCCTACATTTTTTTCCCATTTTTGCAGTTGTGTTTAACTGTATCTTAGTGTCCTTTCTCCATGGCAACCCCCAGAAGCTACAGCAAGAGAAGATAAAAAAAAAGGGTCCTCCTTATGACCATCTGCCCAATGTGCCTAATCCCAAACCCAACATCACCACTATATTATAGGTGTTTGGGCAGCAACAGGGTTTACATTGAGGATGGCAAAGAGACATAAAGCAAATCAGATTATATTTATGTGGCAGTGCTACACCCTGATATTAGAAAACTGACTTCTGGCGCAGAATTTGATGGTGCAACAAACATCCTTGAACTAGAGGTTTGGGCATCGTGCAAAGAAGGTTTTTTAGGTAACAATAAAGATGGAAATTATGAAGAAATTATGAAAAACATAATAGTTATGTTTAAGGAAACGGGCTGCCAAATGAGTCTTAAAGTTCACTTTTTGGATTCACATTTGGAATTTTCAGCTGAAGGTCTTGGAGCGGTGAGTGAAGAGCAGGGTGAATGATACCATCAGGACATCAGGGACGTCAACTGGGAGGTCAGTATGATAGCGATTCATAGGGACGAACCAGAGAAAGGGTACAAACTACAGGCCACCAAATGAAAAAAGGGACAAAAACAAGAGAAGGTCTATATAGGTCAATGAATTGTTTTCTTCACATCTGTGTTTAAAAATATTAAATTTACTAAATATTCTCAAGTTAAATGGAATTTGAACATTATTGTATACATGAATAAGTGCTGTGATTTGTTACATTTTAATTAAATTTCTTTTCCATTTTATACAGTATTTAAATGTGGCAAAATGGCAACATTCTAATTACATTTTCCATCATGTTCCTGAATGCAGATAAAAATAACCGTTCACAATTAAAAACTTTTTACGAGTTTAATTCTTTTGTGTTTTTAAGTGTGATTCAATATAAAATTATGTTTGAACTTTACTTTATTTCATTTTAAGGATGACTTACAAAATGTAAAACACAATGCTGTTTGTGTCACTATAGACAATGTAACCAATAGGGGGCATTGCGGCACCCCAAACTTCAGACACCACAACACAAACACAAATCCCGGATTCAAATAAGTAATATATTAACAGCAATACCTTCACCTTCACCCTTTCCTTCTCCTCCATGCCTCCAGACGAGCTTTGTCCTCCTTCCTCCCGACTCCAACTCCCTGGATGAAGTCGAGAGGCTCCTTTCATCTAGGATCCAGAAGTATTTCCAATGCCAGGGCATAGCACAATGGAAGTACTTCGAGGTCAGTGGCAAGTCCCAAGACCCAATAAGCACAGCTCCTAGTAGCACCCCCTGGTGGTACCCAGGGACCCAAAACGGGCTACTCTAAGGCACTGCAATTCCCAGGATGCCCTGGTGAGCTGGACTTCAGGGTTGCAGCCACCTAGCAGTTCGGGGAAGCATGTAGCTTGGACAATTCAGTTCACCCTGTCCTTCCTTCAAGCTGGCCTCCCAGCTAGGTAATGTTCCTCCATCTAATACTGCAGGGATGCCAGCGTACCCACTCTTCAGATGGCATCCTATGCCCAGATCCATGTTATGGCAGGTAGACCCCTGTCTGTTTTCATGCCTGTTTACCACCTGAGCCTTCTGGCCAAGCATGGGAAGGGAATCCACTTTAGCAAGGACGCCAGTCCCTGCCTGCCTTCCATTACAGCAACTTCCATAAAAACCTGCCGTGAATTTCTACCATTATTTTTTTAAATACTAATTCAATTAAAAATCAGTAACATGAAATCAAGCGTAAGAAATCTGCATATCCCACTGTCTAACCTGCCATTGCTAGGTCTGAATTACAGTTTAAAATATTACATTAATCTATTCCCTTTCCTTCTTCTCTCTTACCCAATTTTTGTTGATCCAGATTACAGTATAAAATATTCCATCACTTTTTCAGCCCTTAATGAAGCCTGCTGTTTCTGATCCCTTACCGTCCCTCCCATTTTCTCCAAGTGACTTTTGCCAATCCATCATTGCATTCCTTAACTCACTTTTTTTCTGGTCTTGAGAATGGGATAAAAATACTCCATGAATTGTCCAAATGCTGATTGAACAACCCATCCATTCTCTAACTCACTTTACTATAATTTTGGATTACATGACAAAATATTTCATCCGAATCATCTTTCTGGATCTCTAACTCTAAACCACTTTTTCTCTCTTGCATTATGAAAAAAACTTTGCATCTGTTCTTTCTTTTTTTTAAATAATTTTCCTTAGCTTACGCCACAGGATACAATACTCCAAATCATTTATTCTCAAACCTGTTTTTCTTAATGCTAATCACTGGATAAAATATTCTGTCTATCATTCTTTCTTTGAACTGGCTGTTTTCTTTTTTTTTTATCAGGTGTACTTGCCGGACTGGATGGATGGACATTCCAACTGGGGTTGAGAATGAACTCCTACCTGGCTGGGAAGCCATAATGGACAGAGAGGAGGCATAACTGACCAGGATGGTCCTCTGTTTCTGTCCCAGATTCTCCCCCCAAATATCCATTTGTCCCTCGTCCATCCATTATCTCGAATGCCCACATAATACTGTATAATATATGTGGAGGTTAACATCGACACAGACAGGCAGACCACACAAATGCAAGCAGATACATTTTTATTGTGCACACAGTACACAATCCCCAGCAATCACTGCTCAGTCTTTTCTTTTTTTCTCTCTCTCTTTTTCTCTATTCTTCTGCCGCCTCCACTCCTCTCCTTGCAAACTCTGTCCTCCACCTCCCGACTCCAGCTCCCTGAACGGAGTGAGGCGGCCACTTTTATACCACATCTGGAAGTGCACCAGGTGCTAACGGAATGGGTTCCGGCAGCACTCCCAGTTGTGGCAGAAGTGCTGCATGGGCATCCGAAAGTATTCCAGGTGCCCCTGGACCTTCTTCTGGCAGCACTTCTAAGTGTGGCAGAAGTGCTGTCGTCCAGAGCTCTACAAGCATGACCACAGGCCCCAGCAAGGCTGAGCTTCTAAGCACTAAGCCCGTGGTCCCGACATACTCCGGGGGGGGGTCACCCTCTCGTGTTCCAGGGGAGGTATTGTCACCAATAAGTCCTCTCCCTCGGTCCTTCCATCATAGGGGTGACCTGGTCGGGGACCTTCCCGGGTTGTTTGTCACATATAATATAATATAATATAATATAATATAATATAATATAATATAATATAATATAATATAATATAATATAATATAATAATAGATTTTGAACAGTTTGTAGTGGACTAAATCCCAGCTAAGATTCACACCGCCTTTGACGGTGATTTATTTATTTTTTCAGTGGGGATTCCAGGAACGCACCCAGCCTTGGCCTGACTCATACATACTCCCTCACAGAGACAAAAAAGCAATCAGTAATGAAACAGAAATAGAAGATTGTATTTAACAATAATAAACAAAATATAACTATACAAACTACAACAATCCCACCCCATTCCCTTTACGGCGATATGCAATAAACACAAATTCAACAATAATAAAACCACTAACAAAAACCACACACGGTAAAGTTCATGAAAAATGGCAACTAATGGAATGAAATGATGGAGATAGATAGTCCAGAGATCAGCTCGCTGTATGTGAATGTAAAAACAGTCCTACTGGTATTTCCTGAAGATGACAAATGATAGGATCAGGAGCACTCCTTTCTTCGAAGATCGACACAGAATCCAAATCAGTCCTCACGCAGCAGGCAGACACCAGACAGTCCATACACACGCACAAGAGTTGATCCAGGGCAAAACAAGAATCCACTGGTAGTAAACGGGAAGGCAAACAGACAGGCAACTCAAGACACAAAACAACAAAAGATTTTTTTTTTAGCTGTAGAACCTTTTAAATCTTCTGCCAGCCTCCTTGTCCCCAGAAGGCAAAATATCAGAGTCACTACAGGGACTGCTGGGAGTTGAAATTTCATTACCCAGTAGCGCCGCTACCAGTTTGTCCCAAGCACAAAAGGTGACAGTGCTCCCCCCAGCTGGAGCCTAGTCTGGGCACCCACAGGGTTGCCTGGGAAATGTAGTATGGTAGGGTGACCCTGTTGGGGTCCTTGGGTGCAGAAGGGGGGCACTGTGCAGAACAGACCTCCCTATTTTGAGGAACTTCCATATGACCCAAAGGTGCTTCCGGCATGCAGTGCCATAACACCAGAAGTGCTCCTGGGTCCGACATAAAAGGAGGCGTCTTGCCTCATACGGAGAGTCAGAGTCGGGCGGAAGCTGGACGGCACTCACAGCGGAGGCACAAAAGAAGAAAGAGGCACTTTATTGGCTGGTGGTATGGTGCTGGACTGAGATATTATTGTGAAAAGGTACTGACACCTAAATAAACAGCACTTTTGTTTTATCTTGAAGTGGTGTGGAACTGGGGCAGTTAGGAGACCTGGGTTTGCGTTTCAGGTCCTCCCAGTGTAAAGTTTTCATGTTCTCCCTTTATCCGTGTGGGTTTCCTCCAGGTGCCCAATTTTCTTCCCATAGACGAAAGGTTAGGAACATTTGACAACACTAAATTACCCCATGTGTCTGGATGGTGTTCACTCTGGACTGGTGCCCTGTTTAGTGTTTGCTCCTACCTTGCACCCTGTACTAGCTGGGATGGAATCCAGCACCCCCCACCTCCAAGTTCAGGAATAAGCAGATTAGAAAATGGCTGACTGCCTGGTGTGCACTTGAGTTGAGTCTGGTTTTTGGGCTCTGGATGCCCCATAGTGGTGACACAGGATTAAAGAATGAAATATTCAATGTTTTTGAATAGACAACACCAGTTAGATGTGTTCACATGGAATCAAGCTGTCTCCAGCTGCTGGGCGCCTTCACTGTGCTCATGTTTGCATATTTTCAAAGTGAAGAAAGGTAAACTTGGCTTTATTTGTTCTGAAGATTTTTTTCTTTAAAATGGCACTTCTAACCCCCCAAACCCCCCCTCAGTGTAATTTATCTCTTAGCTGAAAATTTACGAGACAGCATTGCACAGGCATTGATAGTCAAACTTTGCCTTTAGTTGCTCAATTTGGTGTTTGTACAAAGCTTTTGGGGGGATTAGCCTTATTCTGCTTCAACTGCAAACAAAGCATAAATTGTTCCCCTGACATCTAGAAAGGCAACTTTATGGTGTGCTGCTATTATCTATCACTTTTAAAATGGTGTTAAAAAAACTGAACAAGTGCACAGGTCGAAAATGTGCAGAGGTCTGACAACGTAAAGCTGAAAGGAGATGATAAGGCCAGAAAAACCTTGCAGCAAGCAACCAAAAAAAAAACAACAAACTGTAGTTACCAAAATTCAGCATAAACCTCCCCATAATGTATTAGGGAAAGCAACGTGGACATAGTGATGAGGGCCAGAATCCTGGCCATATCACCACATCATAACTACATGAATCCCAAAGGTGTGCAGATCTGGCTAAATTGCCTACAAAAAATGTATACCCTGTGATGGACTGGCACCACATCTACAGTAGAACTGGTTCTTACTTAAAACCTGATGCTGTTGGGATAACCGCCTAATGTTACCCCCACTCTGTATTAAGTAGGCTAAGAAAGTGGATGGAACTCTTTGAAAATTGTGCTTTTGCATTTTGATGTGTATAAATCATGGTCGAGTGAGGAATCACAAATCTTATTTGATAAATGTTGGGGTGCCAACCTGGTCATTCCCATTTAAAAAAAATATGAAAAGCACAAAAACTCAATGGCACGGAGACAGTGAAATAATGAAAACAAAAAGCTTCAGGCTTTGTTTCTGTATGAGTAAGTCATTCGTGCAGAAACACCATCCACTGTCGCGCTCTGCTCACAGAGTGACGTCTCTTTCTGTCAACCCCAATGATGCATAGATAGCTCAGAAGGGAAGGAGTCAAGTGCACTCACTGGGCATCTTCTCTGTGCTTTGAAAGGGAATACGAGAGGACATGATTAGCAACAGTGCCGCCTCTCAACCCCAGGTGGTATCACATACCTTAGAGGAACCCTGAGTGTGATCAACAGATGCACATGCGTGACAAAATTAAGGATGGAAACAGGGACTGACCTGTGATTAATTTGCATCACTGATCCCAAACCAAACTTTTTATATGAAATATTCCCTCTCTTGGTGCAGTGGTAGCACTGCTGCCTCGCAGTTAGAAGACCTGGGTTTGCTTCCCGGGTCCTCCCTGCATGGAGTTCTGCCCATGTCTGCGTGGGTTTCCTCCGGGTACTCCGGTTTCCTCCCACAGTCCAAAGACATGCAGGTTAGGTGCATTGGTGATCCTAAATTGTCCCTAGTATGTGCTTGGTGTGTGGGTGTGTGTGTGTGTGTGACCTGCGGTGGGCTAGTGCGCTGCACAGGATCTGTTCCTGCCTTGCACCCAGCGTTGGCTGGGATTAGCTCCAGAAGACCCCCATGACCCTGTGTTAGGATATAGCAGGTTGGATAATGACTGACTGACTGACTATTCCCTCTCTTTATATGTGGAATCACCATGGAGGTCCATCTAAGACAAATCCTTCTGTTCTATCAATACTTGATGCACTCATCAGTGTCATTCTGAGAGATGTCATGGACAGATGGAGCGATTAGTATTCTATATTGTTTATGGAAAGAGAGAATGGATATGTGTTCTATATATGTTACATGCTAATATTAATATATATATATATATATATATATATATATATATATATATATATATATATATATATATATATATATATATATATATATATATATATATATATATATATATATATATATATATATAATTTTGGTTCTGTATATTACCACAATGAATTTTAAATGAAACAACTCAGATGCAGTTGAAGTGCAGACTTACAGCTTTAATTCAGTGGGGTGAACAAAACGATTGCATAAAAATGTGAGGCAACTAAAGCATTTTTAACACAATTCCTTCATTTCAAGGGCTCAAAAGTAATTGGACAATTGACTCAAAGGCTATTTCATGGGCAGGTGTGGGCAAGTCCGTCATTATGTCATTATCAATTAAGCAGATAAAAGGCCTGATTTGAGGTGTGGTGCTTGCATGTGGAAGATTTTGCTGTGAACAGACAACATGCGGTCAAAGGAGCTCTCCATGCAGGTGAAAGAAACCATCCTTAACCTGCGAAAACAGAAAAAGCCCATCCGAGAAATTGCTACAATATTACGAGTGGCAAAATCTACAGTTTGGTACATCCGGAGAAAGAAAGCAAGCACTGGTGAACTCAGCAACGCAAAAAGACCTGGACGTCCACGGAAGACAACAGTGGTCGATGATCGCAGAAGACAAACCCCTTCACAACAGCCAACCAAGTGAAGAACACTCTCCAGGGGGTAGGCGTATCGATATCCAAGTCTACCATAAAGAGAAGACTGCATGAAAGTAAATACAGAGGGTGCACTGCAAGGTGCAAGCCACTCATAAGCCTCAAGAATAGAAAGGCTAGATTGGACTTTGCTAAAGAACATTTAAAAAAGCCAGCACAGTTCTGGAAAAACATTCTTTGGACAGATGAAACCAAGATCAACCTCTACCAGAATGATGGCAAGAAAAAAGTATGGAGGAGGTGTGGAACAGCTCATTATCCAAAGCACACCACATCATCTGTAAAACACGGTGGAGGCAGTGTGATGGCTTGGGCGTGCATGGCTGCCAGTGGCAATGGGACACTGGTGTTTATTGATGATGTGACACAGGACAGAAGCAGCTGAATTAATTCTGAGGTGTTCAGAGACATACTCTCTGCTCAAATCCAGCTAAATGCAGTCAAATTGATTGGGCGGCGTTTCATGATACAGATGGACAATGACCCAAAACATACAGCCAAAGCAACCCAGGAGTTTATTAAAGCAAAGAAGTGGAAAATTCTTGAATGGCCAAGTCAGTCACCTGATCCTAACCCAATTGAGCATGCATTTCACTTGTTGAAGACTAAACTTCAGACAGAAAGGCCCACAAACAAACAGCAACTGAAAGCTGCTGCAGTAAAGGCCTGGCAGAGCATTAAAAAGGAGGAAACCCAGCATCTGGTGATGTCCATGTTTTCAAGACTTCAGGCTGTCATTGCCAGCAAAGGGTTTTCAACCAAGTATTAGAAATGAACATTTTATTTCCAGTTATTTAATTTGTCCAATTACTTTTGAGCTCCTGAAATGAAGGGATTGTGTTAAAAAAAATGCTTTAGTTGCCTCACATTTTTATGCAATCGTTTTGTTCACCCCACTGAATTGAAGCTGAAAGTCTGCACTTCAACTGCATCTGAGTTGTTTCATTTAAAATTCATTGTGGTAATGTACAGAACCAAAATTAGAAAAAAGTTGTCACAGATTTGCACAGAGACACAGGAGGCTGTAGAAAAGAAAGGAACTTTATTCAAAACACTGCAAACAGACATTTGTCTCTTTTCAAAAGTTTAAACGTGCTCCTCCATGACAAGTCAGAGATGACAGTTTCCCCAGGAGGAGAGAATGTCTGAGAGAGGGATAAGAAGAAGCAAGCTATCAGTTTAACAAACTGAGAGAAGCCCGTGCAGGCTTTTTAAGAAGGTGGAGCACCGCGCGAGAGGCATATTACGCGACAGAGCCGGCTAGAAGGGAAAGGAGGAATGTCAAGGTAATTTGTCTATGTGTTTCTTAGGGGTTTTCCCAGGAGCGTCTGTAACTTCTGGGGGTGCAATCAGCTTCGCAGCTCACACCCCCTCCCTCAGCTTTATTCTCGTTTTCGTGAATCAAGCAATTCTCCAGACCAGGTTCAAACAGGCGTGACAGGACATCAGCATTAATGTGCTCAGAGCCAGGTCAATGCCTGACTTCAAAACTGTAAGGTTGTAATCCCAAGAACCACCTCATGAGACGGGAGTTTGTATCTTTTTGACGGTATAACCATTGAAGTGGAGCATGATCAGTTACTAATGTGAACTTTCGTCCCCATAAGTAATAGCGTAGTGCTTCTACAGCCCATTTAATCGCCAAACATTCTTTCTCAATAGCTGAATAATTGCGTTCTCTGGGGAGTAATTTCCTACTCAAGTATGTGATAGGGTGTTCTTCCCCATCAAATACCTGGGATAGGACCGCACCTACTCCGAAAGCACTAGCGTCTGTTTGTAGTATAAAATCTTTAGAGAAATCGGGATTTCGTAGCACTGGATAAGAAGACAAAGCTTTTTTTAAATCTGAAAAGGAATGTTTGCAAGGTTCTGTCCAGTGCAGGATTTACGTATAAGCTACACAAGCTATAGCTTAGGGCCCCCGCCTTCTTGGGGGCCCCCAAAACAAATTGTCCGAGTGAGCAATTGTCATATATACTTAAATATACTACAGCATTATTTGTCCCAATCAGGCCCGGCCTTAGGCACAGGCTAAGTAGGCGACCGCCTAGGGCCCCGGCGTCCGGGGGGCCCCAGATCGACTCCTTGGTCTAATTTTCACGCATTTCACAGAGTTTCCAGGGGGCCCCTGGACCCCCCTTTCGCCTAGGGCCCCATAATACCTAAGACTGGGCCTGGTTCTGTCCATATAATAGGGCGGTTTTTTCTTCCTTTAGTAAGCACTGAGAGAGGAGCAGCCCTATTTGTGAAGTCAGGGATGAATCTTCTGTAGTAACCAGCTAGTCCAACAAAAGCGCGCACCTGTTTTTGCGTTTTAGAATGTGGGTAAGCGAGCACCTCCTGTATTTTCCTTAATTGTGGACGAAGTAAACCCCTGCCCATGGAGTAACCTAGATAATGAGTCTCAGACATACCTAGTTTACATTTCTTAGGGTTAGCAGTTAATCCAGCTTGTTTCAGGCTATCAAGTACAGCCTGGAGACGTTTTAAATGCAAATGCCAATCATTACTGAAAATCACCACATCATCAAGATATGCCCCAGAATATTCAGAATGTGGACGCAGTATCTGATCCATCATTCGCTGAAACGTTAAAGGGGCCCCATGAAGACCAAATGGGAGTCTTGTAAATTCATAAAGTCCATCAGGAGTCGCAAATGCTGTTTTCTCACAACTGTTAGCCTCTAGAGGCACCTGCCAATAACCCTTTGTGAGGTCTAGCGTGGAAATATAGGTCGCCTGACCCAGTTTTTCCAAGAGTTCGTCTACCCGGGGCATTGGGTAAGCATCAAATTTAGACACCTTATTCAAGTGCCTAAAATCGATACAGAAGCGAACCGAACTGTTTGGCTTGGGAACTAACATGACCGGACTACACCAGTCACTTTTGCTTTCACGAATTACACCTAGCTCCAGCATCTTCTTGACTTCTTTGCGCACAATATTTCTTCGTGCTTCCGGGATTCGAAATGGCCGCATCTGCACCCGAACACCGGGTTCAGTGGTGATTATATGTTCTGCTAAACTAGTGATGCCTGGCAAGTCTGAAAAAACATCAGTGTTCTGTTCTATCAAGTTTAATAACTCTGTCTTTTGTGAATCAGTCAAATCATTGCCAATGACAACATCAGTCTGAGAAACAGCAGCCAAGGAAGTGTGAACCTCTTGTCGGTTGTGCCATTTCTTTAAGAGATTAATATGTAAAATTTGGAATGGTTTTCGCTGGCCTGGTATTCTAACCTTGTAGTTTACTGGTCCCATATGCTCTTCGATAACTGCTGGCCCCTGCCATTTAGCTAGAAATTTGTGCGGGTCAGATGGTACCAGTACTAAAACACGATTGCCGGGTTTGAATTCACGAAGCTGACTGCGTCTATCGTAAAGACGTTTTTCTGTTTCCTGTTCTCGCTGTTGATGCTCCACAGCAATAGAAGAAAGTCTAGAAATTCTATCTTGCAAGGAAACTACCCGCTCTGCAAAACTCTCCCCGAGAGATGTTGTTTCATGTCCTATCCATTCTTCTCGTACCACATCTAGGATGCCTCTTGGGCGCCTGCCAAATAACAACTCGAACAGACTCAAACCAGTGGATGATTGCAGCGATTCCCACACCACGAACAAAACAAAAGGCAGGACGGTGTCCCAAGTTGTGGGATCATTATGAGCAACTCTTCTGATTATTTGTTTTAAGGTTTTGTTAAACCATTCAGTCAAACCATTAATCTGAGGATGGTAAACATCCATCCATCCATTTTCCAACCCGCTGAATCCGAACACAGGGTCACGGGGGTCTGCTGGAGCCAATCCCAGCCAACACAGGGCACAAGGCAGGAAACAA
This sequence comes from Erpetoichthys calabaricus, assembly GCF_900747795.2. Lineage (NCBI taxonomy): Eukaryota > Metazoa > Chordata > Cladistia > Polypteriformes > Polypteridae > Erpetoichthys > Erpetoichthys calabaricus. Next base: position 54,815,688 of record NC_041408.2, read on the forward strand.
TCCTGGGCAGGGTGCCAACCCACCGCAGGGATGGTAAACAGTGGTGCCCAATTTCTTAATAGCGAATCTTTTACATAATTGTTTCATCACACAAGAAGTAAAAGGTGTGCCTTGGTCAGTCAAAATTTCCCTAGGAATGCCAATACGAGTAAAAATCACGCACAGAGTTGGAAACCATTTTTAGTCTTAGGCAAAGGGCCTACAATATCTAATCCCACCCTCTGAAAGGGGACATCCAAAATAGGCATAGGGCAAAGGGGAGCCCGAGGAGGCTTATAAGCGGAGACGATCTGACAGTCAGGACATGAAGTACAGAACCGTTCAACATCCTTTCCCATATTCAGCCAATAAAATCGTTTTGATAACCGCTCTCTGGTCTTATCAGCTCCCAGATGCCCTCCCAAGATGTGAGAGTGAGCCAGCTGTAAAAGAATTTCCCTACACCCCTCAGGTACTACTAGCTGCTCAATAAATTCCCCCATCAAATGGTCTGTAATCACTCTGAAAAGACAACTGTCTTTCTCTAGAAAATGTGGGGGGGGGGGGGGGGGGGGGGGGGGGGTGTCTCCCTCAGACTCACTGGAGAGATCGGGTTCAATATCTAATTGGGGTTCTGGAGTGGTTGCACAAATGGATGCGCAGTTGGAAGCCGAATACATTTTTCAACTTGCCCAGAATGTTCCGCTCCCTTACGATCCAGAAGATGATTTATCTCCCGAGCGTCCTCCAAGTGTCCGACCTCCAAGTGTCCGACGGAGAGCTACTCCAGTCCCTCAACAGTATGTTCCGCATCCTCCACAAAATGATAGACAAGTTGTTCCTCTGCCTCCGCTTCCGGACAACGCTAAGAATGTGCTGATGAAGATGGGTCCGTCTGATGACCCAGAGATGTTTCTTTTGGCTTTTGAGCAAGTGGCGACTTTGTTGGGATGGGACAAATGGCATTGGGCTGTTATCGTCACCCCGTTTTTATCTGATGACGCCCTTCTTTCATTACAAAATGTACCTGCCGATAAGCTTGGTCGATTATGGTTTTTTGAAGGGGTAAATTGTTTTGCGTAAAACCACAACATTTTTGTCTAAAGGTTTTGCACTTTACGACTGGAGACTGAATTTGGATGGTTCCATCCGTGCACAAATACAAGATTTGATTCATAAAGTGCATTGCTGGTTCGAGGGAGATAAGATGGAGCGCATCGTGGAAAAGGTTGTTATGAACATAGTGCTGTTCGGGATACCTGCACCTCTCCGAGATGAGTTTCTTCGTCACAATCTTGAATCACTGGCGGTTATATCTCAACGGTTGGAAGGCTCGCAGACCGCTTGGAAAACAGGCGGTGAGTTCGGTGCTCCGTATGCTGTGTTACAACCTCCGAGGGACCGCCCAGGGCATCCTCGTCAACTTGACCGTGGACCAGAACGTCATCAACCGTCAGCAACTGATCCTCGGATTTTGTCGGGAAGGCCTCCAGGGAACGCAGTTGGTGCAGTTACGAATGAGATGCCTGCTTCTGGAGAAAGAGGCCGTGGTCGTGGACGTCGCCGAGTTTATTTCGGCAGTGGCGCTGAACAAAGATGTTTCCGGTGCGACCAACCGGGTCACTTGGTGAGAGATTGTCGCCTGTCTCCAGCTCAATCAATGGAAGTTGGCGCAGCGGAGGTTTGTTGCTCGAATATTCCAGATCCGTCGAAAAAGAAAAATGGCTTATTTTTCTCTGTGAACTTCGGGGGCCACCAGGTGAACGCGTTGCTGGACTCAGGTAGTGACCTTTGTGTGGTCAGACGTGACTGTCTTGACGACAGTTACCATAGTAATACTGAGACTGTAAAAATACGTTGTGTACATGGAGATGTTAAAGACTATGAGACATTGCTTCTTCCTTTAACTTATAAGGGTCGTCACTTTAAAGTTTGGTCTGCTGTTTCTGACTCATGCCCTTGGCCTTTGCTGATAGACAGAAGGAATGCCCTTTTTCCTAGACTAATGGCTGAACATCGCTCACCAGTAAACGATTCGCCTGTTGAACTCAGTCTGGGGGAGGAAGACAGGGAACTGGTGGCGGTTGGGAAAAATCTAGAACCCCACTTCTGGTACCACTTGTCATGCTTGGGTCACAGATTTGCACAGAGACACAGGAGGTTGTAGAAAAGAAAGGAACTTTATTCAAAACACTGCAAACAAACATTTGTCTCTTTTCAAAAGTTTAAACGTGCTCATCCATGACAAGTCAGAGATGACAGTTTCCCCAGGAGGAGAGAATGTCTAAGAGAGGGATAAGGAGAAGCAAGCTATCAGTTTAACAAACTGAGAGAAGCCCGTGCAGGCTTTTTAAGAAGGCGGAGCACCGCGCGAGAGGCATATTACGCAACAGAGCCGGCTAGAAGGGAAAGGAGGAATGTGAAGGTAATTTGTCTATGTGTTTCTTAAGGGCTTTCCCAGGGGCGTCTGTAACTTCTGGGGGTGTGATCAGCTTCACAGCTCACAATATATATATATATATATATATATATATATATATATATATATATATATATATATACACACACACACAGCCAGAATGGATGGTTCCTTACCTGGCCAGGTGACCTTTTTACTAGATGGATGTGAACTTGGCTACCCATCAAAACTACAACTGCCATATAGCCCTGCAGGTGTCTGAGAAGGGTGCACGCCAGAGGGATGTCACCACCCAGTGTACTGGAGAACCACATGGCCATGGGTCTATCTCCCCCTGTCTATCCATTATAACGGCCTTCTGACCAGGAAAGGTACCACTAACCAACCTGGTCAGGATGCCAATCCACTGACATCCATCTATTAAAAAGACCTCCCGACCAGGTAAGGAGCATCCATGTTATCTATTACAGTTAATATATTTACTGTACATATTATCATTCAGCCCCATCACTTTTTTTCAAATTTTGTTATGTTGCAGCCTTATGCTAAAATTTTGTAAATTATTCTTCCCTCATTCCACAACACTTAATACCCCAGAATGACAAAATGAAAACAGGATTGTTGGATTTTTTTAAATAAAAAAAAAATGAAATATCACATTGACACAAATATGCAGACATTTTGCTATGACATTTGGAATTTGGCTCCAGTGCACCCCATTCTGTTGATCATCATTGAGATGTTTCTACACCTTGTTTGAAGTCCACTTGTGGTCAATTCAATCGATTGGACGTGATTAGGAAAGGCTCACACCTGTCTATATGAGGTCTCGAAAGTTGAGCAAAAATCAAAGAATTGCCTGCAGAGCTTAGAGACAGAATTGTGTTGAAGCACAGATCTGGGGAAGGCTACACAAAACTCCCACAGCATTGAAGTTTCCCATGAGCAGAGAGTCCTTCCTAATTCTTAAATGGAATATGTTTGGTATAACCACAGCTCTTTCTAGAGCTGGCAGCCCAGTCAGACTGAGCCACTGGGGGAGAAAGGTGGAAAAGAACCCAATGGTCACTCTGACTGAGCTCTGGACAACCTGTTTGGAGATGGGAGAATCTTCTAGAAGGATAAACAACACTTGAACAGTCCACTAATCAAGGCTATATGGCAGAATCACCAGAAAACACATAAAAGCCCACTAGGAGTTTGCAGAAAGGCACCTAAAGGACTCTCAGGGTATGAGAAACAAGATTCCTTGGTCTAATGAAACCAAGATTGAACTGTTTGGCTGCAATTCTAAAGAAAGCAGGCACCATTCATCACCTGTGCAATTCCACTTCAGCAATGAAGCATCATGCCTTGATGTGGTGTCTGCAGCTCAGAAAAAAATGGTAGATTTTACATAAAGAAATAATGAACATGATAGCACTGGGGAGTGAAGCAGGTGTGAGCAATCTGCAGAGAAGACAGCTTGTCTCTGGGTTGGTGCGAGTGGTCAGCCATTCGTGTGTTGCCTTGCCAGCACGTGCGGGTGGTCTGATTGTCTTAATATAAGCCCGGGGTGAAGGTTAAAGTAGAGTGTGTGAAGCAGGCAGGAAACGGGAAAAAGCCAGTGCAAGTGTGAGGAGGCAGAAGCCAATCGGAGGAGAGCCCCAGGAGGACAGCATGTGACCAACACTCAGGGTTGCGGTGATGGTTTGCTCTGCTGAGCAACTTAAGGGAATGGGAGTGACCAGGAGGAGTGCGGCTCCACGTATGTCCGGGAAGGCAAAGGGAGTCAATGACAGAGGCTTGGACATTTGCTCAGCTCATCCCTCGGAAACATAAACGGCTATGGTGGGTTCCAGAGGGTCCCAGTGGGACCCGCTAGCATGGGGCCGACCCGCACCATCACACTTATTTTTCAGCAGCAGGCACTGAGAGACTAGACAGTGTTAGTGGAAAAACTGAATGGAGAGACACAGAGAGACATCCTTAATGAAAACCTGCTCCAGAGCACTCTGGACTTCAGACTGGGCCAAAGGCTCATCTTCCAAGAGGGCACAGAGCAAAGACAACACAGGAGCGGCTTAGGGACAACTCTGTCAATGTCCTTGAGTAGCCTACCCACAGCCCAGACTGATCCTGATCAAACACCTCTGGACAGACCAGAAAGTAGCTGTCCACCGACTCTATTAAACCTGACACAGCTTGAGAGAAGAATGGCAGAAAATTCCCAAAGGCAGGTGTTAGAAGCTTGTCACGTTAACGTCTAAGAAGACTCCAGGCTGTAATCACTGCCAACGATGCTTCAACTAAATACTGAGTAAAGGGTCGGAACGCTTATGCCAGTGTAAAATTTATTTTTATTAAATTAGCCTTAATTTCCAATATCATGTTTCCGCTTTGTCAGTCTGGGTATTGAGTGTAAAAATGAATTGAAATGATTTTAGCACAAGGCTGCAACTTAGCAAAATGTGAAAAAAGTGAAGTGTCTGAATACTTTCTGAATACATATATGGGCAAATTTCTTGGTCTCCTTACAGGTCATTACAAAACTTCTGAACGTCTGCCTCCTGAAAAGTGATGAATTGAAAAGAGATTGTCTCCTGTATACATACCTACATGACTTTGATATGTCATCAAGTAAAACAAAGCAGGCATGAAAAGAGATCAAGTATTGCTTATTCTACAAAGATATTCTAAAATGTCCTGTACACATTTGTTGGGACCCCCTGGAAAAGAACATAAAGAATTGGATTAGAGTGATTATTCGAAGTACCGGTAGATCTTTTCTTCATTTCGTATCACATATCTAACTTCAATTGTGCAATCAGCCTGAATGTTGAACCAGAGAAAACAAAGGAGAGAGTTGTCTGAGAGGATCAGAAAGAAAATGACAGACAAGCATGTTAAAGGCAAAGGCTAGGAGACTATACGCAAGCAGCATGATGCTCCTGTGACAACAGTTGCAAATATTATTAAGAAGTCTAAGGTTCATTGGACTGTAACCAACCACCCCGGATAGGGCTGCAAGTGGAAAATCAATCCCAGAATGGGCAGAAGGATAGTGTGAATGGTAGACAAAAAGCCAAGCACAACATCTAAAGAGATACAAGCTGACCTCCAAGGTCAAGGTCCATCAGTGTCTATTTGCACCATCCATTGCACTTTGAGTGACAGTTGCCTCAATGGAATTAGAATTAGGGTTAGAAGGACTTCAATGTTGAAAGAAAACCATAAAAAAGCCTGACTGGAATTTGCCCAAATGCATATTGACAAGCCACAATGTTTCTGGAAGAATGTCCTTTGGGCAGATAAGACAAAGCTGAAATTTTTTGGCAAGTCACATCAGCTCTGCGTCTACAGACAAAAACATGAAGCTATCAAAGAAAAGAACACCAGACCTACTATGAAACATGGTGGAAGCTCCGTTGAGTTTTGGGGTTGCTTTGCTGTGTATGGCACATGGTACCTTGAGTCTGTGCAGAAACAATGAAATCTCAGGACTATTAAAACATTCTGGAGTGAAAAGTACTGCCCAGTGTGAGAAAGCTCTGTCTCAGTCACAGGTCATGGATCCTCCAACAGGATAAGGACACAAAACACACAGCTAAAAGCACCCAAGAATGGCTAAGAACAAAACCTTCTGAAGTGGCCTTCTGTGAGCCCTGGTTAGAATTCTATCAAACATCTATAGAAAGAACTGAAATATGCAGTCTGAACAAGACCCCCTTCAAACCTAACACAGCTGGAGTAGTTTGCTCAGGACGAGTGGGCCAAGTGACCTGTGGACAGATGCCGAAGTCTCATGGAGAGCTCCAGGAATTGCTTGTGTGCAGTGATGACCTCTAAATGTTGTGCAACAAAATATTAGGTGAAGAGTCCCATCATTTTTGTCCATGTCATTTTCATTTGTGTTATTATTTGAAATATTCTGTTGAATCAAAACTCTAAAGCAAAGTCTGACTTTTGTTAAATATGGAATAAACAATGATGGGGTCCAATTACTTTTGTATGTTTCATGTTATTTCTGAGAAAATTGCGGGTTCTTCTGTTTTCGAGGAGGGGTACCAACCAATGTTCCCTCTAAGGAGTAGCATATAGTGAGCAAAAAACATTGTTTATGAGCGACATTTTGTTTAAGCCAAAAATTTATGAGCACCAACTCCGACGGTCGGAGTGAGCGATCGTGCGATAAGTACGAGCGACGCCGTTGGAATGAGCGATCGTGCGGGAAGTATGAGCGGCGCTCTGAATTCGTGTGAGCGATTGCTCACGCGCTCAGCTTAGAGGGAACATTGGTACCTACCCACTACAGTATATTTAAACATGGTTAAAGAGTATGTGGAGTCTGCAGCTTTTCACCTAACAGGATATAGTGACTCAGGCATTTGGTGCAGACTGGGATCATTAAAGCCACTTCTCAATCACTGAAAAAGGTTAGCACATTTGACAGCACACAAGCCAGACACTTCAGCTCATGCAGTGTTGTGACTAAGGTAGGTTCTCTGTATTCCATACATTTGCACTCATAACTGGAGATCAGGGAATCACTAAAGGTTTAAGCCACTATCAGACATGTTTAATTTCAACTAGACGTTTCCTATGGTTGTTCCAGAACTACTTCAGCTCCATAACAGCTGTCATTTTTTCAATCATGAACATATTTTCCATATTTAGCTATTACACTATCAACAGAATTTAGGTATTGTCTTTGACTAGACTTTTACATTCATCTGTTTTCAGAATCTGCTTAAGCTATATCATATCAAACAACTTTTCCAGCAACTTTCACTCTTAGTGAGTCGGAGGCAGTTGGCGGGCTGCTCCGTTGAAGCTGGTTGCATAATAGGACATACCCAGCAGCTCAGTCCAACTAGAAGGCAGCAATGAGGACTAGGGAAGATGGGGGGTTTGGACCTCACAAACAGAACAAAAACTCATCTGATTGTCGTCTATTGTTTTATGTACCAAGACAAAATGGATAAAGGGGCCAAGATTGCAGCTAAACTCGATGCAGATGTTAATCATTTGTACAGCACCGGATCTATCAGGCAGCTTACTACTGGCTGTCAGAAAAAGGGGCAAGGACAACTGCACTGAAGATCAGTGCTCGGTCAATATAATAGACATGTACAGCAATTTTCAGTCATTTAAACTGACATGATCTGGTAAGGAGATCAGTGAATGCTGTTGGTAAATAGGACATACCCAAAACTCGAAGTTACATAATTGTGACATCATCCTGAATCCCTGCTTGCTACCATCAAATTAAACAGTACTTTAAAGTTTAAAACTACTTTTTAATTACTTACTAAACGTTTAAGCTACTTTAAACTTCTTTACCTTCACCCAATCTGATGCAGACTTGTCTTTGGATCATTGTCTTGCTACCCGACCTAGCTGTACTTCATCTTAAGCTCACAGATGGATAGATGGCCAGACATAACCCCGAAGCATCCTCTGAGAGACAGCATAATCTTATTCGTAAAGGAAATGTTTTTCTTCTTTCAGAAATAGCAGGGGTCTCACTGGTCAAAAAGCAGCAGTTTTGATTCTTCTATCCCTGTTATTTCAGAACATAACAGGGCTTGAAGCTCTCATTCATATTAATGAGGTGTGGTTTTCCCCTGCTTGCATAACTGGTCCATGGATCACAATTGTTATCTGGGTGGCTTGGTAATAATGGACCTTTGAAGAGGAAAGTCTTGATGATCCCCAACCATTCATTCTCTTTTTACTGGAGACTAACAAGAACTTCAATTAAGGCAAGATACAACTGTAGAAATTGTGCTTACAGTTAGTCTGATTCCAAGTTATAATTCAATGGGACTTGGATAGGAGTAGTCTATCATACTAGTTTAAAATATTAAAACATCACTTCTGTAAACCCAATTTAATTTCAGTGTTAGATGCTCAAGTGTGTGTATATTGTGTTAACCAATATTGCCACAATGTATGTTCTCAATGGTTGTCTTACCTTCTCACCTCTGATCTTTTCTAGCCAAATTTGAAATCTTACTCATTAACTGAAAATTCAGTTGAAGAAAAAAAAAAAAACAAAAAAAAAAAAAAAAAAAAAAAAACACACCTGCTCCTTAAATTCTGCTGCATTTGAATATAAACCAGCATCACTGAGAATGAAGCAACTATACACAAAATGTTTACAATAAAGTCAAGGTGTCAAAAAGTGCACACTATGCACTTGTATGGCTTGTTTCAAGTTAATTTCTTTATGAATTCAATCCCTATTAATTGACAAAACCCCAATTGTTTTCATATAGTCTGCACACATCTACTCATTCATTCCAGTCTTCCACTTAAAGGGGAAGCAAGGCAGGCAGTGAAAACCCTTACATCACAACAAAACCTATCAAGGATGGGTTACAAGGCCCTCCCAGAGCAAACAAACACATACCCAAATTAATTTAAACTTAAAACACTGAATTATCTGAACCATTTGAACAGTATCATGGTGGGAGGTAGCAGATAGACCAATAAATCTGTTTCAGGAAGAGATTCAAGTGATCAAAGCAAATTCTGTACTCCAATAACAAATAATGTTTTAAGAAAATGATTGCAAGGAAAATATGCAATCCTTTAGGACCAATAATGTCAATCTCTAGTTTGCTCTATGTATGGAGATTTATTTTGCTTTACCACTTTGTAGTTTAAACAATACATCCTTGGGGAGGGGATACATCCCCATTTATAGTACTTTTGACGCATAATTTAAACATCTTTCCAATGGGGCTCCAGAATGGAAAGACATGAGAAGTGCAGATAAAGAACTTTATTTGTAGCATTTGAGTAACACTACACACCAACAGATTAGCAACAGGAGCACTTTACCTTCTTGAAACAAGGTGGTTCTTTTCCATATCCCGAAACCCAAAAATAGGAAAAAAAAAAAAAAAAATATGGGGTACTGGGTGGGGAGCAAGACAGTTTAGCATTAACATGGTCCTTTAAAAAGCATTCAAATGTATTGATAATTACAGAAGGCACTATATAAAATTTTAAAACCTCAGTTTTCACATTACTACCAAGCAATACAGAAGGCCAGACAATTTTGAGCCCCATCAATCCATTCTCTTGGCAGATAAAAAGGTAGAAATTAAAAGGAAACATTGAGGTCTTTGACCTATTGCCCTAAAAAGGTTGAATAAACCTTTGTGAAGACTACCACACCGGCCTTGTGCAATGAACAGAAATCTGCACTCTTATTAACATGACCTCTTGCATATTACACTGGGGATCTTTGAACTTCTGGAAGTGGAGGCAGCAGAATACATTCTTTTATATCAGTCAAGGATGATATCCCCAGATTTTCCTTTTGGCCCAATTTCCCGGAGGATTTAAGCAGTGTAGTCGCCCTAGTGGGCAAATTACCTTATCCATAAAAGCCAGACCTCACCCTCCTCTAGAAGTTATACAGAACAGCTGCTAGCATAAACCAAAACACGTGCTGTACTGGGTCAGTAATGCAAACAATTTAAGGATCAATTGGGAATATCAACCCTTATGAAAAGCAAAAACACCCCACAAGCTCAAACACTTCTATAGCTGTAGCAAATAGTAAGACAGGTCTACAGCAGTCCCAGCAAAACCTGAATTCAGACAAATCTGTTTGTGGAGTTGAGTGCTAAGAAGGAAATTAAAAATCTACTGGGATAGACACTACTCCATGGTATTCACAACCATCTGGTCAGCATGTAGACAGTACCAGAGAATGCTAAAAATTCAAACTGACCTGTAAAAAGGAGGCAAAAATATCCAATGTTGAAAACCCCCACACAGCCTTCCAAGACATTTAAGAAGGTATTCACACCCTTGTTAAAACCTTGACTTTGGGTCAGTGTGTGTGTGAGAGAGAGAGAGATCTTTTACAGGCCAAAAGACCTACTGTAGAAGTCAAACATTTAAAGTTTACCTACCAAAAAGCCATTAGGACACTTTCCACAAAATATGATTAAGCCATCCTCAACTCAAGGTGGTAGAGACTCAACTGCAGCAATTGTATTTACGCTGTTTTTCAAAATGCATCTCTAATGTAGAAATAGAGGATCAGCTGGTGACCAATATAAAAACAGCCATACAACCATGCCCCAAAAGTAGTCTACATCTTCCATTGAAGCAAGCTCAGGATTTCTGCAGATCATTTTTTATAATACACCAAGGAGCTGTTGTATAGTACACTTTAAGTTTCAGAATGCAAAATATCAAGCCAATTTAGGATTAGAAAACAGAACTCAAAATGGTTTAAACCACATCACTCCAGTTAGATTCCCTTCAAATGACTCATTCTAGAAATTCATCCCAATTCCATAAATATAATTTTATTTTCATTAACTATAAAATGTAAAGGTACAAAATTTACATATAAAAAGTCACAGTAAGTCGATCCATCCCTTGGACCTGCCAATGCACGGACACCAAAACAAGCAAATGAAATTAAAAGTCAATGTTAAAGAAATTGGCAACAATGGACCCAAACATTTCCTGGGATGCATAGGTCATGTAGAGGAAACCATCTTCATCTTTGTGATCTCTATAGACTTCAGTCATAATCTGGGACATGCTAGCCAGGCTAGTGTTGTTCACAAGGAGATAAAATGCTTGACTTGGCATCAAGGACATGCGATTTCTAGGGAAATAAATTTTAAAAAGCCATTAGAAGTGCAAATATTACAGAAGGATTTACAGACCAGACAGCTTAGCAGTTTTCAATCTTACTAAAATCCCCTCAAAAGCCTTAGGCAGCCCAAATCTACAACAACTTTACAGTACAATGAGATTATCCTACTTCCAAAACAGTGCCACAAACAATTGATAATTCCAAGGGACTCCATCTAAGGGAGAGTTTATACATCATAGCTGCCAAATGTTCCCAGTGTTCCTTTGACTCATATTCCCGAGCACCTTGTCAAAAATGTGACATCCGCAAGTTTCACTACCAGCAGAAATATGGGGGCATGTGCGCTCAAGTTTTGGTATTATGTCAACATTGTTTACTATCAACAAATGCAAGCCTTCTGTCACATAACAGGATCCATCTGTATGCTTCAGTGTTTGATGTGGTGAAGCAAATCCAACAAAAGCGGACATGCAAAGTCTGAGAGTTTTTTCTTCATTTCTTGCATAGGCAAAACAAGCACTGCCCATTCCCAGTCGTAATGATGCAAACATTTAACCTCCTTAGCATTACTCCCGAGAGTCACTCCAGCAACCATATACTGTAGATGTCTCTCACATAAGCGTTAGACCCAAGGATTACTCAAGACAACACAGGTGGGTCTTGTCTAAACATGCCCAACTGTTACCCAAACAAGGGTGCAGATGTGTCATCCTACTTCATAATTACATCTCATAAAACATTTCAGCAGCTCAGGTGTTGTACACTCAAGTGACAGTCTTCAGGCAGTGAAATCGAAATTCTGATTAATATGAATGCTCATGTCAATCACATATGCAGTGCACTTTTCAAAAGCTGATCTGGAAAGAACCTGCAAAGGATTCATACGATTGTGCTGACCAACATCAGATTGTTTTATTTCTCCATGCTTCAAGGTATACCCACACTTGCAGCCAGTTAACACTAGAATCCCTGAAGCTTACGATTTCCGATATTGGGCATCAGTATGGCAATGTGGAGAGATGGGGTGGGGGGTGTGGGAGTGAGCCAACAGAAGACCAGCAAAGCTTGGGCCATAGACACCAACCAATATCTTAATTAGAAGTCAGTTGAGCCCATTAATTCCATGGCCTGTTGGTGCAATCATCCTGCCACAGCAGGAAATTCCAAAACTGTCGATTCCATTTTCAAGAGACCCATCAAAATAATTGTGGACCAGAGCAGATCAGCATTTCCAAGACCCTCACCTTAAAACTTCTAGATTTTGCAATTGACAGCTGATTATTGGCTCACATTGACTTGCTTTTTAAGACTCTGCATCTCATTTGACTGCTAAGGAGTCAGTCATGAACAAGGCAAAAAAACTTACCAGCTTTGACTGCTAGGTAAGCAGTTGGAACACATCTACAGCACCTTCAGCCTTCCACTTGGAGTAAAGAATTCTCTACAAACTACCCAATTCCTACTCAACAACAAGGGAATTTAGCAGCTGGTAAACCAGCCATTCTCTACATACATTAGTTAAGCAAGGATATTTCCCAGTTTTTTGCACCCATCCAAAAATTACAAACTGTTTAGGCTATAGGTTAGTAAATTAAAATTATAAAAATTGCATAAAACTACTTAAGTTGTTTGGTGTCTGCTCTACTTAAACAGTTTTCAGCAACAATTAGGAAAGCAAAATCCTTAAAGTCAAACATTTAGAAAGATACAGGAAAAAAAAAAAAAAAATTGACAAAATGTACTGTTCTAAACGGAAAAAGTATATTGTACTACGACAATGGGTTTAAATAAAACGGCTGACGGATTACAAAACTAGCTGGAACAAAAATTTGCAGTCAGAGGTGGCCCCCGGGCTTTAACTTGTAAACCTCGGTGATGGTTTAAAAAAAAAAAATAAAATAAAAGTGCATGCAGGCCGACACGTCACTACAACGAAGTTATTGCAGGCTACACTTAGACCCATGTCCACTCACCGGATGATGGTAATGAACTGAGTCATCGTTAGCTCCTGCGGAACCAGAAACTTGGTCTTATCCAAGAGTGGCAGGTACTTCTCCTTCGGATACCGCTCTACGATAACCTACAAAACATTTAGAAAAATGTTACTCACTACATAAATAAAACTACGCTTGTACCCAACGAATACAGAAGACAACAGTCTTACCGGAATTTTGGTGGGGAACTTTGCTCGAATACCAGCAACTTCTTCCATCCTCGTGGCTGTTTCAGAGAAAATACAAATAAACAAGTTAACCAGAGTGAAGGCTAGCGAATAGGAGCAGCGATTATTATACAAGTGGAGGGGGGAAAATCTGACTCACCCAAGCTTTTTCTTTGCTTGAACGGCTTGGCGTGTGGGCACTTATCCAGGGGAGGCATAATAAATATTTCCCGACCTTTACTTCTCCTCACACTGCAAATCTTCAAGTACGTCCTCCTGCTTACCTGTCGCGGGAATGAAGTATTTGCTAGTCGGTGGCTCACTTAAAGAGCCCGGCTTAGTGTCGTCAGCAAACCCACGTGACGAGCACCGCCCTCTAGTCAGGAGTCGCGCCGTCTAGTGGCTCAGTGCTGTGAGTTGTGGGCGTTTTCGGGGAGATAGTGTTTTTTGTTATTAATTTAATCAAATTATTCTTTAAAGAAAGACCGATATAGCTGTATTATTTTTTTACTTAGTAGTGGCAGTGGGGAACAATGGAACATATTTGACTCAAATTGTTTCTTTTGAGACTTATACAAGACGAACAACGAAATCGATACCCGTTGATTTAACGTATTGTTCGTTTGACAATTATTTGCCAAGTGGATAGATGTTTAAGTTTTTGTGAGGCCTTTTATCCAGGTTAGTAAAGCGTACTTTTACGGTGATTACTTCTAACGATGATATTTAGAACTGACCAACTTGGCGTCTTAGAAGTTATAAATTAGTAATCCAATAACGATGTAGGTAATCCTGTCGTCTGCCTTGTTCATTCGTTTGCAATGGGAGAGATAGGCGATATATTAATGGAGCTACGGGTTAGTAAGTTCCACCTCAATACTGGTACAGTTTCAAAGTTTTATACCTGGGCACACTAGAATTAACTTTTTTTCATGTATAAAGCCACTGTAAAGTTCGTTAAGCCCTTAAATGTTCGCGTACAGTGCCTTTCAGATACATTTTCTATACATTGGGACTGTTTATTTAAAATAAGACAAATTTACAGTTCAGTGAGATTGCAGGATATTTAGCTTATAGAATGAAATATATTGAGTTTGAAGTTCTGAATATAAAACACTGCAAAAATGTAAAAATTCATTAAAGAGGGAAATTTGGTTTATCAACAGATTTTACAGAGAGTCTAACATTAAAAGCACATCAACAATGAACTCAGCCAACAAGCATAAATTTATTTCTAATTGACATAATATATTGCTGAACATGATACCGAAGGTGATTCATTGAACTAAACATATTACACATAAAAATTAAACCAACATTTAGACTTGAATTCTGTAAATAATAGCAGTTCATCAGATTATTTAAGCCTGTTTATGTTTATTAAAATTAAACTTATTTAGAAGTTTAATAGCTGTTGGAATGATAGAATATTTGACCTGGCTACTTTTTATCCTTAGAACTTTGAACTTGTGACCCAATGGCAGCGACTGAAATTGAGAAGGTAGTTTTGATGTACAGTATTTTGTTTTTGTTGCTGACATTATGATGTCCAAACCAAGCCGGCAGAACATAGGTAAACGGGCTCAATAAAAGATTTATAAAAGTAGGACTCCGAGGTGCTGCAGTCCCTTTTTGCAGATGGCTTCTATATTTTAATTAAAATCAGTTTTGAGTCAATGATTGTTGACAGTTATAAATATCTGGGGATAATCTCCACTGCCCGGTCTTTGATGATTGTTCCTTGTGGGTGAATGGTGTTTCTTCAAAAAAGAATTATTTGTTCCTTAGTTTTTCTATTGTTTAGGCATGGAAAACACACATCACACCAATTTAAAAAATCATCAACCACTGGACCATGACTAGTTCTATTCTCATTCAGTAGTCTGACAATCACTGAGTCATCTGCAAGATGAACCTGTTTATACAGTGCATCTGGAAAGTATTCACAGCGCATCACTTTTTCCACATTGTGTTATGTTACAGCCTTATTCCAAAATGGATTAAATTCATTTTTTTCCTCAGAATTCTACACACAACACCCCATAATGACAACGTGAAGAAAGTTTACTTGAGGTTTTTGCAAATTTATTAAAAATAAAAAAAAACCTGAGAAATCACATGTACATAAGTATTCACAGCCTTTGCTCAATACTTTGTCAATGCACCTTTGGTAGCAATTACAGCCTCAAGTCTTTTTGAATATGATGCCACAAGCTTGGCACACCTGTCCTTGGCCAGTTTCGCCCATTCCTCTTTGCAGCACCTCTCAAGCTCCATCAGGTTGGATGGGAAGCATTGGTGCACAGCCATTTTAAGATCTCTCCAGAGATGTTCAATCGGATTCAAGTCTGGGCTCTGGCTGGGCCACTCAAGGACATTCACAGAGTTGTCCTGAAGCCACTCCTTTGATATCTTGGCGGTGTGCTTAGGGTCGTTGTCCTGCTGAAAGATGAACCGTCGCCCCAGTCTGAGGTCAAGAGCGCTCTGGAGCAGGTTTTCATCCAGGATGTCTCTGTACATTGCTGCAGTCATCTTTCCCTTTATCCTGACTAGTCTCCCAGTTCCTGCCACTGAAAAACATCCCCACAGCATGATGCTGCCACCACCATGCTTCACTGTTGGGATGGTATTGGCCTGGTGATGAGCGGTGCCTGGTTTCCTCCAAACGTGACGCCTGGCATTCACACCAAAGAGTTCAATCTTTGTCTCATCAGACCAGAGAATTTTCTTTCTCATGGTCTGAGAGTCCTTCAGGTGCCTTTTGGCAAACTCCAGGCGGGCTGCCATGTGCCTTTTACTAAGTAGTGGCTTCCGTCTGGCCACTCTACCATACAGGCCTGATTGGTGGATTGCTTCAGTGATGGTTGTCCTTCTGGAAGGTTCTCCTCTCAACACAGAGGACCTCTGGATCTCTGACAGAGTGACCATCGGGTTCTTGGTCACCTCCCTCACTAAGGCCCTTTTCCCCCGATCGCTCAGTTTAGACGGCTGGCCAGCTCTAGGAAGAATCCTGGTGGTTTCGAACTTCTTCCACTTACAGATGATGGAGGCCACTGTGCTCATTGGGACCTTCAAAGCAGCAGAAATTTTTCTGTAACCTTCCCCAGATTTGTGCCTCGAGACAATCCTGTCTCGGAGGTCTACAGACAATTCCTTTGACTTCATGCTTGGTTTGTGCTCTGACATCAACTGTGGGACCTTATATAGACAGGTGTGTGCCTTTCCAAATCATGTCCAATCATCTGAATTTACCACAGGTGGACTCCAATTAAGCTGCAGAAACATCTCAAGGATGATCAGGGGAAACAGGATGCACCTGAGCTCAATTTCGAGCTTCATGGCAAAGGCTGTGAATACTTATGTACATGTGCTTTCTCAATTTTTTTATTTTTAATAAATTTGCAAAAATCTCAAGTAAACTTTTTTCATGTTGTCATTATGGGGTGTTGTGTGTAGAATTCTGAGGAAAAAAATGAATTTAATCTATTTTGGAATAAGGCTGTAACATAAAAAAATGTGGAAAAAGTGATGCGCTGTGAATACTTTCCGGATGCACTGTAAATTTATATCAATGGCCATTATTGTAGAGGATATAAAAAAAGAGGTGAAACACACACCCCTGAGGGGGCCCTGTAGATGAGGAAAGCATATGAGACAGTCAGCCACTGACTTTCAGTCAGCCACCCTACCAAACTGAAATCCAAATTAAAAGCTTTTATTTGAGTCTCTGCAAGAAGGTGGTGCTGGATGGAATAAAAGATGAAGTATACAAATAGGTGCCTTAAATGAGTCTTGATGCCCCCCATCTCTATATATACATAAAATCTAACATCTGTCTGTATGTCTGTCCGCTTTTCACGAGAAAACTACTTTAGATTGGTTTTTTTTTCTAGAATTTGCTTAAACATTCTGGTTGATTTTGCGACTTCTCTCATCGCACTAAGAATCACAGTTAAAGTTTGTCCTGTCTCACTACTATGCGGGCAGAGCCGCAGGGGTTGGCTAGTTTGTTATATAACAGATGAAGCATAGTCCCTCTGGTGTCCTCAGTCCCACTATTAGAATGGTAGGTGAACTGAAATGGATCTAATATGAGAGTTCCGTGTTAGCTTCCTCTTTATAAGTTTTTCAAATGATATAATCAGTGACATCAGAGCCACTGGACTGAAGTCATTTAAGGTTTTTAGTTACTGGAACTACTGCAGCCTGATTGCATAAATCTGAAACATTCTGCTGTTTAAATGTAAAGAAAGATTTCAAGAGCCTTCCTCTTAAATGGTCTGGTCCATGACTTTTATTTGTTTTTCTAAAAATGTTCTCAAACAATGAACAAAAAATTCCTGTCCCTTATACGAATCTTTCTGCCTCAAGTTTAGCACTTGTTCAGTAAAATCAAACTGCCCAATTATCAAGCGATATTCATTAAACCTACTAGCAATATAATTTTTTGCAACCTGCTTATTTCCTTTCATCACAGTAGGGAAAAGAACATTGGGTTGGCAATATTACGTGACCTGCAGGTTCCAAAAGAGCTGCAGAGTAAATCCATGCACATGTTACCCTTGTTCATTCAGATTGGACAACTTAACATTTTAAACTACTTTGTGAAAAAACTGCAGGTTTACTCGGGAAGAAACCCTTTTCACTTGTATCACAGACAGTGAGTGAATTCAGGAGTTGAACTTTCTTACCACTGCACCACCATTTTGCTATTTGTATTGTCTTTTTAGTGTTCCGTTGAACAGCAGTGTTTTATATGAATCATCTTTTCCTGAACATGCATATTCTACAAAATTATGTAACTGTTTATAACAGATGCATGGCATTTTATGAAAAATGTTATAAAATTAATATTGGATTTTGTTTCTACCTAGTAACTTGGCATACATAGCATGATGTTGTAGTGGAGAGCATCACCACTTCATGGCACCTAAATTTCAGTTTGACTTCATACTAGTTCCTCCTAGTAGTTTCATGTCCTCTACATGTATGTGTGGGCTTTCTCCAATGACTACGGTTTCCATCTGTCTTCCCATGATCTCTATACATGCTGTCAAGTTGATCCTCATTACTAAACTGTGAGTCTACCTATTTTATCCTTGCCAGTTTTCTTTCCTATATTGTAGGCATTGCTGCCCAGACAAGCTCTGGAATGCCTTGAATCAATATTTGTAATTATGGCTTGTTATCTAAATGTTCATTTTAGAAACTAAGCTTACTTCCAAACAGACACACTGTGTGTGTTAGATTGAGCTCTGTGATGGAATGGTTTCTTGTGTTGCTAGGATAGGCAACAACCCTGAATTGGATGTTATGTTAGGTTACTAATGCATTTATTATTATTCTTTCAGCATGATATTGAACTTTTTAATATACTTTCTTTTCTGTATAACATGGTTTTATAATGGTAGATTTACAGAAACAGAGTAGAAATAAAACATGATGAATAGAGTAGAAGGATTTAATTGAATTTCCTGTTTTAAAAGTGTAAATTATTCAATAGTATATTTAAACAATGGAGATTTGTTTAAAAAAAAGTAAATATCATAGCAGCTATAAAATGAATTTTGTAAATAGTTTTTTTTATTTATATATAAAGGACTGTTTTGAGGAATATGAAATCTTTCATTTCTATGAAATAAAAAATGACACATAAAACTTGAAAAATCCGTGTACAGTATATTTTTTCATATTATAGTGCTGTAGGTTAAATGTGATGTTGAGCTTTAGCAAATGCTATTTTTTTGTTTTGTTTTATGTAACCAAAATAAAATAAAATTATATATATAATGCTTTTAAAGTGTTCCTTCTTGACAGAAGGTGCAACAATCAAAATATTCCTAATCATTCATTCACAACTTGAGTTTTTTATTACATAATACATTGCTTTTTTGTTTGCAGTGTTTAAAATTTTAAAAGAGTAATGCCTTTTAGGTACATGTATTTTATGACCATTGTAAGTCATTTTATTCATTTAGTTATTTTTTCATTCAGTGCAAAAGAATATTCTTATTGTTGACCTAGGAATTGTATTAGGAAAACCTTTTATCTTTTTATTTTCTTATCTGCTGTTAAAGGTAAAACAGTCAATTCACCTTTTTTTTTTAACTTCGTTTAATCATTAGCTTTTTATCGTGTTTTCATGTCACACCTTATTCTTGTTTTGTTGCTTGTCAGTCAAAGTGAAGCATGAAGAAGAGGAACATTTCTTACAGTGATGGTAACAAACAGAACAAAACGAGCTTAAGAATCTAGAATGTGAAATTGAGATCCAGTCAGAACATGCAGTTATTATAAGTAAGCATTATAGAATGTATTGAATTCTATTAAGAATACTTTATGAATAAATTATTTTATCTTTTTCCGATCCTCAGGAGGATTTGTTAAAGTTGTCCATTTTACGAAGGGCATTGGTTCCAGTTTTGTACCCAGTGTTATTGAAAGCCCTACAGCTGTATTAAGTAGTTTCAATAATGGATGGATAACAGATTGTATACTTTATTAAATGTTGCTGCTGTGTATCAAGTGTACCATGGAAAACTCTTAATCCATCCGTCTGTCTAAACGTGATTAGAAGTGGTCTTCAGTGCACTGAAGCCAATACGAACAGCATTTCAAGGCAGAATTCAGTCTTGGGCGGGGCCCCATATATTGCACCACAAACACACACACACTTACTCGTTCAGGGAAAATTTGGAGTTGCTATCTTACTGTACTTGTAAATCTTTGAGGTGAAGGACAGAAACTGGACAAGTCAGAGAAAAAAAGGAAACATAGACAAAAGGAGAATGTGCAAATTCCACAAAGACAGTGACTAGGCCATGGTTTAGATCAGGGTTGTAATCTTGAAAGGCAAAAACACTTGCCACTGGCGATCATGCTGTGTGATTAAGCCTCATACTAGAGTTTATTAATGTAAACAATATGTACAGTATTTATATAATTACAACTGTTTTATCTGAAAATCGTGGTTTTAGCAAAAGGATGGATTGATTACCTGAATATGTTTTACATTGGGAATGGAAAAAAATTCAATAATATTAATGAACCTTTTGTATAGGATATTAGTTAATGCAATATGTACTGTACACCTTAAGAAGGTGAGAAGAAATGTTATTTCTCTACATATATGCATTAGATCTGGTAAAAGGTTTTGTGTGACTCTTTTTTATTTGCTGCTACAAATTGGCAGGCTATGATGCATTATTTTTGCCTCCATAATGATATGAAAGTATTTACTGTGTAAACAGTTGATATTTTTTAATGGAAGCTGTGCTATTGTAAGTCAAAAATTAAAAGGCATAATATAAAATTCTCAAACCGGTTTTAATAACAGCAGCATACTCGGTTTATGTGACGTGGTCCAGATTATGCAGCAAGGCAGAGGAAGGAACTAAACCAACAACCTTGGAGTTTAAAACATAGTGCCTCTGCCACTACACCACAGTGCCTGCATTGGTTTTGGTAACCTAATGACCAGCTGCATTTCTAGATTTCATAGATTTCAACAGGCAAAATTAAAATTTTCATGTGACATACATTCATGAATGTGTGGATATATTAACAAGCTGAAAGGAGAACACTAGGTATACAATATGGATACAGTACAATATGGATAGGGAATGAGTCCTAGTATGTGGCATTATCTATGTTATGAGAATTATTTTCACATTAATTGGCCATCCATCTAGATGTGGTACATGAAAAACTCACAAAAGATACAAAAAATCATACGTTTATAACAAAATCTTTTTTGATGGTAGAATAGAATAATCGCCCATGCCACAAAGCACGTCCACATTTAAGTGTCACACACGTGTGCATGGGAGGCAGCTAAAAGGACCAAATGAAGGTACTTCCACTCCAGGCCTGGGGGTAGCGGGGTGCGCAAAGTTGATACCATATTGAATTGGCCCCATCTGATAACCAAGAGGCAGGTTCAGGCCTTTCCCGAATTGGTGGAATACTATCACCGGTTTGTACCCCGTTTCTCCAAGACAGCGACACCCTTAATCAATCTCACAAGGAAGGGGAAACTGAATCATGTGGTATGGGATGATAAAACAGAAGCTGCATTTGGTGACTAAAAACAGGCCCTTACATCAGCTTCAGTTTTGAAAGCTTCCAATTTTTCTTTTCTTTTATTTGATGAAAATCCTCCAGACGGATGCTTCAGACACAGGTCTTGGATTCGTGTTGAGCCAAAGCATCAACATAGTTGAACATCCTGTCATGTTTCTGAGTCAGAAACCGATGGACCGGGAGACCAGGTATGCAGCTGTGGAGCTGGGGTACTATCTTTTGGGTCGCGAGTTCACCCTGGTGACAAACCATGCTCCTTTATAGTGGATGGCCTTGCACAGGGAGTCAAACCCACGAGTAAAAAGGTGTTTTTTAGACCTACAGCTGTACAAGTTTTCGGTCCTTTATCGCCAGGGTGTCCTGCAACCCAATGCCGATGCCCTTTCCCGGAGTCGCAACCTCTCGGCCAGGTACATCCGACCCGATGGGTCTAGGCTAAGGGCAAGGGGGTGGCGGGGTGCACTAACTCTTTCTCTGTTATCCCTGCAAACCAAACATGGGAAATTCTGCCTGATTCCTGCCACGATGATGTCACTTCTGAGTCTGGCCACAAAGACATCACTTTCGGGTCAGGGCATGATGACATCACTTCCGGTTCCGCCACTCTGACATCACTTCCGGTTCCCTGCCTCAGGCCCGGTCTTAGGTATTATGGGGCCCTAGGCGAAAGGGGGGTCCAGGGGCCCCCTGAGGGGGGCAGAGCCCCCCTGGAAGCTCTGTGAAATGCGTGAAAATTAGACCAAGGAGTCAATCCGGGGCCCTAGGCGGTTGCCTACTTCGCCTATGCCTAAGGCCGGGCCAGATTGGGACAAATAATGCTGTAGTATATTTAAGTATATATGACAATTGCTCACTCGGACAATTTGTTTTGGGGGCCCCCAAGAAGGTGGGGACCCTAAGCTATAGCTTGTGTAGCTTATACGTAAATCCTGCACTGCCCTGCTTTAAAACCCAGACCACTTCCTATGTTTACTCAGTTCTATGTTGGACTTACTGTAATTCTGTACATTATCTGTGCAATCTACTTGACCTTTTGCAGCCAGGGCTCTAGTATACGGTTGGCTGTCACAAACCTTTTTTCTGTATGTCAAAGCTATTTATTTCACAACAGTATGTAACTCTTTGAGGAGCAGGGTCCAGAGATTCATATGGATATATAGATGTCTTTTCAAGAGAAGCCAGCACCAAATCAGCCAGCCTGAACCATCTAATCTGTACTGATCTTTGTTCAGGGGAATGTGGGTGACTTTCAACACCAGAAAGATCATGGCAAATGGAGAGAGAGCATTATGAGATGAATCACAAACAAAGAAACAAAATCTTAGAATGCCTGATTTTTATTACTAATAGTACAAATGCAGTACGTGAGTTAAGCATATGGAACTACATCAGAAAAACAAGATCATCTATGCTAGCAGTATTGCACTGTCCACCTTTCTTTCAGTGACATGCAGGAGAAACTTATCCCTCTGACAAAAAAAATAAACATACAACAAGGTATTTATGTTGGTAAATTTCTGCATAAAATGAGACAAATAATTCAAAGATACATGTCTGCATATATTAGAATAAATAATATACTAAAGAATACAAAAGTAACAGCAAAAAATGCAACATAAAAAAAATGTTGGTCTTATTGACAGGAAAGCTGACATTTACTTCAGGTACCAAAACCATCAAAATGCTGATACCATACCATTTTAAATTTTTTTTCGATACTTTTCTAGTACTGGTTTACCACGCAACCAAAGTAACATGTATAGCAGTGTCTATCTAGTAACAGTAAATAATCTGCTTATAAATTTGTTGTTTTCAGAAGCAGTCTATTGACAAGTAGTGCCGTGTGTATTACTCCATATGCATTTTGGCATTCAAACATCACTTCAAGTCAACACAGAAGAATTAAGAAGTAGACAAACTTTACTCCATTTCGGCTCCTAGACTACAAGTAACCAGTTGTATTGGGTTCTGCATAAGGTGTACAGTGATAGTGCTACTGCCTTGCAACAAGAACACTGGGGTTCAAGGCCTGGGTGCTCCCTGCATGGAGTTTGCATTTTCTTGCCATGTCCGCATGAGTTTCCTGCAGATGGTCCAGGTTCCTCCCATAGTCCAAACATATCCAGGTTATGTGGATTGGCAATACTAAATTGGCCTCTAGTGTGTGTGTGTGTGTGTGTGTGTGTGTGTGTGTTCACCCTGTGATGAGCTGATACAATACCCATGGATTATTCCTGCCTTATGCCCAGTGCTTGATGGGATGGGTGCCAGCTTTCCTGAGCTCCTGCTAACCAAGATGGTTTGATGTATGGGTTTCTGCATAACCAGAGGAGCACAAACTAAGAAATGATCAAAATTGTTTTCTGTTCAGGATATTGTTGATAAAATGTAACAAACAATAAACAAACTATTGATTTATAGTCAATAAAAATATTTTTGTTCAATAAAAATAGAAAAAAACGTAATATTTTTTACAGAAAAGTTAAACTGTTCATATTAAACAGAAGATCCAGTTTTCCCCTGTTGGTAGTAGCTGGCCCTGCAGCATAAAGAAAACATAGAGTTCCTATATAGTTTTTGAAATCCGACCATGACTTAAGATTATCTCTTCCACTCTTTTAGCAACAAAGTCAGCTGTTGGCCTCGTTTTTGGGTCTTCAGACAGCATTGCTCTAATTAGCACACTCTGAATAAATATTAAAATTAGTGTTAAAATGTTGCTGTTTTACTTGTGATTGCTACATATTAAGAATAGGTAAAATAAAAAATTACTTCTTGTATGTTCTTCTGATAAAACTGTTCAGGAAACCTTCCTTTTCTTACTTCAGGCCAAATCTGGAACAGAATAGGAATATGCTTAGTAATTGTGTAAAGAGCAGGGACCGCTGTCAACACTGTGATGGGAGGCCATTTAAACTTGGAAAAAAAAATGCTAAAGCGTCAAGCTATACCAAAAATGCAGCAGTGAAGGTCGGTAGGTGAAGAACACTTATTTTCAAATAAAACAGAACAGATAATATACCTTCACTTCTTTATTGAACATGAGTGTACTCACTCTGGTTGCTGACAGGGTTTACTGATTCCGCCCCTAGACTAACATATAAAATAACACCATCGTGACACTCCTCCAGTCACCTCCCACTCTGTCTATTCCCTATTACCTTCCTGCATGAGTGTTGGACACGACTTCCCAACTCCAAGTTCAATGGGTCATTGGCAAGGAGTGGCCTTTAACCTGCACCTAGGGGTTATGTCTAGTAAGTCCTTTGCATCACCTCAGAGATCAGGAATAACATTTGAAATATAACTGATATAACTGCACCGTGTATCCCTGCATCCATGACCACCTATTTATTTAAGGGTGTCTGCCATACTGCATGCTGACAAAAATTAACAGTAGACTTTGTGTACTGCCTCTTTACGGTCTAGATATGTTCTTCTTTATATTTGCCAGCCCCCAAATTATCTTTTTGTCACTCTGGAGCATATATAGTAAGTAATCCTTATGTATTTGTGTTATTCCTTCCACATCTTTTTTCTGTAAGAAGAGATACTGCACTTCCCAGTAGGATTCTTAGCAGTCATCAAGCCAGAAAGTCAAGACAAACATTGATCAGAGAAGAATAGGAAGATGATTTTGTAAGTTTTATTCACAAGTGCAGTTGCAAAATGATTATCACAGGTATAAAAAAAACATTCTTGAAGGTGTTTTAAAAAACGTTGAATTGTGGTGGGTCAGAGCTCATCCCGGCAGCATTAGGTGTAAAGCCAGAAACGACCCTGAGTAAAACCAGTTTATCACAGAGGCATAGTATCCTTATTGCTTATTCCTTATTGCTGCCTTTCTTAGAGCTCTAGTATGATAGATAGAATAAGCAAGTAATTAAATGTTAAAAGAAATCTGCACATAATTGCTGTTTTACTCATGTGTATTGTCATTTTTGAACAAGGTCACATTACCAGCTCATTAATATGTATATAGAAAGTAAGCTCAGGATTAAAAATATAGTTATTTGGTCCTCAGTGCAGCACATAAAATGATATTTTTAAGCCATGAAATCTGTCTCCTGTACTATTCACAATAACCCTGTCATAAGTCTGAAAGTAACACAATATGAAAATTATTGCTTCTGTAAACCACAAAGTACTTATGATACAGGGATTTTACTACATACAGTACTCAAAATTCTAAGAGATTTCTCTCAATGTTGCAGAAGATGCTAATATAAAAACATACACATTAAAGCAGGTTTTAATACTTGGTCCTCAGCAACCAGTTAGCAGTACTAAATGAAGTTGTTACTAAAGTCAGTAAGGCAGGGGAACTATTATGGCAGAACAGTAAGTAGTATAGGATAAATGACATAAGAGCTGCACAAAACTTAACTTTACTTCTTTCAGCTTTAGTTGAAGTTGGCCAAAGCATCTCAAAGAAAATGAGTCCTAGGGCATAAATGTCCACTTCGTTTTCATAGTTCTGCTGATTCATCTGTTGAAATACAGAAAGTGAAGTGTTCATTATTATAGTAAGAGGAAGTGAGATCCCTCTGTACAATATGATCCCCTCACAGCTGCAGATTAGAAGGCAGACCCCGCTCAGCTCTGTTTAATCCAAGTGGATGCTTACTTCAAAAGCTGCTGCTTACTAACTCGCTGATGACATTTACACTCCGCAGTATCTCTAGGTGATCTGTTGTAAGTGCTGTTCTAAATTTAGTACATTTTTAGAACTTTAATTTTAAAACAGTACAATTATTTCTTATTATGTACTTGATATAATCTTTGTGTAATATTAATTACAGTGTATTTGTAATTCTGTACCAAGCCTGTAAACATTAGTGTGATAGTAGTAAAATTGAAACAGTAAACTAATTTGTACAACAACAACATTTATTTATATAGCACTTTTTCATACAAATAATGTAGCTCAAAGTGCTTGTAGTCACACACAGTGTGTGTCTGTTTCAAGAGAAAAAAATAAAATTGATGGACATTATAAACAATGCTGTACGTCCTCTCTGTGACACTAACACCGAGTACTGTTAGCTAACAAATTATTAATCAGAAGTTTATGAAGATTTACTTTGGGACAAAATGTCTGTCTGTCTGTCTATCTGTCTGTCTGTCTGTCTATCTATCTATCTATCTATCTATCGCCTTACATATCTCTATCTCTCTATTGCCTTACATATCGCTATCTCTCTATCTGTAACTGATGATTAAATAGGGGTTTGTTACTGTGAACAAGAATCCAGACAACAGTTGAAGCACAGTTATTCTCCAATGGCAAAAAATTAAAGATCTAAGCTGAGGGTGTAGTCCATATGGATTATATGCATCAAAATGCTCACAGAACATGCCAATATAATGCTGATTTGCTTTGTCATTTGCAGCAGTCAAGTCTATTAAAATTTTTGAGGAAAGTCATTGGCCAGCACCACCTACTGTTTCACCTTCATGGGCTGCAAAGGCAAGCTACAGATTCAGTGAAATAGTACCCACAGCAGGTTCTCCAAATGTGGCCATGTGTGACTGACACCTGAAGGTCTATCTCTGTTGGAGGCCCTTTACCAATGAAGATGTCAAGTCAGCTAGAGAGGTGAAGATAATCAATCATTTAAACAAATTATTTTATTTGAGTAGCATAGAAAAGTATTGTGAATATTGCAAAAAGTGTAGTAGTGCTCATTGGCGATTAAGTTGAAAATTAAAATCTTTATGGTTTCACTGGTGTCTCTGTTAATAGGTAAAGATTTAAAATGTATTGATCATCACCTCTAGTATTTATCTCTTCTGGATGAGAAGCAGATATAACATGTTTCATGTGTCCATGTTAAACAGATTTAATTATGCTTGTAGAAGTGGGTGTGGTTGTGTTTGTTGTCAATATGGTCTGAACTGGATTGGCACTCCATCCAATTTTGGTCCCTGCCTTACCACCTGATGTTGGCAACATAGGCTCAAATCCTCAAGATGATCGACTTGATTAAGAATGATTGATGATTCATGGATGAAAGATAACATGCATGTACAGTGCATCTATTCATGGTCTCAATATGAGTCAGAAACAACAATAACAACAGATGCAAGGTACTTGCTGAACAGCATGCCATCTCTTCAGAGAAAACCAGTACACACATCGCCACACTAAACCTATTTTAGACTTGATTGTTGCTCTGGTAGAATGTCTTACATTGTGAAAGGAGACTAAGAGTCTTCTGAAAGTGACCACATAAATATGAGAAGATGCCTGCTCCACTCAGAAAGCCTTTTTAGTTGAGATCCAAGACACTTCATCTACCATGACAAACTGAATTTTAAAAAGTTGATTAAAAAATATATTTATGCTAAAGCCTACATTTAGCTAAAGTGTGCAATGTTTGAAAGCTATCATATAAAGCTTTCATGCAGTGCAAACCATCAACAGTAAACTCAAAATGTTAACATATCAAATAAAATACTGCATTACCCAACCCGCTATATCCTGACTACAGGGTCACGGGGGGTCTGCTGGAGCCAATCCCAGCCAACACAGGGTGCACACACACACCCACACACCAAGGACAATTTAGAATCGCCAATGCACCTAACCTGCATGTTTTTGGACTGTGGGAGGAAACCGGAGCACCTGGAGGAAACCTATGCAGACATGGGGAGAACATGCAAACTCCACGCAGGGAGGACCCGGGAAGTGAAACCGGGTCTCCTAACTGCGAGGGCAGCAGCGCTACCCACTGCTCCACCATGCCACCCTGCATAAACTACACTTTATAAAATAATTAACTAAGAATATGTTGCCTGACTACCAGAACAAAGCATTTCTTAATTGATTTTGCTGAGAATGTATTTTATAAATGACAAAATGGTTACTTCCTTGATGCCTGACAGTCAAGGCATTGGCATTAGGCTGATATACTTTTACTAGGAGCTCAACTACAGATTAACTCATCTCATCTCACTCTTACTTTCAACTGCATTTCTACCTAAACTGTCCTAGCGATATAGTAGTTAGAAAGCCAGATAAGAACCCAACCTTTCTGGGATACTTTTTCTTCAAACATATCAAAGCAGTAACACTACTTAAATAAACATTCAATTTTACCTGTTCAGAACTCATGTATATCGGTGTTCCTGTTCCTTTTGTCCTTTGAAGTAAAGAGTCATCATTTTCATCACTTTTTGAAGTGGCTAAACCGAAATCTCCAATTTTTGCAGTCTCATCTGCATCTAGAAATATGTTTTTTGGCTAAAAAAACAAGCGCATATATAAATAAATGAATAATGTTTAATACTGCCCCTAGTGACACTAGGTGGTAAGTTCAAACTTTTGAATGCTGTTAATCAAACAGTTCAAATGAATTTTTCATTGGATTGAATTTAATTTAAAGTCACACAGCACTTTACACAATAGGCACAATCACAGTTCAGTAAAAAATATACAAACTAGAGTTCCATCCATTAATTTTCAAAGCTTCTTAATCCAATTGCAGGATCAGAAGCAGCAGTAGGTACTTCCTCTGGATTTGACTGCTCTCCATTACAGAGCACATTTACCCTAAGACCCTCTAAAATATTAGTCATAAAATAATATAACACATGTGTTTTAAGGTTTTGAGCTGAAATCTTGCAGACACATAGTGAACATGCAAACTGCCCACAGTCAGCATCCTGGTGAGGAGTAAAACTGAGCCACCTGCAGATGTCAGGGATCAGTTCTCATCCAAGTATCAATCATAAAAAGAAAAAGGCCTCATTGGCTTTTCCTGCACTTAAAATTAATATTTTTTTCTTTTATCTTAAAATCATCATAATATTTTTGGGAAGATTTGCTTATTAAATAGGCAGCATGATGATACAAAGTTGCCTCACAGATCTAATCCCTTAGTTTCAAATCCAACTCCTGAGCATTGCCCACATGGAGTCTGCATGTCCTCCTTGTGTCAATTTGATTTTTTTTTATGAGTTCACCAGTTTTACTACCACATGTAAGTGTTTAGTAATTAGTGAGTCCAAATTGGCCAAATGTGAGTATGTGCATAAGTTGTGTCCAGTACAGGGTCGGTTCTTGCCTTGCACCCATGCTGCTAGGATAAGCTCCAGGACCCTGTGACCCTGAATTGGATTAGGTGGCTGTAAGACTGTTATTGTGTTATGTTTATTAGAGTGCCTTACTTATGTTAGGGTGAGCTGAGGGTTTTTATGAACTGAAATTGGCACAATACATTTCAGCTAATGTGAAGAAGATTCACCAGCACCTCTGCTTCTTCATTCTGGGTTGATGACATAAAAGCTAGGTTTTTTTAATGAGAAATATGGCCACTCCTCCACTGCTTTTCTCTATTGTTGAGCCTTCAAGAAAAGATCATGTCGGAGAATGATTGGGTCTCATTGGTACAAATGGTTAAACAATAATTGCAAGGCAGATATTATGGCCAAAAAGTTGTGGACTCCTGGTCATCACACCTATATGAGCTTGATGACCATCCCATTCCAAAGCCATGGGCATTAATATTGAGTTGCCATCCTCCTTTGTGGTTATGACATCCTCCACTCTTCTGGGAAGGCTTTCCACCAGAGTTTGTCTGTGTGCCCATTCAGCCAAAAAAGCATTTGTGGGGTCATATACTCATGTTCGACTAGAAGCTCTGGTGTCCAGTAGGAGTGAGGTCAGGCTCTGTGTAGGCCACTTTGGAGTTCACCACACCAAACTCGTCAAACTATGTCTTTGTGAACCTGGTCTGACAAATGCAGTTGGGTTTGGTTTTTAAGGGCAACTCCATAGTAATGCCCATGGTTTTGTAATGAGATGACCAAAAAACTCATATAGGTGTGATTTCCAGGTGTCCATAAGCTCCTGAAAAATAGTGTATTTCATTTATATATCTTTTTTTCTACAATCCTTAAATGAAGATGAGTAAATAAATTACAGTATGCATTAATAATCTTCACACTCCTTTGAATAGTACACTGTGTTTAATTTTCACATTCTGTGTATAGGGAATAACTCAGGAATAAGTTTGTAAGGCCATTAAATATTGTTTTTAACATTTAAATTGAGATTTTTGTCATTTACAGTTCCAGTCACCTAATTGTCCAGTTTTTGTAGTCATCTGAATACTTAGGTTGTAACCTTCAAATAAGTATGTGAATATTGTTATTTTTGAATAAATTATGAATATCTATATATATAATTCACTAAGCCAGAAGACAAGTAGCCGACCATGGAAAGCACGCCGGAAGGAGCCACACCCACCAACTCTAAGACCATTGGATGCGACGACAACTCGCAGAGCCACACCCACCAACTCGGATGCGACGCCTCGGAAAACATGCCGTCATTTCTGTTTGTCTGTGCCACAGTTCACATGCAGCTCTGAGCCACGTTAACTTTTCATTAGTCAACCTCAGTGGAAACTTGGTTCACACAGAGGCAGCGCCAGAGAGAGACAGAGGCACACACAGGCAGCTCGAGAGAGAGCCACACACACACAGGCAGCGCAACAGAGAGACAGAGGCACAGACAGGCAGCCCCAGAGAGAGCCGCGCACACACAGGCAGCGCCAAAGAGAGACAGAGGCACACACACAGGCAGCGCGACAGAGAGAGCCGCGCAATCCTTTAAAACTGAGGTTAAAACACAATGAAGGAAGCAGTCTTTAAAAACCAATAAGCCCTGTGCCTCTTTTTCATTAGCGTCTCACCTGCTTCACGCCCTGCAACAGTCGAGACGCTTTCTCAGCAGCTGACCTTCTCTGTGCCTGACTCCACTACTGTCAGTCGCCTGATTAAAAATGGTGAACTCCTGCAATGTTACTATCTTGGTTGGCTTTTAAACAAAGTTCGGATTTGTTCAAATGTTCCTTTTTTCCCCCTGTGCTTAAAACTCATTTTAAAAAAAAGTGTTTATACAACTGCTGCAATGTTACAGAGAGAGAGAGGGCTCGTGTGCTTCTGAGAGACAGAGGGGGAGGGGGCTCGTGTGCTGCTGAGAGAGAGGGGGGGGGGGTGCTGGGGAGGCTTGTGTGCTGCTGAGAGAGAGGGAGAGGGGGCTCGCGTGCTGCTGAGAGAGGGGGGCTGGGGAGGCTCCCGTGCTGCTGAGAGAGAGCCTGGGGCATGCAGCTGAGCAGGGAGGCTGGGTTTTTTTCCCCCTGTGCTTAAAACTCATTTTTTAAAAAAGTGTTTATACAACTGCTGCAATGTTACAGAGAGAGAGAGGGCTCGCGTGCTTCTGAGAGACAGAGGGGGAGGGGGCTCGCGTGCTGCTGAAAGAGGGGGGGGGCTGGGGAGCTCGTGTGCTGCTGAGAGAGAGAGGGGGGGGGCTGGGGGGGCTCTCGTGCTGCTGAGAGAGGGGGGGGGCTCGCGTGCTGCTGAGAGAGAGAGGGGGGCTGGGGGAGGCTCTCGTGCTGCTGAGAGAGAGAGAGGGGGCTGGGGAGGCCTCGCGTGCTGCTGAGAGAGAGAGAGGGGGGGGCTCGCGTGCTGCTGAGAGAGGGGGGGCTGGGGAGGCTCGTGTGCTGCTGAGGAGAGAGAGAGGGGGGGCTGGGGGGGGGCTCGTGTGCTGCTGAGAGAGGGGGGCTCGCGTGCTGCTGAGAGAGAGAGGGGAGGCTCGTGTGCTGCTGAGAGAGAGAGGGGGGGCTGGGGAGGCTCTCGTGCTGCTGAGAGAGAGAGAGAGAGAGGGGGCTGGGGAGGCTCGCGTGCTGCTGAGAGAGAGGGGGGGGGGGGGGGGCTCGCGTGCTGCTGAGAGAGAGAGAGAGCATGCAGCTGAGCAGGGAGCCTGGGTGTTTGTGTCAGTGTTATTCAATGTTTTTACTATTACACTGTGCATTCTATGGTGTAATGATTAACTATATTTGTGCTTAAAAATCTTTAAAAAATATATTTACATACAGTTCGTATGGTCTGCAATGGATTAATTGTATTTACATACAATCCTATGGGGGAAATTGCTTCGGTTCACGACCAAATCAGTTTACGACCAGAGGTTTGGAACGAATTATGGTCGTGAACTGAGGTTCCACTGTATATTGACTCTAGAAAACATGATCAGCAAGTCTTTGATAGGCTGCAACAAAATGATGAAAGAACGGCACATTTTTTTCTCACAAGCTGGGTGGGTGGGTGTTAGTTAATTAGTTACTCGAAGGATTTCAAGATTTAATATGCACAAGCGGTAACCCTGCAAAAGCAGCCCAAACCAGAAAAGACAGCTGGCAAAAAGTGGCTGACAAATTAAACGCGTGTGCATTGTACTTACTGAAAGCGGCGTTACAGATTTTGCAAATGTTCATTTTTTCCCTCTGCTTAAAAAACATGATTATGCAGCGTATACTATGCCGCAGGTTGGTATGCAGCGTGTAAAACAGTTTGTTTGTCGCGGATAATTTGCCTTTTACTTTAACACAAAGACAATTTCCTGTTAGATTTGCCTTTGCGATGACAATTGATAAGGCACAGGGCCAAACTTTCAAAAAGATGTGCATGTATCTGCCAAAACCAGTTTTCAGTCACGGACAGTTGTATGTTGCTCTCTCCAGAGTTCCATCTTTTCATTCACTTACTGGTATGTCTGCAGGAACACGTGCAGCGAGCGAGCGAGAGCAAGCGAGCGACACACACACGCATACAGGTGCGCGAGAGAGCGCTGGACGCATAAGAATAATAATACTTCATTACATTGATATACCAGTGTTTTCAGTATTCAAAGCGCTATCCACACAGGGAGAAACCGGGAAGCGAACCCAAAATCTTCCACAGTCTCCTTACTGCAAAACAGCAGCACTACCACTGCGCTACAAGGCAGTTAAAGAATGCACCGGCCTCGATTTTGTTTTCACTTCTGTTTACAGCGATCGGATCGTAGCGTGCATTGTTGCAATGTTTCTTTTCTTGGGGGCTTATTACATGTTAATTTTTTTCCCTGTGCTTAAAAGACATTAAAAAAGTGTTTCTCAACTGTGACTCCGGAACAACTCAGTACGCAAGCTATATTAAGCGTCAACAACGAAGACTCGCTACACCTTAATGAACAAGTGCTGAAACTTATCCCTACCGACGAAGTAACTTTCACCAGCGTGGCCTCCATCATCACAGACAATCCTGCTTTCAGTCACGGACAATTGTATGTTGCTCTCTCCAGAGGTCCATCTTTTCATTCATTCACAGTGGTATCCACAAACCCACCCCATTTGGACAACTGTGTCGTTCAGCAAGTGTTCACCCATCAATACATAATTATGTGGCGTATGTTACACCGCGGGTTGGCTAGTAGAATTTATTGTATATTCATTCTTTACAGTCGACTTGCTAAGGGTCACTTAGTGAATCAGAGGCAGGGGCTGAACTGGCAGCTTTCTGATTGTAAGGTCATTTCCCTAGCTGCTGTGTCATACGCCAGGTATCTATATTTGAATTTCTCCTTGAGGACCACTGGGGCCACAAAGTTGATCATGGTCCTAATCGAAAGCTTATGGCGTGATTGAGGCTAGTGTAGCATTTGGCTGACAGCAGACCATAGAAAGTTATCAGGGTTTGTGTCTCTTTTTACAGCAAACTCCATAGTCAAACCGATGAAGAAGGTGACATGGTAGAGGGAAAAAGAATAGCAGTGACATTTGCTGAGCATGAACCATATTGCAAAAGTTGATTACATGATAGGAAGGAGAAGAATGGTAGCTCCAGCTTCTTCTAAGCATCAAGCACATGCGTCACAGCAAGCTACTTGTATGTACAAACTATCAGGGCTGGAACTTTAATCTTGGGAGGAATGGGAGGTACGTGTGTTGCTAGTTATTAATAAATTTTTAACTTCTGACAGATCAGTGATGACCATTCAGAATGGCAGTCACTTTCATTATTAGGCTTAGATCTGAACGTTTCTTCCCAGTTAATAGAATACATGGAAGATTGTTGGGACAAAACTGGATAAGGAAATGATAAGGCAGCAAAGTCAGAGGCAGCTGAAAGCAATCCATCTAGACAGGGTTAGTTTGAGGGTCTTTTAGCAAGAACAGGTTGACACTCTTATTAGAATGTACTGTTCAAATGTACTCGACCATTAGCAAGACTGAGCACAGACACACACTATCAGAGAAAATGTATTGAATGTGACACACCATGGAAGTGTAAAATAAAAAAAAAAATACCTTTAGATCTCTGTGAATTAGATTATGTGAATGGATGTACCCAACTCCAGCAACAATTTGCTTAAACATGTGCAAAGCCTTCATTTTACTTTTCTTGGGATTTCCATAGATCCAGTCTTTCAAAGTTCCTTTGTCACAATATTTCATTTGAATATACAGATACGTCTGTGGAATACTGGGATCAGAACTGTTAAAGAAATGAAAAAATAAGCTGTGTGACCAAACATGATTATTACAGTTACAATTGTATTGTATATTTTATGAGTCTCTTGGGAGACATCATTTTCATTCTGCAGTTTATGATCTTAAAGATAAATAGTAATTCTGTTTATTTACAGGTATTTTGGTTGCAGGCTGCAGATATATGCTGCCAATTACGTGTACCCCTTACACTGAGCAGAAAGCCTATGTAATATGTAAGCATTAAAGGAAACTTCAAATAATATTTAAATGTGTATTCAATTAATTTAAATATTAATAATCAAAGCAGGCGGCACGGTGGTGCAGTGGTAGCGCTGTTGCCTCGCAGTTAGGAGACCTCGGTTCGCTTCCTGGGTCCTCTCTGTGTGGAGTTTGCATGTTCTCCCTGTGTCTGCATGGGTTTCCTCCGGGTGCTTGGTTTCCTCCCACAGTCCAAAGACATGCAGATTAGGTGCATTGGCGATCCTAAATTGTCCCTAGTGTGTGCTTGGTGTGTGGGTGTGTGTGTGCCCTGTGGTAGGCTGGCGTCCTGTCCGGGGATTTGTTCCTGCCTTGTGCCCTGCATTGGCTAGGATTGGCTCCAGCAGACCCCCATGACCCTGTAGCTAAGATATAGCGGGTTGGATAATAGATGGATGGATAATCAAAGCTCAACATGGCATAAAAATTAAAAACTAAGAAAAAGTAATATAATGACCCCATTAGCACACGTTCAGGTTTATAATCTCTATATATAAAACAGAATGTCTGTCTGTCTATATATTTGCTATAAAGTCCTACACCTTTTGACCAATCTGGGCCAAATTTGGTATCATTGCTTTGTAGGAACATATGGACAAGACGGGCAACTTTGGAACCCAAAATTTTCACCCTTGGGGTTCCAGTGTTTTTTTTTGTTTTCCCTGTTTGCTGCTTCTATCTACTATAATACAAAAAAGAAGTATTATGTGCTTTTGCAGGAGGGAGTTGAATGAGGCTTGATTGAAAGTGGAAGTGTGGCACAATACAAAGAAAAATCAAAGGGTTGATTTTTAACTACTGCTTTGTTGGCTTTTCTTTATAGTTTAATTAGAACTAGGAACTGTCCACCTTGAACTAGGAGGACAAGTCAAACATGACAGTGTCTATGGTTACAACCCAGCAAGGTGTTACCGCAATTCTACAATCCAATCGGATACAAAAATAACAAATTTTCAGCTCAAGAATATAGATTTTGGTGGAAAGTCAGTGTGGATGACATATTGGACATCTATCAATAACAACAGAGACACCATTTTTAAAACACATAAACCTTTGCTTTCTTTCTTTAATCCATTCTGCAAATACTGTATAACCAGGCAACACCGGGTGTTTCAGCTAGTGTAGTAATAAATTCTGCGTTCATGTTTGTGTTTTCACAGCATCAAAATGTGAAACTGAACCCATTGAGATAGGAGACAAGTTTCTGGAAAATGATGATTCATAAAGATTAATGAGCAACTTTATGATGTATGTATAAACAATTTTTGTTCTTCCCAAAATCTCTCTTATCTGGACAAGTTACAGATAAGTTTAAAGTAATTCCTTGTTAATACCACCCCTGAAGCTGATAAGCAAAAAGCATCACTGGCAGATTGAAGATCAAGTCATTGACATCACTTTTAATATACAGTATGGTGTTGTTTTTGGTCCTCTGGTGAGAGGAAATACAGCTATGAAAAGGAGTTTGAAATAAACAGGGCATCATAATAACTTAATAACCTGTACAAGTATAAAATAAAGTGGAAAATAAAAAAAAAAATGAAATCAGAAAAAGCTGACACCATTGGTGCCTCCTTCTTCTTTTTTATTTGTAGAATGATTAGCATAACGTAAGCCATCTGCTAAGCACACACAGTGAAAATGGCACCGACAACTGCCACAGTAAGAACACAACAATACAGTCATCCTGCAAAGTAGAAGACAGCAGCATACAGTAGCCAACAAAAATAAGTAAGACATATTAATCAAACAAAAAATATGTGAAAAGCACTCCAAATAGTAGTTCATAGTAGTTGTATGGGACAATTGTAAGTTACCCTCCATTGTAAACATTAATAAACATGCAGTTTGAACTTTTGGAGTGACCAAGTTTAGGTTTGCTATTTTTAATGCGGTTACCTTGAACTACTGGAGCTTGCTGACAAACCCATAGGGATTTCTGGTAGTTTTTTAGATATCCATGAAGTAAAATATCGTACAATATTTTTATGTTCCAGTTTTGCCAATGCAGCAACTTCACGGGAAGCTTTCCTAAAATGGTTAACAATAATATAAAGTTCTGTATAATATACATTATATACAGTACATGTAATATAATATTATACTATACTGTACATCCTATACTATATATAATAATATGATATACAGTATATCTCA
The DNA here is from genome assembly GCF_900747795.2 of Erpetoichthys calabaricus. NCBI lineage: Eukaryota > Metazoa > Chordata > Cladistia > Polypteriformes > Polypteridae > Erpetoichthys > Erpetoichthys calabaricus. The sequence goes on from NC_041408.2 coordinate 54,852,680, forward strand.
TGTAACTGCACATGACCCAGCCTCTCCCCACAAAGCTGACTTGATTATCAAGTCACCAAAGATTTTTTTATACAAAAAGCGCCTAATGTAGCATGGAAGGAGTAACAGATAGATGCTATGTCATTTGTCCCAAGAAGGAAATTTAGCTTTTAACAAAAACTCAAGAAATATTATAAAAAATAACAGCCCTCCTCAAATACACACAAGAATTACAAAGAAGAACAAACCCCAGTAGTGTTTCACTTCAGCTGAGCAATTCATTGGCTGAAGGTACTTAATGACAGTGTGTCATTGAGAGGATTTGCAGCATTGTTCATAATGGCCATCAGTTCTGTCTTCCTTTTAATAATAATAATAGTAATTCTTTGCATTTATATAGCGCTTTTCTCACTACTCAAAGGGCCTATCCTTCACTATATTTTCAGTAGGTCGAGAGTGCATCCCATAACTAAGCCTGCTTTCTTAATCGACTTGTTGATTCACTAGGCCTCTCTTGAAGTAATGTTACCAACTAAGTATAGTACAGTTTAGAAATTTTAGAAGATGTAAAAATGTCACTACCCACATTAACAGAATACAGGCTCCTATGATAAAAAGAGTCAGCTCTGTCTATTTTGATATAATTGCTCTGTGTTACAGTCTGTCATTGACGTGGACCCCCAAGCACTTACAGAAGTGAACAACCACCACAGCTACTCCCTGAATATTAACTGGCCTTAGAGGCTGTTTTGTGCAGCGGAGGTCAATAACCAGTTCCTTGGTTTTGCTGACAAGTTGCAAGCAGTTCTCTTTGCACCAAGAAGTAAAATTCTCCCCTGGGTTCCTATGCTCTGTGTCATCCTACTTGTGAATACACCCCTTTAGTGCAGATTCGTCAGAAAATTTCTGCAAGTGAAATGAATTGGTATTATTTTTTGTTATGCTTACAGGGTGACTGGTAGTGTACAAAACACAACACATCACAGTACAAGTACAAATTTGTCCGAATTTGTGTCAATCACTCACTAGCTAATAAAGCAGCTGATTGGTTTTCCCATCTCCCTCTGACGTTCTCTCATTAATTGCCATGACCACTGTCACCTAAATGTATTAAGAACTGCTCCTACTCTGCCCATTCTAATGTCCAGCAGGACACTAGCAGTCCCCTTTTAGAACATTCATAAATAACTGTTATTTTACCCCAAATTCCTTTCCACAAGTACAAGATGTCCAGCAGTTACAGGACACTGCCCATTCCTTGTTTTGCTGAGGCCAAGCTTTAAGAAAAACAAAATGGAGTGTACAAACACATGAAACACTTACTTATTATACTTGACTCTTTTCACTGCATAAAAAGTCTTGTCGATTATCTTCCTAGCTTTCCATACATTTCCAAAACCTCCTTTGCCAAGATGGCTTATTTCCTGAAACTCAAACTCCAATCTGCAAATCAGAAATAGAATATTTTCTTTTTTCTTTTTCTTCATAAATGTACTGTTAAGAAACGATAATTAGTGTTCATCATCCTCTCATGCAAATTATAGATCTTTCATAGGTAAAGTCATGTATAACTTAAGCTTGTTAGGCCAGGTCTTTTATTTTTGTGAAGATAAAATCTGTGCTGCTTGCCTGTAGCTTAGCAAATCTGGTAAATGTTTCAATTCAATTAATTTTATTAAGACCTTTTCCAAACTACATTCTTGGCAACACTCCAGTTTAGGTACTTCAAAAATGCCTCTATTACTCATATATTGTTATGTAACAAGACCTTAACAAAGGCTTCTGTTGGTCTTACTAACTTTTACAAAGCATCAGTAAAGAGATCATTTAATTATGTGTAGTGTGGCATACTGACATGCTGGTAAAATTAACTGTAACTATAAAGGATTCACAGGCATTATATACACTGATATGCAGTATTAAGAGAAATGTGTGTCTGTTAAGGCACCTCAGACCACTCCAAAGTGAAGGGATTTTAGAAGGCCATATTGCAGAGATTAATAAACACTTAATTGATGCTTTGCAAGTGCTACAAAGACCAAAAGAAACCATTGTTGAGGTCTTGTTACACAACATTACCTAAGTAATAGATGCGTTTTGGTGTACACCTTCATGCTGGAAGGACCAGGGAGGGAGCATAACCAAAGCATTACGTCCCCTGGAGCACTAGGTGGCAGCCTCCCTGGAAAGTGATACAGCCCTGTTAGGTTCCGTGGATGCCGCCAGGGGGTGCTGCAGCTGCTGCTGAACCCTTATGGGCAGCTCTTTCACCACACCCGTAAGTGCTGCCGGAAGTAGTTCAACAAACACCTGGAGCACTACCAGTGCCTTATAAAAGGAGCAAGCAGCCACTACGGGAGCCAGAGTCAGGTGGGAGAAGAGGAAGAGAAAGAAGAAGTTTTGTGCTGTGCTTTTGGAACTATGCTGCGCCTTCTCCGTTTCCCATGATGGAAAAGAAAAATAAAAATCCCGTGTGTTCATACTTGTGCCTCTGTGTCTATCTGTGTTGGGTATGGGTGGCAGCAGCATTTGTACAGTGTTACCCATTTCTTTATAGCATACATAATTTAATGACAGACCACGAGCACCATTCCTAGTAACGTATATTTTGCTTCTTTAAATTGCTTTGATTAATACAAATGTGTTTGTTCTTGATATTCATATCATATATGGGTAGTATTATACTGTTTATTACCAAATATCTATTTGTGTCTCATTACATCAGTCGTACACATAGTACTGTCCAACCTCTATTCGTAGATGTGCTTGGATATGCAGAATACCATGAAATGCATTGTTATCAACTGCTAATTATTCTGATGGAGCAAACACAACAAAGGTTTTGTCAGATGCATCCATTTTGGTTTTCCGAATGTTTTACTGGAACACATTTAACTTGGTTGTGATTTCATTCCCAGCCCCAACATCCAGCTTCTGAGGTAAATGGAATGCACCATTTTTTTGGAGAAACTTGGTGGATAGGATTAGCAAGCTTTGTTGGGCCGAACAGCCAGTTCTCATCTAATGTTTTCTAATATTTTTATTTTCTCATTATGATTTTGGCATTTGCTTAACACCATTTTGTTTATTGCTATTGTTCATGGCCGCTGCCATTTGATGTGTTTTTTCTATGGCACGTTGTTGAAAGTACTGATTCCATTGCTACCATGTAACAGCAGGAAATGCTTTGTGTAGCTTCACTACATTGCCCTTTGTCCAAATTTGAAGATAGGATATCAAAAACGTTGAATTCATTAGCTTGCACAAACTTAGAAAATCTTTTAGGGAGACAGAACTTTGCATTTTAATGATATCTTCGAGTTTGGTTAGTGTTTGGGACTTTTTGCAATTTTCTCTATTATCTCCAATGTCTGTGCTTAACTTTTTGGACTGCTGTTTCACAATGTCTACCTCACTGCGTGGAGTTTGCACATTTCAGCCATATGTGCTTTGTTTTTTTCTGGACATCATAGTTTCCTAAAGCACTGCAAAAACATTCATGCTAGATCCATCATGAGTTCATTATATTTTCATTTTTTCCATGCTGTATCAAACTTTCTATCCAGTTCAGTGTAAATTTATGTTTTAATCACATGGTCATTCAGAGTTAACATTATTTTCATAAATTAAAATATTCTTCTGGTGCTTGAATTTTGGTTGCATTTTATTTATGTATTTTTATGGACATTGTCATTTTGAGACCCTTTTGCTAGAATACGAATGTGTGCTTCTAAAGGTGTGACCCCAATCCCAGAGGTCACATCAGATGATGACAGATGACATCATCAACATGATGGTTTTTTAAGCCAATACCACTGGGATCTCACTGTCCAAGTTCATGGATTTTTTGTTAACATTCTATGTGCCTTGTTTAAAGATTTTTTCTTTGCAAGAGTCTTGCATTATCTTTCTCAGACTTATATTTCTGCGCTTCTTTTGTTCACTTGACGAAAGAATGGCTTAACTGGTTTTGGTTTTGATCCATGCTTTAATTTTTGGCTTTGTTCTCTTTCAAGGTCCTTCTTACCTTCTGCACTACCACTCTTGGTGGCAGAACAGGTGTGTCCAGCAATTGACTGGTATAACATCCAAGGTTGGTTTCAGCGTTGTGCTCTGTGCTGCTGAAAATAGAGTTTCATTTTTGCTTATATTAAAATTTTCTTTATGATTTTTTTCACATTATGTTTGTGATTTCAAACATTAAAGATACAATACAGGCAAAATATTGCATGGAGTGCATTGCACTAGCAGGCTGTCTCCGCCCAGGCCAGGTGAGTTCAAGGATAGGAAAACCAGTGTTGTGGTGGATGACATATGTATGGGTCTGTGTAACAAAGAAATTAGGCATGGAAAGAAAAGATTCTTATGTTTTAGGGGTGGCCTGTAGGGGGCATTACAGCACTCCACATCCCAGACACAATTCTACAAACACAAGTCCCTGCCGCAAGTTAATGATTTATTTTAGCAATACCCCCATCAGGCTTCTTAACAAGGACTGCAAAATCACAATTCTCTTGTCTGTCTCTCTTCTCTTCCTCTACTCCTGTCAGGCAAGCTTTGTCCACTTTCACCCGACCCCAGTTCATCTGTGTGAGGCAGAGCTGCTCCTTTAATGGAAGACCCGGGAATACCTGTGGTGCCAGGGCATTGCCTGTAGGAAGCACTTCTGGGTCAGGAAGAAACTCCCCAAAGCAAGGACCACAGATCCCTGCAGCAACCATGGAACCCAACAGGGCTGCCCCACAGGACTGCAATTCCCAGAATAGGTATCAGTATGGGTACCATATCCCAGGGCTTCTGTCATCTAGCATATCAGGGGAGTAAATTTCCTGAATGGGTGGCCTCCCCCATTCCTCTGTAACACTGGTCTCCTGGTCAGGAGAGGAACTTCAGTCCATTCCTGCTGATATTCCAGCATAATCACTCTGAGGTTCTTGGCAAAGGTAGGGAACAGCATGGCTTTCTTCTTAGCCATTCAGTATGGTGGCCTTCCAGTCAGGTAAGGAATCATGCACCACCATGCTTGGATTGCCAGCCCATGCCTGCCATCCATTACACAGGATAGAGTCAAACCAAAACCCTTTCACAATAAAACTCCCTTTCAATACTACTGTCAAAACTCGAGGAATGTATTAAGCTTTAATAAATACTGTAAGGTCCTTTTGTTAGTGTCATGAACCTCATACAGGACTATAAATGTATCCAATTGTTCTTTTAACAGTGTCAGGAGTGTATGGAGACCGAATTAAGTGGTACGCACGAAGTGCTTGTGGACTTAACTTAAATTTGAAAATACCTGCAGGAATTGGGTATTTTTAATAAAAAAATATTAGTTTAAATGACAACCCTAATTACTGTTGGGGTAGGCACTAACTGTCCACAATCCTGCAGTGGTTAATATGGGTCATAAAATTAATGAACTGTAGTAGAGTTCCATGATTTATTTGCAAAAAAAAAATCTGAAATGCATTTAACTGTATCTTATAAATTGCTGAGCTTTTCTAATTCATTTTAGTGTTTGATAAGCAAAACAAATTGCTAGTACTTACCCTGTGACATTTGGGGCAGGCGCCATTCTTGTCACTTGGTCACTTTTGGCTTTAATAAAATTGTTTTCCTTAAACATGCAAAGTTAAAAGCAGATTTTACACGTCATAATTGCTTGAATAAAATCATAGACTTTATCTAGCTTTAAATGATTTACAGTAGTTACTGTATTAAACAGATGGGTACAAAGTACAATCACTTTCAACTACTAAGTAACATTAAACTCAATATAAAAGTGCAATAACAGTGAGTATGTAGTAAGGGCCATAAATCTTCATAAAGTTTTTTTTTTTCAAATACCTGATTTCTTTTCATTTACCAGCCTAATGCAAATACATAGAGTATTATTATTATTAAATAAATACTATTTTAGGTGATTGTAAGCATTCTTCAGAAAATGGAAATTTCATTTTCTGACATTTTAAATCTCTTACATTTTCACTTCTGGACAAATATAGGCTAGCTCACTGCTCTTGAAAATATTTCACTTTTTAATGTACATTTGTAAATACACATACAAGGGAGAGGACATTCAGAATGGATAATACATTATTGTACAATACCAATAAAACAGTAAAGTAGTTGTAGCAACAGCAGTAAAAGTTCTGTAATATATACGGAGCACAGTGAAATTGATACTTGCATGTCCAACTAACATAAAATACATCCCACACTCCTGCACTATGATCAACAGGAATACATGAAAATACATAACCTTGTATTATTTCATAGAAAACACAAGTCAAATCCCTGATACACAAGTTACTCTAATTCAGCTAGGCTCCTATGCATAAACACACCCAAAGGGCCCTTTGTCACTATCCAGTCAGCTTGACATGGCAGGACAGGGTCAGTTTGGTTTTTTGCATCTCCTGATAACAGAAGTCAAGTCAAGTCAAGTTGGGGAGCATGCACTGGTACAGTGCGTTGCCGCACCCACTACATGACGAAACAACTTGCAATCCCACTTTGCAACCCCCCAGGCAGACACGCAGTCCAGTCCCACCCTCCAGAAATGACCCTCTATCTGCCGCAGCCAGGTGTTGCGTGGGCGACCCCTTGGCCTGGTCCAGCCACTCGGGTCACCTTTTTTTTTTTGACAGTATCATTTTTGCATGTCATTAAGATGTAATAATATTACAAGAAAAAATACTGTATGTACTTATTAAAAAAATTATACTATAATACTTACTACAGGTTACAACTAAAAGTAGTATAGAAAAAAACTGGAAAACTGGTTGGTTAGCTAGCCTGGGGGAATACAGTCGAACTGAGGTGAAATTCTCCTTACAGGCTGGCATAACCTGGACTGGAAAGCTGGTTTGAGAAAGCTATTTGTGACCAAATCATCGGTGTATCCTTTCTTTCTTTCTTGCTTGTCTGAAAATGCTGACAAGAACAAAGCATTGGCTATACTTAGGGGAACTGGCTCATGCCTAAGTTGAGTCTTTGGGACCTGCACCTCGACACTTTTTCAAGATTTGTGTCAAGAAGCCACAGGATTCCTTTAAATTAAGGCTAATACAGAAGCTTAATCTCTCCCTCAATTTCTCTCTCTGCTATGGAGGAGAGGCCATTGCAGAAGGCATGCTGGATCAAGGGCCATGCCCAACCACATTGGATCAGAGACTAATTAAGACAGAGAGCCACCTGGTAGCCTAAGAAAGATGAACTATTATTATCCTATTGTACTGGTATTGTGGCCCTACTCACAGTTTTAGTCTGCTTATGTTTAGGCACAATTGGAGATCTTAATTTAATCGGTATATAAATAAATTTGTAACTTTTTCTCCTGCCTGTTCTAGTACTCTGTCTTGTTATCTGAATTCATGGATATAAAAGGTAGTGTAACAAATGAGGGCTGTAGGAGAGATTTTCTAGACATTTTGATCAGGTCTACATGATAAGCAGTATAAGGAGAAAATTGGATCATCCTAGGACCCTACCATGACAAACCTCTTGTGAAGACTGTACTCATGTGATGGCAGCTCACATGGTCATCCCGTAACCTTTAAGTGCCTGCAGTGGTTATGAAGACACTGCCCTTCCCTGACAACACAGTGCAATCATTTTACATTTAACACAGATATAAAGACTGATGCTACAGTACATGTACCTTTCAAAGCTAGTGTTAAGATAAAGCCACGAATGATGATGGTAGGCCCAGTGCACGTAGTGAGTGTCCATTAAGTAATACAAGACCAAAACAGAAAGAGCAGTACCTAGAAAAGATTTGGAAAAGACTCACTCAGCACCATACAAAGGTATGAGGAAGCAGGCAATTGGGCCCCATGTGGGCCAAGAACACCGGGCCATTAATTATAGAGAGCCTGAATAGGTCCTGGACAATAATGGGGAAATCATGGTCCCAAATCAAGAGAGACTTTTAAGGGTAAGGACTTGCAGGAGGCCAGTTATTATTCTCCGTCTTGTAAGCTGGCAACACATAGGACAGGCCCCAAGTGCTTATTTGAAGAAAGACATACCAGACAAGAGACCTCATTGATGTCAGGAGGAAAGTGTGTGGCAAATCTGGATAATTAGATAGAAAAAAATAGCAATTCTTCTTTTCTTTGCAGAACCATAACATTATTTTATATAGTAGAAAAGCAATTGTGAAAATGATTACTTAAGCTTTCATTGCTAGAAAGCAGAGAAACAGTATATTTTAGATGGTGCAGATAATGTATCTTATGCTGCTTATGAGCTATGATTTTGGCTGTTTAGTGTGTGGAGATATGCTCTGCCTTGAGAGGATAAGATTCTTGCTTTAAATCCCAGAAATAGAAATAGCAACACACATTCAAGTAAAGTACTTTTATGAAAAGAAAAAATGAATAAATAAAACACTGGATTCCTTACCAAATTAGGAGGACTGGTCTTCGATTCTTTATGTCTTGGTTTACTGTCTATAATGGACTCATCCTCATCACTGTCATCATGACCATCACTTAGATTTTCTTCATACCTTGTTTTCTTATTAGAGCTTACAAATAAGTAACATAAAATCAATTGTATGAATGAATACATAACTAAAAACATACACTACTGGTCAAAAGTGTTAGGACATCTGTTTTGTCAGTTTTTATGAAATGAATGCAGTTTAATGTCTTAATGTTTCATGAAATCAAGGCACAGAACAAATGAACCACAAATAAAAAAACGAAAGTGTACAAAAGTTTATTTAAATTTTTGATTCATCAAAGTAGCCTGCACTTTTTGCTGATATAACAGCCAAACTGTGGTAACCCTTTTGATTCAGAATGTCAGTCACTCTGCCTCCAGCAAAAGCACCCCAGACCATCACACTTCCTCCACCATGTTTGACAGTTGGTGTCACACACTGAGGAACCATCCTTTTACCAACTCGATGGCTTACAAACACCATGTGTGATGAACCGAAGATTTCAAATTTTGACTCATCGGTCCACAAGACTTCCTTCCAGTCTGCAGTAGTCTATAGCCAGTACTCCAAGGCACGATTTTATCCTTTAAGGAATGGCTTTCATCCTGCTACTCGCCCTGTCAAACCTGCAGCACAAAACCTCCTTCACAGTAGAAACTGACACTTGCTTTTTTTTTGACCTGCACTGTTGATCTGTGCTTGAAGCTGTTATGCAGTTGTAGCAGAGCTACATAGTAATAGTACATTCTATGTGTGTGCTGAGTGCGTGTTGTTTTCATCGTCCTGTTTACTGTCCGTTATGTGTATGTCAGTGAATGTTATCCCTGTAAGTGCAGAGGGGACTGATGATGGAGAGAGACTGCAGCCCCAGGACGGAAATCACCTGTTTACACACCAGTTACATCAGGGACATTTTACATTTAATAAAGAGGAGCGAGAGGCGGAGAGAGAGAGGAAAAGAAAAGAAAAGAAGACAATTTATCCAACCTCCCCTCCTTGAACCGTCACCTTATCGTGGTGGAGGGGTTTGCGTGTCCCAATGATCCTAGGAGCTCTGTTGTCCGGGGCTTTATGCCCCTGGTAGGGCCACCCAAGGCAAACTGGTCCTAGGTGAGGGATGAGACAAAGAGCGGTTAAACAAACCTCCTATGAAGAAAAACCATTTTGGACGGCGTTTTCCCTTGCTCGGACGCGGGTCACCGGGGCCCCACTCTGGAGCCAGGCCTGGAGGTGGGGCTCGATGGCGAGCGCCTGGTGACCGGGCCTGCACCCATGGGGCTCGGCCGGGCACAGCCCGAAGAGGCAACGTGGGTCCCCCTTCCCATGGGCTCACCACCTATGGGAGGGGCCAAGGAGGTCGGGTGCAGTGTGAGTTGGGTGGTGACCGAAGGCGGGGACCTTGGCGGTCCGATCCTCGGCTACAGAAACTGGCTCTTGGGACGTGGAATGTCACCTCTCTGAAGGGGAAGGAGCCTGAGCTAGTGCGCGAAGTTGAGAGGTTCCGGCTAGATATAGTCGGGCTCACCTCGACTCTCTACCACTCTGGAGTTGCCCCCGGTGAGAGGCGCCGAGCAGGTGTGGGTATACTTATTGCCCCCCAACTTGGAGCCTGTACATTGGGGTTTACCCCGGTGGACGAGAGGGTAGCCTCCCTTCGCCTTCGGGTGGGGGGACGGGTCCTAACTGTTGTTTGTGCGTATGCACCGAACAGCAGTTCAGAGTACCCACCCTTTTTGGAATCCCTGGAGGGGGTGCTAGAGGGCATACCTTCTGGGGACTCCCTCGTTCTGCTGGGAGACTTCAATGCTCACGTAGGCAATGACAGTGAGACCTGGAAGGGCGTGATTGGGAGGAATGGCCCCCCTGATCTGAACCCGAGCGGTGTTTTGTTATTGGACTTCTGTGCTCGTCACGGATTGTCCATAACGAACACCATGTTCAAGCATAGGGGTGTTCATATGTGCACTTGGCACCAGGACACCCTAGGCCTCAGTTCGATGATCGACTTTGTGGTCGTGTCGTCGGACTTGCGGCCACATGTCTTGGACACTCGGGTGAAGAGAGGGGCGGAGCTGTCAACTGATCACCACCTGGTGGTGAGTTGGCTTCGATGGTGGGGGAGGATGCCGGTCAGGCGTGGTAGGCCCAAACGTGTTGTGAGGGTCTGCTGGGAACGTCTGGCAGAGCCCCCTGTCAGAAGTAGCTTCAACTCCCACCTCCGGCAGAACTTCGACCACATCCCGAGGGAGGTGGGGGACATTGAGTCCGAATGGGCCATGTTCCGTGCCTCTATTGTTGAGGCAGCTGACCGGAGCTTTGGCCGTAAGGTGGTCGGTGCCTGTCGTGGCGGCAATCCCCGAACCCGCTGGTGGACACCGGCGGTGAAGGATGCCGTCAAGCTGAAGAAGGAGTCCTACAGGACCCTTTTGTCCTGTGGGACCCCGGAGGCAGCTGATAGGTACCGGCAGGCCAAGCGGAATACGGCTTTGGTGGTTGCTGAGGCAAAAACTCGGGCGTGGGAGGAGTTTGGGGAGGCCATGGAGAATGACTTTCGGACGGCTTCGAGGAGATTCTGGTCCACCATCCGGCGTCTCAGGAAGGGGAAGCAGTGCAGTGTCAACACTGTATATGGTGGGGATGGTGCGCTGCTGACCTCGACTCGGGACGTTGTGGGTCGGTGGGGGGAATACTTCGAAGACCTCCTCAATCCCATTAACATGCCTTCCAATGAGGAAGCAGAGCCTGGGGACTCAGAGGTGGGCTCCCCCATCTCTGGGACTGAGGTCACCGAGGTGGTCAAAAAACTCCTTGGTGGCAGGGCCCCGGGGGTGGATGAGATACGCCCGGAGTTCCTCAAGGCTCTGGATGTTGTAGGACTGTCTTGGCTGACACGCCTCTGCAACATCGCATGGACATCAGGGACAGTGCCTCTGGATTGGCAGACCGGGGTGGTGGTCCCCCTCTTTAAGAAGGGGGATCGGAGGGTGTGTTCCAACTACAGAGGGATCACACTCCTCAGCCTCCCTGGAAAAGTCTATTCAGGGGTCCTGGAGAGGAGGGTCCGTCGGATAGTCGAGCCTCGGATTCAGGAGGAACAGTGTGGTTTTCGTCCTGGTCGCGGAACAGTGGACCAGCTCTATACCCTTAGCAGGGTCCTGGAGGGTGCATGGGAGTTTGCCCAACCAGTCTACATGTGTTTTGTGGACTTAGAAAAGGCATTCGACCGTGTCCCTCGGGGAATCCTGTGGGGGGTACTCCGAGAGTATGGGGTACCGGCCCCCCTGATAAGGGCTGTTCAGTCCCTGTACGATCAGTGCCAGAGCTTGGTCCGCATTGCCGGCAGTAAGTCGAACCCGTTTCCAGTGAGAGTTGGACTCCGCCAGGGCTGCCCTTTGTCACCGATTCTGTTCATAACTTTTATGGACAGAATTTCTAGGCGCAGCCAGGGTGTTGAGGGGGTCCGGTTTTGGTGGGCTCAGGATTGGGTCACTGCTTTTTGCAGATGATGTTGTCCTGTTTGCTTCATCAGGCCGTGATCTTCAGCTCTCTCTGGATTGGTTCGCAGCCGAGTGTGAAGCGGCTGGGATGAGAATCAGCACCTCCAAATCCAAGACCATGGTCCTCAACCGGAAAAGGGTGGAGTGCCCTCTCAGGGTTGGTAGCGAGATCCTGCCCCAAGTGGAGGAGTTCAAGTATCTCGGGGTCTTGTTCACGAGGTGAGGGAAGAATGGAGCGTGAGATCGACAGGCGGATCGGTGCGGCATCCACAGTAATGCGGGCATTGCATCGGTCTGTCGTGGTGAAAAAGGAGCTGAGCCGCAAGGCAAAGCTCTCAATTTACCAGTCGATCTATGTTCCTACCCTCACCTATGGTCATGAGCTATGGGTAGTGACCGAAAGAACGAGATCGCGAATACAAGCGGCTGAAATGAGTTTCCTCCGCAGGGTGTCTGGGCTTTCCCTTAAAGATAGGGTGAGAAGCTCAGTCATCCGGGAGGGGCTCAGAGTAGAGCCGCTGCTCCTCCGCATCGAGAGGAGTCAGATGAGGTGGCTCGGGCATCTGATCAGGATGCCTCCTGGACGCCTCCCTGGTGAGGTGTTCCAGGCACGTCCAACCGGGAGGAGGCCCCGGGGAAGACCCAGGACACGCTGGAGGGACTATGTCTCTCGACTGGCCTGGGAACGCCTTGGGATTCTCCCGGAAGAGCTAGAAGAAGTGGCCGGGGAGAGGGAAGTCTGGGCATCTCTGCTCAAGCTGCTGCCCCCGCGACCCGACCTCGGATAAGCGGGAGACAATGGATGGATGGATGGATGGATGGATGGATGGATGGATGGATTATCCAACCTTCTACAAAGTCATTACTGCTATTCATTGCTTTATTCCACTGCCTGTTTTTTTATCAACCGATCATTCATCACGACAGCCAGAGCCGAGAAACCCAGTGTTGAAGTCATTCCAACCATTGCCAGGACGTTTACGGTGAGGTCGTTTTGTTGTCAGGTGGAAGCACCATAACACCACAACCGGTTTTTCTACTGCCGCACATTATTTTGGGACACATTGTTTCACCACATTTTTAACTGCCGTGTTTTTCAGATCTATGTTTGTATTTGTGTTGTGTGTTTTTCTTAATTGTTTTGGGGCAAGGGAGGTTTTATTGTAAATATTTGTGTTAATATATATATATTAATTAGTCACTGGTGTTTTGGGGATAAGTGGTAATTTGCGCACATTTATACATATTTATTTATTATTGTATGTTTTTCTGTCTTTCATTTTACAATATATCTGTGTTTAATTTGACATATCCGTTTACTGTCTCTGGTTATTTCGTTGTGTCGGGAAAATAAGACATCTTGTAAGGAGTACGGCTTGATATTAGAGCAAGAAACCTTAGGTATTCCAAATTATAGACTTGGTAGTGTAGTGGCCGGTCTGGGTAAGGGGTTGGCCGTTACACAGTGAGGCGTCTGTGATCACGCAAGCTGGTGACCCCCAGAAACTTGTCTTCTGATTGGCTTGTGACTTTGGGTCTGCAGATATCTTCCTATCAGACTTTTTTCCAGTTTCCAGTTGCCTTTGGATTGTGTAGGTCTCCACTGTACTCACTGACATTTTGATTGTTTTTTTTTTACAAGTTCTCTAAATGAAAGGCCAACACTTCTAAGGGTAATAAAGCTCTGTCTCATTCCATTTGTTAACTGCCATTTTATTGTCATTATCACTGGAATTTACATCTTTCTACAATGTAATATTGTCCAAATAGGACTCCAGAGGGTGTAGTAACACAGTCTGTTCCAACTCTGCTTTAAGACAGACAGAGGGTTTTAAGCAATCAGCAGAAGTTGGGACACCAGTGTAAACTGTTTGCTTCAACTTGCAAGGCTTCATTTACTTTAATTGCTGCAGAACATCTGTACATTGTAACATTTTAGTTGTTCCCTGAAGAAGGCCCATTTGTAATATTCTGAAATTTCCTTTTTTTCAGTTTTCGATAGCCTAAACTTTATTTTTAAACATCTGGCAGTTTATTGCTTACTTTTTCACCATTTTAGGTCATTCATTGCATTTCAACTGATTAAATTTGAAAAATAACTGAGGTTTTGACCTGTAACTTATACTGTTCTATTTCTGAGAACCAAGTATCATCTAAGGAGATAAGGACATTGAATTTACAAATATATATATATATATATATATATATATATATATATATCCATCCATCCATCCATTTTCCAACCCGCTGAATCCAAACAGGGTCACGGGGGTCTGCTGGCGCCAATCCCAGCCAACACAGGGCACAAGGCAGGGAACCAATCCCAGGCAGGGTGCCAACCCACCGCAGATATATATATATATATATATATATATATATATATACTAGGTGGCTGTGCCCCCTGTTCACTTTGCTCACCAACCTCCCCACCTGCACTACACGCCAGCAATTTTGCGTCTCTGTCGCTCGCGTATGTGGATTTCACTTTCACCAAATAACACATCTTTTAATTCTTGTGGATACACCTCTTCATTGGGAAGAAACACTACTTTTTTTTCCCTGATGGCAATACGAATTAAACGATCTACAAGTCTCTGACTTAAAGTTTAAATCCAAACAATATATTTGATCTCTTTTCGCTGTTCTGTTATTTCACCAAGTAATAATTTCTGTTTGTTTGCACTAATGTGATCCTTACTATCCTTTTTTTGAGACTTTACAATTTTTGTACTTCCATTATCTCTAACCTGCTCTGCATGTGTATTGCGCCCACGTTTTTGAATTCTTTACAATGTTCTACTTTGTCATCTACTCTTTGTCTTTTATTTCCAGCCCCGGGCGTGGTTAAATCTCTTGGCACAAAGACTCATCTCACGGGACGTGAAAGTGTCTCTCTGAGAAAATCACGTCTCGTCTCCTTCCAAGATTTTTTTTATATATATATACAGTTAGGTCCATAAATATTTGGACAGAGACAACTTTTTTCTAATTTTGGTTCTGTACATTACCACAATGAATTTTAAATGAAACAACTCAGATGCCGTTGAAGTGCAGACTTTCAGCTTTAATTCAGTGGGGTGAACAAAACGATTGCATAAAAATGGGAGGCAACTAAAGCATTTTTTTAACATAATCCCTTCATTTCAAGGGCTCAAAAGTAATTGGACAATTGACTCAAAGGCTATTTCATGGGCAGGTGTGGGCAAGTCCGTCGTTATGTCATTATCAATTAAGCACATAAAAGGCCTGGAGTTGATTTGAGGTGTGGTGCTTGCATGTGGAAGATTTTGCTGTGAACAGACAACATGCGGTCAAAGGAGCGCTCCATGCAGGTGAAAGAAGCCATCCTTAAGCTGCGAAAACAGAAAAAACCTATCCGAGAAATTGCTACAATATTATGAGTGGCAAAATCTACAGTTTGGTACATCCTGAGAAAGAAAGCAAGCACTGGTGAACTCAGCAATGCAAAAAGACCTGGACGTCCATGGAAGACAACAGTGGTGGATGATTGCAGAATCATTTCCATGGTGAAGAGAAACCCCTTCACAACAGCCAACCAAGTGAACAACACTCTCCAGGGGGTAGGCGTATTGATATCCAAGTCTACCATAAAGAGAAGACTGCATGAAAGTAAATACAGAGGGTGCACTGCAAGGTGCAAGCCACTTATAAGCCTCAAGAATAGAAAGGCTAGATTGGACTTTGCTAAAGAACATTTTAAAAAGCCAGCACAGTTCTGGAAAAACATTCTTTGGACAGATGAAACCAAGATCAACCTCTACCAGAATGATGGCAAGAAAAAAGTATGGAGAAGGCGTGGAACAGCTCATTATCCAAAGCATACCACATCATCTGTAAAACACGGTGGAGGCAATGTGATGGCTTGGGCGTACATGGCTGCCAGTGGCACTGGGACACTAGTGTTTATTGATGATGTGACACAGGACAGAAGCAGCCGAATTAATTCTGAGGTGTTCAGAGACATACTGTCAGCTCAAATTCAGCTAAATGCAGTCAAATTGATTGGGCAGCGTTTCATGATACAGATGGACAATGACCCAAAACATACAGTCAAAGCAACCAATAGCCAAGTCAGTCACCTGATCCTAACCCAATCGCGCATGCATTTCACTTGTTGAAGACTAAACTTCAGACAGAAAGGCCCACAAACAAACAGCAACTGAAAGCCGCTGCAGTAAAGGCCTGGCAGAGCATTAAAAAGGAGGAAACCCAGCATCTGGTGATGTCCATGAGTTCAAGACTTCAGGCTGTCATTGCCAGCAAAGGGTTTTCAAACAAGTATTAGAAGTGAACATTTTATTTCCAGTTATTTCATTTGTCCAATTACTTTTGAGCCCCTGAAATGAAGGGATTGTGTTAAAAATGCTTTAGTTGCCTCCCATTTTTATGCAATTGTTTTGTTCACCCCACTGAATTAAAGCTGAAAGTCTGCACTTCAACTGCATCTGAGTTGTTTCATTTAAAATTCATTGTGGTAATGTACAGAACCAAAATTAGAAAAAAGTTGTCTCTGTCCAAATATTTATGGATCTAACTGTATACATACAGAAATACATTTTCACACTTGCACATTGGAGGATCCCCTTACAGGGTTGTCAAGGTATGTAATAACACTCCGGAACAAGAGGGGACACTAACACTAACGCTGTCATCTCCTTCTCTCTCCACAGATGCTGAAGAACTGCCCAGTGAGGGCAACGGAGTCTGCTTCCTCCAATTCACTCTCCATAAAAGTTCGGGCTTCCCAGCAGCAGGTGTCAATTTTGGCAAGAGCTACTGAGAAACTGACCGAAGATTAGTGGCTAACCAGTCAATATATTTAGCTTATTGTTGCCCTAATTCTTGGAGGGCTAGTATGCTCAAGGGTGTTTATTTTTGTTGGACTTGTAAAAGTTAAACAGGACGACCTGATTGGTGTCCCAAGCTACAGCCTATATACAAATATCATCAGATTAGGTTGTGATTTTGGACATTTTGTGAATATTAGCTTGATTATGTGTGTCATAGTAGTATGTGGCATTATGTGTAATATTTTTCCATTGGTTTTGTTGTTATTTTACAACACCATATTGTTTATGATTTTTGAATATGACATTGTTATTTTATGGCTCTATCTTTGTTGTTTTGTCTTTGGACCTCAGCTTGTCTTTTAACTACCACAGTTCTCCTGATCTATGCCAGTAATGTTTTCCTTTTCTGCCTTCCTTCTCACTCTGGCAGATCAAAAACTTGGACTGCTCCAAGATGAAACATTTATTTTACAGTATAAACTCAAGCAAATGTGGAAGGATATAAAAGCCTTCAAAAACAAGTGAGTGACATTATGGTATCGTTTCAGCAGATGGTGCCAGAGATGAGCCATGTGCAGAAAAGACTGCACTCTTTAACTAACCCACCTTTGTTATAACAGTCACTGATCCAACATCCAAACAGATTTATAGATTTTCAAAAAAATGTAGAGGCTTTTTAAATCAGTATTGACTGGTTTTCAATCAAAAACTGCAAGCATATATAGAATTTCTTGTAATATCTCACTTTGGATGATAAGCTGTTAGAGCAGGTCTCTGCATTGTATGAGGTAAATCATATGTGCTGTTTCTCTTTTGAGGTCTTCCTAAGTGAATTTACAAAAATGTTTGATTAACCAGAGGGAAAAGACATAGTCATATATTGCATATTGGATTTTAAGCAGGGGAATACATCCATTAATGATTATATTGTGACTTTTAAAACTATTGTAGCAAATATGAGTTGTGAGGAAACAACATCAGTTTCTCTGTTTAGAAATTATAAATGTAACAGTAAGAACTACCAGCAAGCAAAATGCAAACTGCAAATCGTAGCCAGGGGAATCAAGGTCAGAGCTGAGAGACCTGATACGTGAGGCATAAAAAACATGAGGGAAAACGAGAATCAAAAGTCGAAGATGAAAAGTGTTCAAAAAAACAGAAACCTGACACTACAGCCTACTTGGTATACAAGCTATCACTAATAGAGTTTTACTTTTCAAGATGCGAATATACCGAGGGATAATGCACAAAGAAACCACAACCATATTTACTGGGGTTGGCATCAATAGTGATGTCTTGCCACTTTCTTCTCCTCTCACTGATGGATGTGTTGTTGTTTGAAGTGATGGACTCGTTCAATAACAGTCCATCTCCAAAGCATGCATTCCCCAACAAGTGTCTCGAGCTACCAAAGTGGAAAGCAGCAGGCCTTGAGAGAATACTTCAAATAGTCCTTCCAGCGTTTCTTCCAATACAGGAAAAAGGATGAGATAGAGGGATAAAAGAAAGAGCCTGTGCAAAGGAGTTGTTAATATCAGTGGTAGTGAGGATACGCAAACCTGAATCACAGCACTTCAATTCCTGTTGAGGATCCACGTGGCAAGCCATGTGCAGAACAACAAGAAATGGCAGGAAGTTGCACCACTATGGTAGTGGCAGGAGCGGTGGTTAAGTCAGCTTTACTCAGGACCTCACCTCTGACCTTGCTGGCATGTGTGGTTCTACTACGAGTACAAGACTCCCAACAGTATCGCTCAGGGGATTAATGAACATGCAGACCACTCGGCCACATTAAGGCACTGACTCGGTGGAGAGTTAAGGTTTTGTATTTCATTAAACTTAAACTCCACACTTTAAAACATAAAAAGAAGTTTATTTACAAAATTTTGATTTCACAACCTAATATTCTTTATTAAAGTCAATGGCTAATGCCAATTTTATATCGATGGGCATTTTGCATGAATCAGCAGTTGTTTGATCAACATTACTTTTAGTGGAGAAAAGCTCCTTTTTGGTATGCTGTGGTGGCTCCTCCATTTTTTAATTAGAAGACAGAGATAGCTAAGACGAGTACAATGTGAGTGTCTGATGACTTTCTTTTTTACTCATTAAACACCAGCAGCATTAAGGGATGTGGGATTGAATGAATTAAAGGATAAAATCTTCAGCATACTGAAGTAATGCCCAAATATGTCAACTTGATCACCAAGACACATGACCAGCAATTATAAACATTAAGGCCACAGCAAAGTAAAGGCAATTGCAAAATCACGGAACAAAAATACAAAATGCCATCACCAAATTAACAAAAAATAAATATTCAACAAGAAATACATGTGCAAATATTCTTCAACTGAAACAAAATTATACAAAATTTTCCAAAATGTAGATTCAACGCACCAAGTCTCATAATACTTATTGGGTATTAATTACTTAAAATGTTTCTTATCATTTTAAATAAGTCTCAAGCTTTCAAATCACAGTACATTTCCTGATGTTGACAGTCTTGTTTCAATTGATCACACTTACAGCTTCAGTGACATTTCTGCTTACCTTATGCCTGAAGATGATGATGTTTTTCTGCTTGGGGTTTGGAATTCCAGCTGAAAAATATAACAAATAAAATATAGTAACATTCCTCCCAAAGTATCTGTTTAGTTCATTTTTAAATTTTACGGCACAATATACATTGACTGATTGATTGATTGATTGGGTATATTATTTGCCCTGTGAGTCTGTATCCTTGTTTTTAAGTTTCTGCTGCTGCATGCAATTGGGATTAATAAAGTTTATGTAATCTAATCTAATAAGCAAAATACATACAACTAGCCGATGCCCACTGTAGCATACGGCGGTGTAAGAATAGGAACGGAAAACGGTGAGAAAGGAATTCAGAAATCAAGAAGAAATAAAAACTTCTTGAAAGATGCAGTATGCATGTAGAATTTCTGGCTAAGCAGGATTACATGTTAAAGTGATAAATAAATCAGGCTTTCCGAATTTACGTACTATGGCCATGACATCCTGATAGTTTTGTTGCATGTATCTTGGACTTCCTGGAAATGTGGACAGTAATATGATCATTTTGCCTACACATACATTGTTATTTTCAGCGTTTGCTTGCAGTGCGTCTGTATTCAAACATTGTATTGTTCCATGCGCAGATCTTGTTGATGTAATCTGAGATAGTTAACATACGCATCTACGACGGACTGTTGGAATACTTTGCCGCTGGAGTGCAAAATACTAAATGTATTCCTCAAATGTAATCTGTATGCGTAAAATTGGCATTGAGTAAGCCTTATTTGTTTGGCGGTTCTTTTATCACGAACATGTTGTAAATCTTTGTGCCAGCCAATGTCTCCGTAAGGGAATAAAAGTGGGTAAACCATAGGATCGCAATTCATATAGAGTGTGGAAATCTGTTTACAGGAGTTGCCTATGGGATAGATGCAAATGTCCCTTTCGGCAGGCTGTTCGCCATCTTCTCCGTCGAAAATCACTGCAACATCGGTGTGACATGTAGTGGCATTGTATCGATGTAAATCCTGCCCAGGGTTTTCCTTGACAACCATTCGTACAGATGCTGTTGGATTCGACTGTGCGATTTCATGCATGTGTTTGTATGATTTAGCGAAGGGGTTGATGGTTCTGAGCATGGAATCTAGCTGGTGAAGTACATTTTCGCTGCATACAGAGTTCGCTTTATTTTGTAATTGTACTTAAGTAGCTTGCGCTGTGTCAAAAACATACAACTGTCTATATCCTGGAGAGGTAGAAGTGTTAGCGTATAGTGGAGATATTTGGTGATAAATTTGCCCGTGTATTTTAAAACAGTCTGCGGTGGGTTGGCACCCTGCCTGGGATTGGTTCCTGCCTTGTGCCCTGTGTTGGCTGGGATTGGCTCCAGCAGACCCCCGTGACCCTGTGTTCAGATTCAGCGGGTTGGAAAATGGATGGATGGATGGATTTTAAAACAGTATGGTCCATGGCCAGGAGGTTGAGTTATCTGTACACCCATGGAAGCAAACGCTAGAGAAGAGTTGTATTCTCAAATGTGTTCACAATAATTTTTAGCTTCTGATGTTTGTTGTGTAAGAAGCTGTTGTAAAGACACAGGTGACTCCTGCAAAGGTGGTAAAGCTACTTTACCGTTGTGGCAGCACTTTGAGTACTTGTTGGATGTATTACGCTCAGCAGGCCAGTACAGTGCATGACATGGAAGAGAACGAATAGGAATTGAGAAATGCCGTGTCAGCTGCGTGTGGGCAGGACTGGTTTTGAAGTGGAAGCAGGACGAACCAGAAGAGAAATATATATAAGAGATAGCATTTATAGTTGTATTTGTCTCAAGGGAAATATATTTGTGTGTTTTGTCCTATAAATGTATGTATCTCTCCCAAACAATGCTTTTAAGTTGTAAAGTCATATTTTTATTCTCATTACAGTGTAACACATACCGGTCTACTTATTGAGACCGACTTCATTTCAACATCTGCTTGTGGTCCCATCACAGAAGAACTACAAAAACATGATAAATAAGAAAGGTAAGTTATCATTGCTGTGTAAGTATTATTTATTCACTCATTTGGCAGCAAATATAAGATACTAATCATCTCAAAACTTGAGCAAACATACAAGACCAAAATATAACATATTTTATGTACTATAAATATATATTTTAAGCATGTAGAATTAAAGCTGGATGGCGTAGTGGCCTAAAGTCTTCAACCATGAAAGCTGAGAGGGTGGCTCTAGTGTTTTGAGTGGTGTGTCATCTTTCAGGAGTGCAGTGAGTGGCTCGTAGACTGGATGTGAAGTAGACACTCCAGATGCCAACTCCTGAAATGACACTGAATCCAGAGCTCCATAAATTAAAGCAGACACTTCACACAGTAATTTTGTGCAATATTTTCTTTCACTAATGTCCGCCACAAGTTGGTTGGTTACATGTTTTAGTCTTATCTATCTGTTGTTATATTCACTAATCATGGCCCTGGAGAGTGGCAAAGTGTTGCATGATGATTAGTGCATGCAAATAAGAATTTCACTGTTCTCTGTAAATGTGGCAATAATTACCTTATAAATCTATAAACTTTGAACACTAAATGCTTAGTGAGTTGCTCATAGACTGGGTGTGCTACATTTACACAGACACTCCAGAGGCAAGCTCCTGAAAGGACATTGAATCCAGAGCTTCACAAATTAAAGCAGCCACTTCACAATAATTCCATGCAATATTTTCTTGCATTGATGTTTACCACCAGAGTCTGTGGTCACAAGTTTATATTGACTTATCATGGCGCTGGAGAGTGACAAAGTGTTGCGTGTTGATTAGTGTTGCATGTATAAATATCAGTGTACTTTGTACACGCTATAAATGTATAAACTTTAAATGGCAAATGCTTCAAACTCAAACTCTACTGGATATGGTACCCTAAGCAATTCACTTGATCTGCATCATCATTTGGTCTGATGACATCTTCTAGTTTTGTCCTTCTTCTAGTTTTTTGTTCATTTTGTTTTGGTGGACATCGCCATTTTGCATTGATTTTCATGGTGGCGGCTGCATTATTTATATTAACAGTATAAAGGTTTATGTATATTCAAAAATAGTGAATGTATTGTGATTGTACACAATTAATCATTAATATGTTTGTTACCTGTATGAAATACATTCCAGTATGAAAAGTATAGGATTTTCATTATGCTGAAAGTAATGACACAATATGTCATGTGACTACCATGTCACATGACCAGCAAAATGGCTTCACACCTCTAAAGAGTAATGCTACAGGAAAGTAAAGACAGATACAAAAGGGCGGTGACAGAAACACAAATTGACATCAGAGTAACTAAAAAGAAATAATGAACCAGAAATACATGAGCTAATGAATTGCCCGTGTATGTGTCAAAATGTATAGTGATCACACAATTAGAACTAAATAATGTTTTTGCTTGCTAGGTTGATCATACTGTATATACAAAATTAGTGTCATTTCTGCTTACCTAATTTTTGAACAGGATGACATTTTGCTACCTGGCGTGGGGGATTCCAGCTGGACAATATAAAATAATAAATAAGGTACATACAAAATACAAACAATTGCATTTCTAATTCTGTATTCCACAAAGGAAATATATGTATGTTTTGTCCTTTTTAACGTATGTATATCACACAAACAATGCTACTAAGTTGTAAAGCCATATTTTTATTCCCATTACTGAAAAACACATACCCGTCTTTTCATTGTCACTGACTTCATTTCAATATCTGCTTGTGGTCCCACCACAGACGAACTACAAGAATGTGAAAAATATGAAAGGCAAGTGGATATTGCTGTGTAAGTATTATTTGTTCACTCATTAGTCAACAATAAAGACACTGACCATCACAAAATTGAAAGAAACCTTCAAGACAAAATGTAGCATGCATAAATACACATTTAAAACATTTGCAATTAAAGCAGGATTGCACAGTGGCCTTGAAATTTGGACTATCGCTTTCATCCATCATAATTGAGAGGGTTGGCTCAAGTGCTTTGATTGGCGCATTGTCTTCCAGGTGTGCAGTGAGTGGCCCGTAGACTAACTGTGCCACATTTACAGCAGACACTCCAGATGTTGACTTCTGAAAGGACACTGAATCCAGAGCTTCATGAAATAAAGCAGCCGCTTCACACAGTAATTCCGTGCAATATTTCTTGCATTAATGTCTGCCACAGAGTCTGTGGTCACAAGTTTGAATTTTATCTCTCTATTATTATATTCACTAATCACGGCACTAGAGAGTAGCAAAGTGTTGCATGCTCATTAGCACATGCATGTACAGATTTCAATGTACTCTGTACACATGGCAATAATGGTGCTATAAATGTATACATTTTGAACACCGAATACTTCCAGTCTCAACCCCTACTTGACATGGTACCCAAAGCAATTAATTTAATCTGCATGATCATTTGGCTTGGTGACGTCTCCTAGGTGCTAATTTGTTTTGGTGGGTATCACCATTTTGCATTGTTTTTCATGCCAGAAGCCAATGTATTTATAGTAACAGTATGAGGGTTTATGTGTATTCACAAAAGAGTTCATATATTGTTATTGTGCACAAGTATTTCCATGCTTTTATCACATCCCGCATCGATTATTTTAATTCCCTAGTGGCAGGTGCCCCTTCTAATCTTCTATCACAGCTCCAGCTTATTCAAAACTCGGCTGCAAGAGTCCTTACTCAAACCAGCAGCAGCGAGCACATCACACCCATTCTGCTCCGTCTTCACTGGCTCCCTGTGTCTTACAGAATTGAATATAAAATCCTACTAATAACCTACAAAGCCTTAAATAACCTCGCGCCAAACTACATCAGTGACCTTCTCCATAACTATGTGCCTGCCTGCCCACTAAGGTCCTCTGATTCTGGCAATCTTGTTGTGCCCCACACTAATCTACACTCCATGGGTGACAGGGCCTTCAGCTGTATAGCACCCAGACTCTGGAATGACCTACCAAAATTAATTAGATCAGCTGACTCCATGAATTCTTTTAAAAAACAACTCAAAACTCATCTGTTCAGGAAGGCTTTTAGCTCTACTTGACTATCACCCTTCTCTCAGTTTACTTCTCTGTGAAGATGCTCATGTAACCTGTGTGAGTGTGAGACCATCAATTATGTTGTCTGTTTTTTTTTTCTCCGAATTCACTGCCGTAATTTTCTTTATTTATTTATCTGGTTTAGTACAATGCTATATACTGTAGACCCTGTCGTTCTTTCTTATATTCTGTAAGTGCCTTGAGCATGGGAAAGGTGCTATATAAATAAAATGTACTATTATTATTATTATTATTATTATGTATTCATGCAGTTATTACTTGTATAAAAATACTTTTCAGTATGAAAAATACATACACACACACACACACGCACATTATAGTGTGTGGTATGGTATCTTTTGAAATAATAATGGCTCTTGAGGATGACAACGTTTGGCATGTTGATTAGAACATGGAAGTAACAGTTTCACTGTACTCTGATATTACCCACTGTGGTGCTGAGGTGTCACCTGTTGCATGGCTGCACTCGGGTCCTAATCTTGGATCCTGAGGTAGTTTGTCATGTGGTGTGTGCAGCAATGCACTATATCAGTCCATGCTCCTAACCTCCTCCTCCTCCTTATCCAGATATCTTTTTAAATTTTTGAATGGTAAATGGTTCAATCTCCGACTCTACTTGATTTGATACCCTGAGCACTTCATTTATGCTTGATGACTGTTTCACTGTGCCATTTTATTTTGGTGGTTCTCTTTACCATGTTGCATGGTTTTTCACTGCAGCATCCACTTTATTTGTGAGGGTTTATGTATATTCATAAAATAGTTAATGTATTGCTAAGGTGCACAATCATTAATACATTTGTCAGTTATGTAAAAAAGTATATTTTAATCTGAAAAGTATATACAAACAGATTGTACTGGTGTCTACTGAACTAATCATGGTGCCAGAGAGTAGTATCGTGTTGTGTGTTCATTAGCACCAAAAGCAAGACACAAACTGAGGATGGTAATCAGAAATAATTGAGGAAGAGTAACTACGTAATCAGACTACTTCTCGAATGAATATATCCACAAGTTATCTTGCTGATGAGAGCATTTTAAGTGAAACGAAATAAGCACACTTAAAGAAACAATCCCCAACAGCTAAAACTGTTGTCTTGCCCTGGTGATTGGGAAAGTCTGTCACAAAATCCATCAGAATTGACTGCTGCATCAACTACGGGGCAGAATTTCCTGAAGTAACCCGAGTGGGAGCCCCTGGGAAAGTTTTGCCCTGTTACACCCTTCACAGGCTAACACAAAATCGTGTACTTCTTATCCCATCTTCTCCCATCAGAAATTTCTTTTGAATAATTCTAAATACTGTAACATCAGGATGTCCATGCATGGCGGATAGGTGTGCCCATTCCACACCCATGTCCTTAATTACTATTCTGGTCAGACATTTGTGACTGTGCAGCCATTTTCCTCATTAACAAGATTTACATAACATTTATACTTACCCTTATGCACTATAGCCCTTGAAGAGCCTTGACCTCCCTTATGACACAATCAGCTATAGTGACACTTGCCATATTGTTGAGGGGTATTATGTTTTCTGATTCTATGAATGTTTTGTCTGGATCAAAAAGTCTTGAAAGGGCATCAGACTTCACATTATTTCCTGCACTATACATGATTGTAAAATCAAAGCACTTAAAAAAGAGAACTTACCTTGACTGCCTGGCATGCACTCTTCTTGGCATTGTGAGCGACTTCATTTCAACATCTCCTACCACAGAAGAACTACAAAAACATGATAAATAAGAAAGGCAGATTGTTATTGCTGTGTAAGTATTCCGTATTCACTCACTGGGCAACAAAATGTAGCACACTAGCTATCACAAAATGAAACAAACATACAACACAAAAAGTAACATATCTACAAATATACATTTAAAAGAATTAATATTGGCCTTAATGACCTAAGGCCTTGAAATTTGGACTGTCACTTTGACCCATCAAAGCTGAGAGGGTGGGCTCTGGTGTTTTGACCAGTGTATCATCTTTCAGAAGCACAGTGAACAGCTCATGGACTGGGTGTGCCACATTTACAGTAGACTCTCCAGATGAGCACTCCTAGAAGGACACTGAAACCAAAACTTCAAAAACTGAAGTAACCAAATCACACAGTAAGTCTGTGCCGTGTTTTATTGCGTTAATGTCCACCACAGAGCCCGTGGTCACAAGTTGGACTTTCATCTGTCTATTCTTATAGTCCCTAGAGTGGCGATGTTTTACATGTTGGTTAACACATGCAAACAAGAACTTCACTGTACTCTGTACATGAGGCAAACCTTTAAACCTTTATAATTTCAACAATAAATGTTTCCATTTCTGAGTTTACTTGATGTGGTACCCTGACCAGTTTATTTAATCTGCATGATCATTATGTTTGATGAGGTGTTAATGGTGCCATTTTGTTTTGGTGGACATTGACATTTTGCATTGTTGCTTGTGGCAGCAGCCGCTTTACTTGTAGTAATAGCACAGGGGTTTATATATATTCATAAAATAGTACATGTATTTTTATCGTGCACAATTAATCAACAACATATCTCTTACTTGTGTAAAAAACATGTTTCAGTCTGAGAAGTATATACAGGCACATTACACTGGTATCTGCTGAACTAACCATGGCACCAGAGAGTGGTAACATGTTGTATGAGCGTTAGCTTATGTACAGGTAAGTATGAATTTCACTGTATTCTGTACATGTGACAGAAATGACCCTATAAACCTAAATAAAGTTGTTGCCAGCTAATTGCATGCCTACTGTTTAAAGACAGTGGCCTACATTAGTAATTTCTTCACAATTGCATTTCCCGGAAGATATTTATTTAGCAAATTTTCATTAAAATATATGTTTGGGACAATGTGAGGTAACAACCTGATGACATGGCACGTGGATTAGGCGATATGAGTAATGTGAGATTTTTTTCATGGATGGATTGGTGTTGTTTGCTGTTGTCCAATGTTGGTCCTTTTCTATCAGAAACCTTGTTTTCTTCGTTCTGCATGCAAACATGACATTAAAGAATGTTCTTGATGATTTCCACAAACTACATGGGTTAAGTAACATGCTAAAAAATATTTTGGGTAGAATATTCCTTTAACACAAAAAGAAGCAACTAAGAGCTAAGAATCTTAACAAGCTGAGTTAACTAAAATGAAGTACGTAAATATTACTGGTTTAGCAGTAAAACTGGCTTCTTAAATATGAAATAAATCCCTGAAGCTTCTGTGACACTCCGCTACCAAACATGGGCTCTAAACTAATAAAGCGCATAGTATTTAGTTTAGAAAGGGGATGTATAAGTTAAGAATTTTTGTATTTAATTCAATCAATTATTAATTTTTTTTTGTTTTTTACTTTCATATCATACTGCATATATTATAAAGAAAGTATACAGTAGGAATCGTGAAAAAAGTCAACCTCAAGAATTTGATGAATCTTGATGTTTTAGACCTTCCTGGGTCCGAAAATACCATGTCTGAAATTATGTCTGTCTGTGTGTAAACACGATAACTCAAAAACGCTTTCACCTCGGTCAATGAGATTTTGTACACATGCTTTATATCATATATAAGGAATCCTATCAACTTTTGGGCCACTTCCGGCAGCTGGACATGGTACTTTAACTGAATACTTTCATGAATTTTCAAGTAAACTGTGGTTATAATTACAGATAGATGATTCAAATTTTATATAGATATTTATAATGATAAAAAGCAAACATATGAAATTTGAGAAAACTTACTCAACCGGAAGTAATATCTATATATATAATTCACCCATGGAGCACAGAAGACAGAGCCACGCCCACCAAATGGGATAGGACAACAACTGACAGAGCCACACCCACCAACTCGGACGCGACAACTCACAAAACACGGCGTCCGACAACTCACAGAGCCACGCCCACCAACTCAGACGCGACAACTCACAAAACACGACGTCATTTGCATTTGTCTCTGCTACAGTCCACATGCACCTCTGAGCCACGTTGACGTTTCGGTTACGACGCACTACCGCGTCCACCATCGCAAACTGTTTTACACACTACATACAGTGATTCACATCCGCGACAAACATGCTTCTTCTTAGATGGTCCTGCAGGAACACGGAAAACATTTGTCTACACAATACTCCTTATTCCCCGGCCCGCGTCCACCCTCGCTCTCCAGGCAACAAACACCACGAAAGTCCTTCCGTCTCCATGGCACACACACAACAGAGCCCCGTCCACCAACAATTCGCACGAGGGCGAAAGCATTTGCCAAGAATGTTTTCATTAATCAAGAACGAAAGTCGGAGGTTCGAAGACGATCACATACCGTCATAATTCCGACCATAAACGATGCTGACTGGCGATCCGGCGGCGTTATTCCCATGACCCGCCAGGCAGCTGCCATGTTTGTCGCGGATGTGAATCGCTCTGTGCAGCGTGTAAAACAGTTTGTTTGTCAACCAGGGCACACAAGAAGCAGCACGCAAGACTGACCGTGTGATACGCACGATGGGGCCACGCATGCCAACTCACAGAGCCCCGCCCACCAACAATTCACTAAGCAGCCAACCATGGCACACGCACGTCAGAGCCCCGCCCACCAACAATTTGCGCGAGAGCGAAAGCATTTGCCAAGAATGTTTTCATTAATCAAGAACGAAAGTCAGAGGTTCGAAGACGATCACATACTGTTGTAATTCCAACCATAAACGATGCCGACTGGTGATCCGGCGGCGTTATTCCCATGATCCGCCGCACAACCAAAATCTTTGGGTTCCGGCAGGAGTATGGTTGTAAAGCCGAAACTTAAAGGAATTGACGGAAGGGCACCACCAGGTGTGGAGCCTTTGGCCTAATTAGACTCAACACGGGAAACCTCACCCGGCCCGGACAAAAAGAACAATGAACAGTCAACGTGGCTCAGAGGTGCATGTGGACTGTAGCAGATGTGAAACCGACTGAGGCGGTGTTTGGAAAATGAATAGTCAACGTGACTCACAAGTGCATGTAGACTGTACACAGACAAAAGCAATTCAGGTGAGGAGTTGGGGGTGGGCACATGAGCAGGCAGTGCGTACTGAACGATGACTAAGAGATGACTATTCACCCATCAATACATCGTCCTCACTGGGCGTCCTTCCCCTCACACCCCGTTCCACCCTCCGTGCGCCCCCTTCGTCCAGCCCCGTCCCTCGCTCTGGGAGGTGGGAGCGCGGCGGCGGTCCTCCAGTTTTCAGTCACGGACAATTGTATGTTGCTCTCTCCAGAGTTCCCTTACAGTTGTATCCTCAAACCCACCCCATAAGAAGAAGCATGTTTGTCGTGGATGTGAATCGCTGTACGCAGCGTGTAAAACAGCTTGTTTGTCGCGGATGGGAATCGCTGTATGCGCCATGTAGAACAGTTTGCGAGGGGTATCCCATGGTCTTACAGTTGGTGGGCGGTCTCTGTTAATTGCTCTTGTGAGCGGGCACATGACCAGGCAGTGTGTATGCTTCGAGAGCGAGGGTGGACGCGACAGCACCATCTAAGAAGAATCATATTTGTCGCGGATGTGAATCGCTGTATGCAGCGTGTAAAACAATTTGCTTGTCACGGATGTGAATCGCTGTATGCAGCCTGTAAAACAGTTTGCGAGGGGTATTCCATGGTCTTAGCAGTGTCCATGCTTCGATGTGAATCGCTGTATGCAGCGTGTAAAACGCTGTATTGTATGTTGACCTCTCCAGAGTTTCATTCATCTACAGTCGTATCCTCAAAACCAACCCCATTTGGACAACTGTGTCTTTCAGGAAGTGTTCACCCATCAATACATACTTATGCGGCGTATGCTACACCGCGGGTTGGCTAGTTTTATTTAAACAACCATCCAAATTTTTTTTATCATGAAATATAAATGTGTACACGATATTAAAAACTGTATTCAATATAACGCATATCTTTCAATAATTATAATTAGTTTTATTTTAATTTATACTTCATCAGTTTAACAATAACGTGTAAACATTGAGCATGCTTCATAAATATAAAGATGTAATGGGAACAATAAGCTGCTACGTTCCCGTTGTATTCCTGGTAATGCATCTAATTTTATGATTTTTTTTAAATTTCTGCCATTATCGTCATAATTAATGTAGGTAAATGCAGTTTTACCTATAGCAATTTATTGTAACAAATATTATATAATACTAACACTTTTTCTATGTTTCTAGGTGACTGTAACTCTTTTTACTTTAAACATAATCTGGGTAATGCATATGTAATCATGAAAAAATTCCACCTCCATTTTCGACCTCCCTAAGTGCGAAAATATTTTAATGTAAAGTTTGATTACAAATAGAGATAAATGACTGTGTCAATTAGTTATGATGGGAAACAAAGACTTATGATATTTGAGAAATATTGCGCAACTGGAAGTGGTTCTGATGACCTTTTTCTCTTTCTCAGTATACGAGAAAGTCAAGGGGAGCTCACTCCCAATTTTTTATTATTCTTAACTAACAAAAAAAAATCCAAATTTACCTTGGTGTTACAGTGCTGGTTCCATGTAGATGCTTCTGTATTTTAGATTTTTTTGTAATCTAGGAAAAAATAAAGGAAAGCATCTTTTAAATTCATTCCTCATGTGTCTTTTGGCCACTTATGACTACCCTGCTGTTAAGTGGCTCATGGTGTAGGTTAGACAATGCACTTTGGAATCCAAAACCTACTCACAATGCAACATACAGCATGTCTAATATGGGATATTAGATACATCTCTGGGATCACAACTCTGTTGCCACAGATCATCAATCCATTATAGACCTAGGAATTTATTCAATGATGTTTTTGGAAACCATCTATGTAAAATGAGGTGAAGGTGTCTGTTCTGTACCATGAGAGCTGTAGTAGTAATAAGAATGTAAAAAGACATAGAGAGGGCCGGACTGTGTGAAACATAACACCATCATGCTTCATTGCAGCCAACAATTCTAGCTTGAAACTTGAACATAGATTGTAACTTTCATTGGGGTATGTCTATTAAAAGTTCTCCACAGTATACCATTCACACCAATAAAAAAAATTATCAACTGCCAAGTCCTTGTGTGGAGCATAATTAGTTGTTTTTTTCTTTAATCACTAATAAAAAAAGGCCATCAGCATAAAACTGAGTTACTTAACTGTGTGACAGCTGAGATGGACTGAAGTACCTATTTAACCATTTTGCAAAGTCGGTGGAAAGGATGCCCTTGGACTTTAGGAATTAAAAACTGACGTAGCCATATTATTATAGGCTGCATTTTTTAACCTTTTTCACAGGAATGTGTACTTGAATTAATTTTAAAATATTAGTCCCTTTACAGATGAAATGCTGTATTTAGGTGGGTAACTATAGTATTTTTGTAGAAATAGGTATTTACACATTTATTCATGCCTAATGATAACTAAATTAAACAAAACGCCACTGTTTTCACAGTATTGTTTCTTTAAAAATCCAGACTTACAGAAATGTATGAATTTTGAACTGTCAAAATGTCTCTCATTACCTGGGCATGGCTGTCTTTAGTGAGTTCCTCGTATGCCATCTTTGCTGCTTCATGTTTTGCTTCCTTTTTTCTTTCAGCTACACCATTACTAAATTCCTGGTTACCAATTATGAACTGTCCAGCAAACCTGACAAAAAAAATTTAAAAAACAAGGATGAGACCTGCTGTTTTTGAGTGACTGATCTTTGTATGCCACCATGTTTTACTCTGTTTACTAGCTGTGCTACCCACCTAAGACAGGTTGAAATTTAAGTAGGCAATGTAGAACTCAGCCTTAATGCTTGCAGTGCACCACGCAATGCATATGCCTCTGCTATATACCATTTTCTATGGGATTTGTAAAAACCATGTTAATGCTTGTGATGTACCACCTATTGCAATGACAAAAGCAAAGCATATTATTACTAAAAAAGTTTATGATGTGCCATCTTTTGGAATGACATGGACATATTGACCAGACAGACACACAGACAAACACACAGACACTTATCCTTTTTAAGGTGGAAGTGTTGATTCATTTTTCTAAGCTATTCTGGCAATCAAACATGTTATAATAAATGAAGACCTTTATAGAAAGGTCAAGCATAAAAGTAATCCTGTATGGCTTTTGCCTCTAAGCTCCTTATTCACATAAGACAGATTCTATTTTGTGTTTAGTTTCTCAGCTTCATTATAATTAGAATTTTTAAAAGAATGTTTTATTGTCATGATAATCGCCAGAAATATATTTCAAAATATTTCAGTCTTCTTTTTATTTTATATTAGGACTTTCATGAATATTGGGCAGCATGGTGTTTCAGCAGTGTGTGTTGATGCTTCACAGATTTAGCATCCTGGGTTTGAATCCTGACCTTGTGTGTGTGCAGTGACTTTTTTTCTAGGCTACATTTACTCCTGTTTTCCTCCCATAATCCAACGTTATGTATATGAGATTAATTATCTCACATGAGTGAGGGTCTGTGTTTGAACAAGCACAGATAAACTAGCACACTGCCTGTGGCTGGTTCCTGCCTTATAGGCTATGGCACACAGACTGCCCTAACTGGTGTGTTTTAGAATGTTGTTGTAAGAAAATTAATGATAGATAGATAGATGAATGGATGGATGGATAGATAGGTAGATTCACACACATACATTTTTTTTCTGATCATACACCAGAATGACTAAAAAGGAAGTAAAACTTCTGACTTGGCATTCACAATGATGTGTTATACAGCCGTATTTCCGTTGGTATGAAGGAGTCCCAGTAGCGTTTCCAAACAAACATTGGCTGAATATTTTGTTGGCTAAAAATCCTCAGTGTTAGTGTGTCATGGAGAGGATGTGTAGCACATCCATGATGGTTCACTACATGGTCAAAAGTTTGTGGACACACAGCTATTACACCTATATGACCTTGGACATGCCATTCTATAACCATGGGCATTAATATGGAGTTGCTGCCCTATTGATGGCTATAACAGCCTCCAGTCTTCTGGAATGAGTGTGAATGAAGCGAAAATAAAGCAGTGACAAGCCCCTAAATCAGCTAAACTAGTGTAATGCTTTTTTTTTCTTTTTTTTTTTTAAAGATTATTAAAGCTGCTTCACTAAAAACGTAAGTTTGTTGGTGCACCCATTACTGCTTTTTCTGCAAAGACTGCCAGTATGGTTCAATTGGCTACTGATTCTTAATAAGCTTTTGAAAGACTCATTTACAAAAAATCCTTTTCTGAGATATCCAGTGTGGTGGGCGGCCATGGCCATTACCAGCCGGGATGCCAGCTGGATGGAAGGACCGGGGGTGAAAGCATCTGCAAGACGCTACATCCCCGGAAATGCTAGAGGGCAGCCCTCCTGGATTCCTGCAGGGCACACTGGGAGTTGGAGTTTTGTGCAGCCCTGTTGGATTCCATGGGGGCCACCAGGGGGAGTTGCAGAGCTTTACCTTAAACTTACCTGGAGCACCCCCAGGACCAACATAAAAGGGACCGCCTCACTCCATTTAGGGGCCAGAGTCGGGAGGAAGTGGATGAAGCTTGCTGGAAGATGAGTGGTGGTAGAAAGAGACAGAAGAAAAGGACTGTAGCTAGTACTGTGGTGCATTGTACTGTGCTGTGCTCTCGGGAGCGAGAAAAAAACTGTCACCCCTATGTAAATAAAGGTGTGTTGTGTGCTACATTTGACTGTCTGTGTCAGGTTAGGGCAGCCATACACACCCTGGTGGTCCACACCAGATGTAAGTTCACAGTTCAATCTTGAGGTTGATGGTTCCAATTTTGCTGTAGACCATTCTTTTTCATCTCTTCTTAGGTACCAACATATTAAACCTACGTACATTTTTTTCTTAAAAAATAAAACACTCACTCTGGCAAACCAAAATTAAGAATTTTTTAACAAAAAGTTAGCCTTGGGAGAGCAGTGCCACTGGCTGAAAGGAACTGAACATCCATTCATCATATTCACAGATCCTAAAAACACAACTTATTTGAATTCTGCTAAACATCTGAACTGCCAACAAGCTCATTGGGTTTTCTTTATATGTCGGTTTAGTTGCATTGTTTTGCGCTGAGCTGAAGTAGAAGCATGCCACAGCTAAATGCTCTTTCTAAGCAGTATGAGACTGAAAAACTGCATTTTGAATCTGAAAGTATAATTCTATAGGAAAGGTTTATGGCACCTATTGATGTAGAACGGCCCTCTGTTTCATTAAACAAAATCCTCTCTCCAATGTAGATCCTCCTTATGAGTCGCCTAGTGAATTGATGTTTGTTTCTAGTTTTTGTTAAGCTGAGGTCTTAGAATGGGTTCATGGTTCTTTGTTTTCTGGACACTCTGGTAGTAAACAGACTCTCAGGTTTGAATCAAGACACTTCTGGTGACCAACTCTTTGTTCTAATATAAAGGAGTATTTTTCTACTTGGGACAGCAACATAACTGAGCTGTTAATTGCCAAATACAAGACCAGAAATCAAAAATCCAAACATCCTGCAGCTATGTTTAGAGGTGCAAGGGCCTTAACCTGTACAAAGAAACATATGTGTTCTCCACACTTTTTACATTTATCACCAGAACTGAAATCATTCACATTTATTTATTCATGCATTAATTTTCTAAACCTATTTTTCCCAGTTAAGTGTTACAGAGACCTGAAGCCAATTCCAACATCACTGGAAGAAAGGTATGGACCAAAACTGGTCAGCACACCAGTTCCTCTCACACCAGACCTGTTTAGGTGTGAGCAAACATACAAGAACAAGTGAGGTCTTGTAAATTGCACCCAGACAATGATTAGGCCAGGAATTGAACCTAGGACTCTGAATGGCTAACCACTGTGCTGAGGTGCCACCTAATACTGGCATATACAAAATTAGACTTGTTCAAGGTAACAGTAAGTAGCCACATACCTTTCCACAAATCTGAAGGAGGTGCGGTTTTTTTTCCCATACTGATGAAGCCAAGATATATAGTCTTCACTCACTGACGGCATACTCCACTTTGTTCTACTCGCAGACTACAGGAAAAGATCCAGAATGACACAGTGAGCAAACATCATGAAATATACTACTAAGAGCTAATTCATTTACTGGAAACATTTATAGGAAACATTATTGTTATTCACAATCGGTTCTTCTTACAGGAAGGCCTCATATGGGTAGAAGGTTTAAGTCCCTGCAAACGCATAGTAGATTTAAAGCAGGAGGTGTTTCTGAGTCACCTCTGAGACAGAAGAAATTGTAACGAGAGAGGATTGGGAGATGGACGCGGTCAAAAGTCAAGATGATTCTGTTAACCAGAAAGTCAACAATATCTTTCATCAAATCCAGCACATTAATATAGAGTCAAAGTCATTAAGCCAGAGATATTTTTCGTAAAACCGATAGAAAGTAAACACTAGAGAATTGCTAACCTACACAAAGTTTATCTAATTTCGGATACTTAAGGAATCCTGATTCCTTCTGGGTATGTCTTCATGGTAACCATCACAAAATTGCAATATAACAATAAAAACTTTTCAGAAACACGCAAATGTTAAAAAGGAATTCCTGGGGCAGAAAAACTCCAAAATGGATGCATACATATCATAAAGGACTCCGTAATTCCTGCAAAAAAATAAAGTAAATACCAGATGATAACATGGGAGAGACAAGATCAGTAGTCTTGTGTTTGGGAATAATAGGCACCACATTTTTTTAGGAACACTTTAGTTCAGGTACTGAAAAATTACACCTCTTACTCCTTTACTCTTATGTAACAGGACCTTAACAAATACTTCTTTGGGTCTTCATAACACTTACAAAGCATCCGTGAAGTGTTTATTCATCTCTGCAATGTGACCCACTCATAAAACATCACTTTGGAGTGGTTTCTCTCGTTATTTCATATTTAATGTAAGACCTGTGAATTCTTCATATTGACAAGTCATTTTACCAGCATGTCAGTACGCCGCACCGCACATAAATGAATGACCCATCTGCTGATGTTTTAGAAGTGTTATGTTGAACAAAAGAAGCCATTGTTAAGGTTTTGTTACATAACAGTAAATAAGTAATAGACGCCTTTTTTCAGTACCTAAACTAAAGTGTTACAGGCAGTTTTATGCTTTTTCATTGTTAGTGCTATTTGTCATGGGGTTGATGGGTGGCAATGTGTTTTGGTTTGGCAAATTTATGGTACTCTGTACACATTACAGTACTGCTACTAATACCCATATATACTGTACATACAAGAACAGGCTGATCCTCAAAGCAGAACTGGGCCATCATGAAGCAGGCTCAGCCTTCGGAATGACTTTGTGTTGTATTCTTTTTTGGTTGACCTTAACTTTTATGTAACTTGTGAGTTATTTTTCTACTTCTTTTGATCTGAATTTGTGTGTAACTATCATTTTTGGCTTGCCACTTTTTATTCTATATCAAATCACACTACTGTTCTTACATGAAAAAATAATCCATTAAATAAAACATATGCCATACATAAGAAAAGTTACAAACCCACACACAAATAAAACAATCTATAAATTACCATATTCAATATGGTTGGAATTTTTGTTGAGTTAAGAACTATCACCTTTAGTTGTGTCTAATAAAAGCTCAATACTTAACAATTTAAGACCAAAAAATGGTGATACAATTTTTGAAGGGGTTCCAGATCCAGAGAGCCTCTGTAGTCCATCTGGGGATTATGGAGGCCAATGGTGCTTTTCCTTCTTTTACAGA
This sequence comes from Erpetoichthys calabaricus, assembly GCF_900747795.2. NCBI lineage: Eukaryota > Metazoa > Chordata > Cladistia > Polypteriformes > Polypteridae > Erpetoichthys > Erpetoichthys calabaricus. The sequence continues at coordinate 54,889,747 of NC_041408.2, forward strand.
TGATTTCCAGAATTCTGTTATTTCCTTGGTCATCTTTACGACTGTCCATTCTCCTACTCCCAGCCATTCGTTGATGTCATCAACCCATCTTCTTACTTGTCTTCCTACTCACGGTTTCCAATTTCTCTTTCTCTTTTATCTCTTTCTGATTAGCTTCTCCTCTCCCATCCTGTATTTGAAAACTTAACTTCTTCCCCTTAGTAACTTTGCAAATATTTGTTTTTCATTTAAGATCTTTTTGAATTGTTTCATTTTTCACCTTATCTCCATCCATTTTTCAAAATCGTTCTGTCTCTTTGAAAGAGTTACATAGTACTACACTACAAAAGGTCTGCTGTAGTTAAATGGTTGCTCTGAATAACAGGTCTACTATTTACCAAAACTCCTGCAGTGTGACAGTTGCTAGCAGTAACCAAGATTATGCTCTGCATTGAAGTATTAGGGTATGCTGACTAGTTAGAAAAACATTTTTGGAACATTGGCTTAAACTGGTTTGGGAAGCCCTGGTCCTGTAGGGTACTTAGGGTGTCTTCAAATATCAGTCTGACAACATTTTAAATGAGTTAGGTGAATAAGGTTTGACAAGCTATTTGGAGCTGAATGTTTTGTTTTGATCAGAACCTTTCTTGAGAGAACTCCTAAAACTCTGTCAGGAGTAACAGCCACATTCCATCATTCCTGCATGTTGTGACGTGTGAGTCCCTGTCTTGCACCCCAAAACACGAAGCTGAGTCTCAGTACTTTAGTAAAACCAACTTTATTCCACTTGAAACAGGAACAGCACAGTTATTTATTGTAGTGGGATCTATCACTCTCCTATACACAGTCACAGCAATCGGGCAGGGTCGTGGCCAGGTTAATGTCCAAGTAATACTGTTCCCTTCATTTATAACGTTCCTTGCATCACCCATTAACGGCAGGCGCTCATAGTGTGACCGCAGTCATTTCGGATTTGTTTTCGCGGCAAGCTGCCACAGCGGTGCCCCATCAACTGACAGGCTATCTTTCATAGACGCGACGATCGCACTTTGGAACACTCTTCGGCATGTTATCCTATTGGGGGGAGCCCCAAAAGAGTTTAGAAACCTTACAATGTACACATGTCTCATATGTTTATTTTGGGTTATTTTAATTTTTTATCTCACTATGAAATCATTTCAAAACAAATTAGAAAACTTTTATTTTATTCCCATTTTGTTTGTTTATGTGACGCATTTAAGTACATCACATGACCACAGTTATCACGTTAATTACACCTCGGGATTTGACACTACAAATATGGCTGCAGTGACAGCATACTTTATCCCTCGGCAGATCAGACTCTTTGTTTGTGAATTCCTGCCGTTATTTTCAGATGAATATAGGCCCTTGTGTCAGATACCGGTTTGATTTTGATTTTGATTTTTTGACTGCAACATCTGATTTGCATTTTGCCCTTGGGCTCTGGTTGTCTCCTCATGTGTTCTTTTCTGGCTTTCGCCTATTTCTGCCCGACTACTTATTTTCCTCACAATAAGACCTCAAACCCAGCATGTCACAATGTCACAATACAGATTCTACGGTTATTACAGCCACAGTTAACTGAGATGACAATCATCCATCTGGAAGCATCAGGAGCAGGTCTGTGAGATTGTGCAATAATTTCTTTCCCCAAGCAGTCCGGCTCCTGAACACCATGCTGCCCTCCTCCACACTGGACTCTTTACTCCACACACTCTCTGGATTACAAAATACTACTTAATACTGTACATGTTTTTTAGTTATATATATATATATATATATATATATATATATATATCTTGTGTACTGCACCTTTTGACTCTGGAGGACGATATTTCATCCCACTGTGTACTGTAAGTATATTGTTAGGATGACAATAAAGCTCTACTACTACTACTACTGCTACTACTACTACAAAGAGTCTTGTTATTTAGTTATAGCTAAATGAATATCTTTAACATGTATTGGTAGATGTGTTTCAGAGAGGGGTTTCATGGTTCTGGCCTCCCCCTTGTGCAGCAATCACAACAACGTCAATACTTTCTAGGGCAGGTGAAATCAAGCCTGACTAGGAAATGCTACTACAAAATAGAGACATACCAATACGAATTAAAAGAAACAAGGCTTTGTGTCTCAAAATGTACATTAAACCCACCTCTTCACCAAATATGCACCAAAATTATATTTGTCTATGTATCCAGCAGGGGGCGCTAGCTCCCTTGTTGGAATGAGTTCTTTTATAATTGCAGCGTGTTACATAACCCAAAACTATATAGTGTGGCGGGTGGCCGGGTCCCATGCCTGGCCGGGACAACCCTTCTACTTATGTTCCGGGGGAGCAGCCATGGGCTTCTTAGTACCTCCCCCAGGACTCTTGGTGGCAGCCTCCCTAGTTGACGATGGTACCTCAGTTTCCTGCAGGGTTCCATGGGAGATGGAGTTCTCCACAACCCTGTGGGGATCTGGGGTGGCCACCAGGGGGTGCTGAATGGATCCCAGAGCCAACATGGACACCTCTACAGCCCCGCCTGGAAGTACAATTAGAAACAGGTGATCAAGCACCTGGAGCACTTCCGGGTGGGCTATAAAAAAGGCCAGCATCCACCACTCAGGAGCCAGAATTGGGAGGAAGAGGACGAGGTTGCCTGGGAGGAGTGGTGGTGCCAAGGTGGAGAGTTGTGTGTTTTGGAGTTAAGTGCTTTAGGGACTGTGTTGTGGCTGGGGGGTTCACGGGGAAGACGTGCCCTCCCACTGAAGAAAAATAAAAGTCTTGTTGTGTTTTTACACGTGCCTCTGTGTCAGTCTGTGCTGGGTCGGGCGATATATAGCGCCTTTATCACAATAGATATAATCTAATAAGGCGATACCCCTCCTTTAGTGATACAGTGGTAAAAAAATCACATAGGAGAAATAACTTCACTTTCTTTAATGATGGCTTACGCGGCATAACAGACGAAGGAAGCCAATGGCAAGAACCAGTTCGGATGAGGGGACCCGATGTGTAGAGTCTGCCATTTTTGTTGCTGCGTTGAAAGAATTTTCAGGATCGGATGACGTTATCTCCCATCCGTCTGTCGGCTTCAAAGGTGTGCCGGGCAATGTTCCAAGGCTTTATACTCTTTCTTCACATGCAGGCCCCCACTTAGGTAAATCATGCCATTCCAAACAAGGCAAAGAGAAAACACACTTTCATGCTGAGTTTGACACACAGAAATAGTATATAATGGTCATTTCGCAGTTGTTTCTGTCTTGTCTTCTAATGCTTGCCTAGCAGTTCTAAATGATGAGCCCCTGTACGAAATCTGGCTTTGTGTTAGCTGTGCATATGAGTAGAAAGAAAAGTAGATTTATAAAATATTTGTACAGAGCACAGTAACATATTAAACATATACTTATTACAGTCTATAATTGTGATTGTTTTTTGTTTGTTTTTTTTTACATTACCTGTGTACTGCCATCTTGTGTAAGTTCTTCATATGCAAGTTTGGCCGCTTCATGTTTTGCTTCTTTTTTTCGTTTAGTTACCACATTAGCAAACTCTTGCTCATCAGTTCTTACATGGCAGGAAAACCTAATACAAGAGTTAAAGAAAAATGAAATTAATAATTGTTCTCCATGTGCTTCTGTGCTCAAGCATCAACTACTACTATCTGAATTTGACACAAGGGGTTTTGACAGTTTGTACGCATACTGCATAGAGCTGCCATGACCCGTCAATTCTAATCCAGCAGGAAAAACCCTTCATTTATATAGTGCCATCCATAATGTTTGGGACAAAGACATATTTTTCATTGATTTACCCCTGCGCCACAGTTTAAAATTACAAATCAAACAATTCAGACACCGTGATTAAAGTGCACATTGCAGACTTTCATTTAAGGGTACCTGCATATGTTTCAGTCACACCAGTACTGAAATTCTCAGCAACTGAAATTTAAATAAGTTTGATGAATGAAAATGAAGCCTGTCACTGCATGAATACTCCACACATATTGTACTATGATCCCAAACTGGACTAAGCAGATTGGAGAATGTCATCTATAAATGGCTGGGTTATTTATACTGTAAATGAAAAAAATCATTAAAAATGATTATTTTTCCTGTTTTGAAGCCTCGGTGTGTTATGGCTGTCAACTTGCTTGATCTGACAAGTTAGGAGTGCAATATGTCTAGGGTATGTGGTGGAGGGCCGGGTACGCCCTGATTATGGAAAGAGTATTTCCTGGACAGTTTATCCCTGGGACTGACAAAGGGCAGCCTCTTTGGTTTCCAGCGGGGCCACGGGTCGTGAGCTTGGGAGCTTGTATCCAGCAGGGGGCATTAGCTCCCTGGGAATGAGTTCTTTTGTAATTGCAGTGTGTTACATAACCTGAAACTATATAGATATGATATAAAAAGGCGATACTCCTCCCTTAGTGATACGGTGGTAAGAAATCACATAGGAGAAATAACTTCGCTTTCTTTAATGACGGCTTATGCTGCATAACAGACGAAGGAAGCCAATGGCAAGAACTCACTTCGGGAGTGGGGGCCCAATGTGTAGAGTCTGCCATTTTCACCATTCAGTGGAGGAATTTTCCGGATCAGATAACATCTTCCATCTGTCCGTCGGCTTCAAAGGTGTGCCGGGTGATGTTCTAAGGCTTATACTCTTTCTTCATGTGCAGGCCCCCACTTCGGTGAATCATGACATTCCAAACATGACAAAGAAGATACAGTTTCATGCTGAGTTTGACACAAAAATACCATACAACAGTCCTCACTGTGAATGCCCATTTCGCAGTTGTCCCTAACTTGTCTTGTCTTTAAATGCTTGCCTAGCAGTTCTTATATGGTGAACTCCTGTGCGCTAAATCTGGCTCTGTGTCAAATGTGCTTATGAGTAGAAAAAAGCAGATTTATAAAATATATATCTGTACAGAGCACAGTGACATATTAAACTTATACACTTATTACAGAGCTCAAACCTGCTGGGGCCTGTGGCCACCACCAGGGGGCGCATGGACATTTTCAGGGCCCTATTTGGCTGCACTTCTGCAACACCTGGAAGTATGGCCAGAAGAAGCTCATTGGTCACCTGGAGTCCTTCTGGGTGCCCTATAAAAAGGGGCCTGTCGCCAGAAGTCAATGGCCAGAGTTGGGACGAAGAGGACAAAGCCTGAGGAGGAGTAGAGGTGGAAGGACTGGTGGAAAAAAGGGGCTGTGTTGGGTTGTGGTGATTTGTGCACTGTGAAGAACTGTAAATAAACGGGGTGTTGTGTACTAAACTCGCCTCTCTACCTGCCTGTGTCGGTTTAGGGAGGCTGTGCGCACCCTGGGTTTCACATGTAGTAAATGCCAATTTCTGTATCAATTCAGATATGACATTTCAGTCTTGCATCTTTCGAGATTTAACAATGAATCACAACTTACTCTTCCAAAAACTTGACGTCTATGGAATTTTGTTTCCCGTACTGATAAAGCCAAGACACGTAGTCCACACCTGGAAGAGACATTACTTGCATCTTGTTTTTTGATGTGAGCTAAAAAGAATCCAAAGGAAAAACAACCATGAAGACCAGTTTAATAGGCAGGGCCAGTGCCTCCCTGTGTGCTTTGGATCATTTCATAATTCACTTGACGCCTGACAGCAGAACAAAGGAGAACTCATAGGTGCAGGTATTTCCTTTACAAAGCCTTTAAAAGTCTTATACCACAAGGGACAGTGTGGGGGTGTAACAGTGTGGGTCTGCTCCACGGTACCGGGTGTCACCAGGAGCCACTTGAACCCACCACTGTCGATAGTCATGACCAGGATGAGCTGAGCAGATGAGGACAAACACACCAAGCAAGGAGAAGGTGCAATGTGCTCAGTGCTCTTATTAAAAAAAAAAAAGAAATAAACAAAACAAGTGTCCAAAAACAGCAGTGCTTCGGGAAAGTTCAGTAATAAATAATGTAATTAAAACAAAATTAAAATTAAAAACGAGGTTAAAACTCAGCTGGCAGGAAAGCCCAGTACATTGCTCATTAATTGGCGGCTCCTCTGCTTATCCTATACAGGCCTTGCAGCAGAGAAGTCGCCCTAACAAAAGGTGCAGCTGACCTTCCACCAGGTCTGGGTCTCTGCCGTCCCATGGCTATGGTAAGGCTCCCTTTCCGGACCTAGGCTTGGGTCCCCAACGGCCATGGCACTCACACTGGGGCTCAATCCCCCTCGACCCCCGCTGCCTTCCCAGTCTTTCAAACATGTTCAACCCCTGCAAGTGTCTACCATGCACTCTTCTACTGGGGCTTTCTTCCCAGCTGCCTGCCTTCTCTCTCCCGAGCCTGCTCTCTTCAGCTCGCTCATTTCCGGCTCCTTCCGCCTTGTCCTGCCTTCTGTTCTCTCTTTCCCTTTAACCTCCGTCAATTAGCGTCACGGGCAATCCTAAACCTGTGCACTAACGCATAAAGAAGAGGGACACCTCACGCCTGGACAAACTGGTGAGGAAGGCAGGCTCTATTGTAGGCACAGAGCTGGACAGTTTGACATCTGTGGCAGAGCGACGGGCACTGAGCAGGCTCCTGTCAATCATGGAGAATCTACTGCATCCATTAAACAGTATCATCTCCAGACAGAGGAGCAGCTTCAGCAACAGACTGCTGTCACTGTCCTGCTCCACTGATAGACTGAGGAGATCGTTCCTCCCCCACACTATGCGACTCTTCAATTCCACCTGGGGGGGTAAACGTTAACATTATACAAAGTTATTGTCTGCCTGTACACCTGCATTGTTATCACTCTTTAATTTAATATTTTCTTTATCAGTATGCTGCTGCTGGAGTATGGGAATTTCCCATTGGGATTAATAAAGTATCTATCTATCTATCTATCTATCTATCTATCTATCGGTAGGACCGTCTGCTCCTGCATCATGCATAGGAACCACTCTCACCACACAAAGACACGACTGCAGCAATTATTTATCTAAAAGACGGAAATCAGCCGCAGACCTTGCTTTACCACAGGGGGATGATTACCTGCTTAATTACATCAGCCATTGCTCTAGTCAAGGAAGAGGGCTGGTGACAAATGGCCTAAATGAGATGTCACTCGCTTGAAGCCTACAAATGAAAAAGGCACCTGGGAAAGCAACACTCTAGTTACTTGAAACCAGTGGATACTCAAAAGTGTTGAGCGGCTATCTCAATAAAAGCATAATGGAGCCCAAACAGGTTCTATGTTGTTCCCCTTACAGAAGTAGGCCTGATCTACTGTAGATCTGTCCTTCATTGGTGGGTCCACCCAGGTAATACAGTAATACACAAAACAGTTGAATTGCAGTTCTCATTTTCACTCTTCAGCCCTGGGTGAGAGTTTGGACTGTCTTATGGAGTAGCAATAGCAGACTTCGGGATTATGTCCATGCAACGTCACCATGCTACTACTTGAAATTGTTTTTCCAGGCCTCCTCTTCCTGCCTACTGGCCATATGTGGAAGATAACAAAGAGTTAAAGACCCCAAGGAGAAAACGGCTGTAAGGTATTTATAAAGAAGTCATTGCTGACATTTCTGTCAAATGCTGCTTTTATGTCAACTCAGAGCTCAAATGTTGTAGCATTTATGGAGGAGAGTATCTTACCTCATCACTGGCTGACCACAGCTGTCCAGGTGGTGTCTCCAGGTTTGCATTTTGCTTGGTGTCTTCATTAGTTCTACCAATTGACTCCATGCAGGATCCTCCTGTAGGTAAACATGACCCCCACCCACAAACAGAACAAGTTAACACCATACGGTTGTGGCCAAAAGATTTGAGAATGACACAAATATTCATTTTCACGAAGCTTGCTGCCTCAGTTTTTATGATGGCAATTTGCATCTACTCCAGAATGTTATGAAGAGCGATCAGATGAATTGTAATTAATTCCAAAGTCCCTCTTTGCCATGAAAATGAACTTAATCCCAAAAAGCTGCACTTCAGCCCTGCCACAAAAGGACCTGCTGACCTCATTTCGGTGATACTCTCAGTAACACAGGCGAGAGTGTCAACAAGGACAAAGCCGGAGATCACTCTGTCATGCTGATTGAGTTAGAATAGAGAAGTTCAATTGTTGTGAAGGCGGCTTCAGGGAGCCCAAGAAAGTCCAAGCGCCAGGACCATCTCTTAAAGTTGATTCATGGCTCTGGATCGGGGCACCACCAGTGCAGAGCCTGTTCAGAAATGGCAGCAGACAGGTGTGAGTGCATCTGCACGCACAGTGAGGTGAAGACATTTGGAGGATGGCCTGGTGGGTGTCAAGAAAGGCAGCAAAGAAGCCAAGAAAAACATCAGGGACAGACTGATATTCTGAAAAAGGTACAGGGATTGGACTGCTGAGGGAAAGTCGTTTTCTCTGATGAATCCCCTTTCTGATTGTTTGGGGCATCTGGAGAAGAAAAGGGGAGCGATACCATCAGTCCTGTGTCAAGCATCCTGAGACCATTCATGTGTGGGGTTGCTTCTCAGCCAAAGGAGTGGGCTCACTCATAATTTTACTAAAGAACACAGCCATGAATAAAGAATGGTACCAAAACATCCTCTGAGAGCAACTTCTCCCATCCATCCAAGAACAGTTTGGTGATGAACAATGCCTTTTCCAGCATGATGGAGCACTGGGTGATAACTACGGTATGAGGCTCAGGGAACAAAACATCAAAATATTTTCTCCAAGGCCAGGAAACTCCCCAGATTTTATAGCCTCCTTTGCATTACATTATTTTGTGAAAAATTTGCAAAAAGCATTGCATTTTTTGGCTTGAAAAAATTACATATTTATGAAATCTCATCTTTCTACTTTAAAACATGCAAAACGCTGAAAGTATAAAGCCAGAAGTGTAGAATATAATAATGATACAAATCATAATAATAACAAAAATGATACTAATATCGTAGATACTGTCAAAATGTGTCATTTATGTGGTATATTTTGAAGCACGGTGAGATACACAATCCATAGTCGGAGTCGACACAATAGTAACGTGATTCCTTGCATATTTTCTTTCCAGACTGATCAACTTTTGAACAGCGCACTGCACATGTGCGATTGACACAAGCGTCACTTTCGGATTCATCAGAATCACTTTCGATTTCATTGTCTGTTTCGATTTCACCGCCTATTTTCACAGATTCACTTCGTCATCACTGCTCGTATTACTGTCAAGAGTGTGCAACCCTGGGCTGCTGAGAAACGTTTGTTACGAGGCACCATTATGAGGCTAGGTCTTTAGTAACATTTGCAAAACATTTTCTGAAATTAGTAAGATATTAATAATTTACATTTCATACCAGTTTTTTTTTTTAATGTGCGCAGTTTTGTTAAGACGTTAATAACTTTCATTCCATATAAGCTACGATAATGTGAACAACTGCGGTGGGCTGGCGCCCTGCCCGGGGTTTGTTTCCTGCCTTGCGCCCTGTGTTGGCTGTGATTGGTTCCAGCAGACCCTCGTGACCCTGTAGTTAGGCTATAGCGGGTTGGATAATGGATGGATGGATAATGTGAACAACTTGTTATGGTGTTTATGTACTGCGGCTTAATCGCAGGCTTTTAGTAAGTAAGAATTTTTGTTGTTAATGTGTCCACAACTCTCTAAAGCAGTGCTCCGCAACCTTTTCTCACCTACGACACACCAAAGTTCTTCCTAGAATTCCGCGGCACGTCAAAAGGGGGGGGGGGGGGGGGGGGGGTCCGCTCCAAGCGTCAGCTATTTAGGGGCGTCCAAACTACGGTACTTTCTTTTTTTTTTGTTCCTTAAGGAGGCGCAAAAAAAAAAATTTCTTTCAGCTTTGGGGCGTCAAATTTTTCACCGCCCCGGGCAACATGATCTCCAGCTACGCCACTGATATATAGATATGAATTTAATACACAAATTTTACAATAAATTTTCATTTTTTATTATAAGTATACATACATAAAAACTATACTATATTAAACTTTTATGCAATCTTAATAATTATTATAACATAATGACTGATTAATGTGATACCTGCGCTTGTTTCAATGAACACAAAAGTTTTATATTCGGCTCAATATTTGACAGCGCAACCCGAAGTTCTTGGTCAAGATCTTTTAAGCATGACCGCTTATCATTTTTAATTAACACAAGAGTTGTTTGTCTTTTTTGGCGTAACTGGGATGGTTTGAATTTAGATGGCGATTTAGTTTACTGGGTGCCATTGCCTCGTTTGATAGCTGATCGCCGCAAATGATGCATTGTGGCTTTGGAGCCGTTTCGTCACCATATCACGAGAATCCATATCGAATGTAGTCTTCGTTGTACTTCCTTTTCGCAATCTTCTTTGTTTTTTTTTTTTTGCAACACTTGTGCTGGGTTCTTCATCATCTGTACGTGAAGACGAATCATTTCCACGTAAAAATTTATCCATATTTAAAGGGGTATAAAACTAAATATGAATCACACGAAGAACGTTAACCATACACAATTCAGCAACACAACTAATAGTAATGAATGATAACTACTGTCGCAAGACGAGTGAATGCGACGTAGCACGACTAATACGTCGGCTTGAATTGAATCTATGTGAGGGCACGGAGCGATCTGCCTATCAAAGCATACTACGGAGTTGTCTGGCGACTACGTAGGGCCTACGTCGTAGGCGACAGGCGCCAGGCGATGGGATTTATTATTTCAGAGAAATGACACTTAAAATTATGAAACCTTTAAAAGGCTATTTACGCGAATATTTCATTGCACGTATTCTCGTTATTGTGTTTCTAAGGAGGACCGTTGAAATATTATTTAGTTAGAAAATTGTCTTATTTGACCGCGTCACACCTGTATCGGCTCAAGGCACACCAGTGTGCGTTGCGGAGCACTGCTCTAAAGAACTGACCATGTTATAGTGTGAAAGGGTGTGATTATGGTATTCATTACTTTTAGTCTCCTCACAATCAAAACCTGTTGAATGTCTTTTTCTTTTTTTCTTTTTTTTGTCCTCCTGGTTCATGCCTTGCACCCTGCACTACCAAGGCAACTGACTTCATGACCGTCCCTGGGGTGTTTTTCTTAGGTAGTTTTATTTAATTTTTGGTGTTATATGCCTCGTTTGTTGTTAGTGCTTTGTTACTTTCACTAGTCTATTGGAGAACTGCTGCCTGCATTTACAGGATAATAAATTTGTCCCTGTGCTTGATTTACTCCATCGCTGACCCCCTAATGGAATAATACATGGATGGATAAACAAGCTTTAATTATATATGGTATCTTCCTGTGACAAACCCGTCACGACGCACTTTACAAATTAGAACTTAAGTACAACTGAACGGTGACCTACGCACTGTATCTGTTTTAAATGTACTTATTATTTGGCTGATGCCTTTAATCGCTGGATCGGAACTCAAAACCTCAGGGTTTGAAAAGTGCCACATCCCCTGGTATAAAGTGTTCAAATACTAAAAAGTAAAATACATTTGAAAGTAATAAGAGCACTTTATCTATAAATATTGATATCTAATAATTACATCTTAACAGCGCTTAGCAGCCCGCTGCACTCGGGTCCCAATCCGGGTGGCTCGTCGTGTGGTGGGTGTGGCTGTCAGCGCATGCTCTTTACCAGCCAGACTACTTTTTCTATGTTTCAGTTGCACTCGTAATATTTCTGTAGTTCACGTCTGGATAGGGTCTGAGGAAGCCGGATGGGCACAAGATGGGCACAAGGCACATGTCTGTTAGAGATCATATTTGGAACATGTCCAGCTTGTGCTCCAGCTAATCAAAACACAAATCGTGCACCTAAAATCAATTTGCTGACCGTCATACATACAAATATGTGTATTTAAATAAGAAATCTGATAACTTCACATGTCATTTAAGCTATTCCATCCTGAGGAGAGACCTCTACCAAACCCAACCTCAATGCTCATCGGACCACAAGGCAGTCGTTTCCGCCGTGTTGTGCGCTCATCAATGAGCCTCGCGACGCCCAACGCTGCCCCGTCGCCGCCCTTTATTACCATTAATAACACCTCATGACATTACACTTTTTCAGTCACACACAGTACTCACTTTTGTCTGTGTCCACTGTGAAATCTGCCAGCCGGCACACACACCCGAGTGTCACTCTGCTCTGTCACTTGTCAGATTTCTTGTAAACTTCAGATTCAGTTTCTCCGCCGTTACGTCACGACAAGAAAGAAGAGCCCAGCGACCGATTGGTTACCAAAATCTGATTGAAGGGCCTTCCTAAACAGCAACACAGCGGGGTGGGTTTATGAAAGTTGATCAGGCAGATGATTCCGTTTATTGACATTACGACTCAGTCTCAGTGTTCTTCCGTGCTATTCAAATTACGTAGAGTATTTTATGGTGTCGCTTTAAAAAACAGAAAGTGCGCATTAAGGCATGCAGTGTGTCCCGCAATCGGAGCCCGCGATTGTAGCCGCTCCTCGCTCAGCCACTGCACACGAGACACTGCTTTGACTCTCCAATATGTTAAAACTTAGAAATAATTTGTAGCTATCAAGTTAAAAAAACACTGAATACAGGAGTCTCGTTGCTAATCGAAAGCTCTTTTTTATTCACTGAGGCAGCCAAGATGTCCGAATAATTATAAAATTATCAAATATACATTGAAAATGCAGTAAGTATCTCCATGTCGTTACTTGTAACATCTCTCTTCATCCAAAATTGGCAAGACTATATCTGAGAACCAGGGTACTTAAGTCAACGGCGGTCCTTCTTTAGAGCCACTCAACAGAAATCTGCGTTAAGAGGCCACTTCCACACCTCCGTCTCTCGTAGTTTAAATGACTGCGATAAAATTCATTTCAAACGATCGTATGTCCTTTGTCGGGTGGAGAATTGGTTTTGATGCAAAAAGAATTGTCTGCATCTAAACATCAGCAGAAGGGTTATTGACTTTCGCCGCACCAAAGAGCCTTTCTGTCCAGTCACAATTCAGGGAGTGGATGTAGAGGGGGTCCACACTAATGACAAGTTGGACTGGTCCGCTAACACAGAGGAAGTATAAAAGAAAGGACAGCGCAGACCCTTCCTCTTTAGGAGACGGTGTTTCTTATCAACAAGGGCAGGCTCAGTTATAGGACACTCTCTGGACCCCCTGGAGGTCATAGCAAAGGAAAGAATTAAAACAAAACTGAGTGTCATTATGAACAATGCTGCACATCCTCTCTGTGAGACAACAACACTGAGGACTTTCAGCCAATGAATCATTCAGCAAGAGTGGGTCCAGAAACGGGGATACGCCTGTATTGTGCCACACTGTGACTGGGACAACCAAGTAAGAAGTTTTCTTTCTTCTTAAATTATCTTCTTTTTAATCATTCTGATGTGTGTTCAAACCATGGTGTGCATGTATATATATATATATATGTATATATATCCATCCATCCATCCATCCATTTTCCAACCCGCTGAATCCGAACATAGGTTCACGGGGGTCTGCTGGAGCCAATCCCAGCCAACACAGGGCACAAGGCAGGAACCAATCCCGGGCAGGGTGCCAACCCACCGCACACACTCACACACCAAGCACACACTAGAGTCAATTTAGAATCACCAATCCACCTAACCAGCATGTCTTTGGACTGTGGGAGGAAACCGGAGCACCCGGAGGAAACCCACACAGACACGGGGAGAACATGCAAACTCCACGCAGGGAGGACCCGGGAAGCGAACCCAGTTTTCCCAGGTCTCCCAACTGCGAGGCAGCAGCGCTACCCACTGCGCCACCGTGCCGCCCCATGTATATACTGTATATATTTTATCTATATATATATTTATCTATATATATATATATATTTATTTCAGAAGCTTCTGTAAAAAGACAAATTTCCTCCTGGGGATAAATACAATTCTATCTATCTATCTATCTATCTATCTATCTATCTATCTATCTATCTATCTATCTATCTATCTATCGGTCATTATTGTATTCCATCTGCAAAAGAAATACATTTTTGCACTACATGGAGGATATTTATAAATAATGGGCACCTTTTATTATTAATTTTATTATTATTTATCCAAAGTTAAAACATGTCACTTGAAGAACAACCACACTGATGGAAAAAAAAAATCAGTGAATGTTTTTTTTTACTATTTAATTAAATGACTGCATATAAAATCTCTCAGAGTCCAAAGACATAGAGGTTAGGTGGGCAGACGTTGCTACATTGGCCCTAGTGTGTGTGTGTGTGTGTGTGTGTGTGTGTTTGTTCACACTGCACACTGTCCAGTGGGTGATCCTGCCCTGGACCTGATGCTTCCTCAGATAGGCTCCAGCTGTCTTGCCGCCATAACCTGGATAAGCAGTGTAAGAAGATGGATGGATAGATGTAAATAGCACTCTAAATATGAGGCAGTGTTCTGTGAATAACTCAAGGTATTGTCTACCCCAAAATATAATATGCAATCACAGTTACCTTTACAAGCCAAAACATCTTGAAAAACAAAGGAATTTTTTTAACTAATAGACACTACCTATATTCTCTTGCCCTGTTCTCCATTTAACACTGAATCTCTGGTAATTTTCCCAATGAAATTTACTCAAAAAGATTTGATTCAAATCTTGTGAAGCTAAGACAACAACTTCAGAGACCTTCTGCAGGCTCATAGCAGCTGAAGATTTGCTTGCATGCTTAGCCAGAAATCTGAATCTTTTTATCAAAGTTAGAAAAACTAAGATGAGGAGTACAAACTGTTGCAGAATGAGAACACTACTGTCCGATGGCCATACCACCTGCACTTCAGAAGAAGTTATCCACCTGAAGCTCAGCATGATCAGGCCCGACCAGTACTTGGGTGGGAGAACATCTAAAAAAAGCTTGGGGTTGCTGCTGGAGGAGATGTTAGTGAAGCCAGCAGGGGGCACTTACCGGTGGTCTGAGTGTGGATCCCAAAGCCCCTGTGTGCTGTGACGGGGATGCTGTGCTGTAAATAATGGCACCGTTCCCCAGATGAAAGTTAAAACCAAAGTCGTGACTCTCTGTGGTCATAAAAGATCCCTGAAAAGTCATTTGAGTTTAAGCAAGTGGAGGTAAAAGGCATTTTAATACTGATAGTCCATCTGCTTGTAAATTTTCCAGTGAACTAAACATATCCATTGTGATAAAAATAAATACATTGGAATACTCAAAAAGAGTTGGGGAATATTCCCATATAATGTCCGAAGGACAATATGAAAAATGAGACCAAAAGAATGAAAAAGTTGAAACATTTGATAAGAGATATTGCTTACAATGGAGTTTATTTAGCAGAAAATGGTGGCAGGAAATGGTCATAACAGGAAATTATAAAATGGAAGTGACATCATTGGGGATGGCCCTGGGAAAAAAAAAATACAGTGGTGGGTATTGCACACCAGTGCATTTTTTCAAAATTATTTCACATTGTTGAAAGGAGGAGGAGGTTGACACCTCAGCACCACACTGAACAGTGTGAGTTTTCTTATGGTGGCTGGAGTGCCAATCCTGCCACCAACCTCCAAGTTGAAAACTACCTGAAAATTGTGCGTTCCTAAGCTTATACGCTGAAGGACTTGTTTCAAACAGCCGAGTGTACAAATTGTGCTAATGGCCTACTTGGTGCTTCAGTTTTGTGACAGTAGGTTGGCTGGGATTGGCTCCAGCAGACCCCCATGACCCTGTGTTCGGATTCAGCGGGTTGGATAATAGATGGATGGATAATCTCAAAATGTATTGCAGATGTCTTAAAATGTAAATGAACTTATTTTAAGATATCTAAAAGCGAGTTTAGTAAATTACATTGTAAGTTATCTGAAATTCTTTTTGAGATATCTCTAAATGTTAATTCTGCTTGTCAGAAGTCACAGAATTTTAACTGCTGTATGATGTTGTGTATATACTCTCCAGAAGCCGCAATAAGTGTGTCAACTCCATTTAATTTATCTCAAATCACATGTCTGTTGTCATTACTCTTGTAAATATTTAGTTTTGAGGGCAGCATGGTTGCGCAATGGTAGCACTGCTGCCTCGCAGTAAGGAGACCTGGGGACCCAGGTTTGCATCCCAGGTCCTCCCTGCGTGGAGTTTGCATGTTCTCCCCGTGTCTGTGTGGGTTTCCTCCGGGTCCTCCGGTTTACTCCCACAGTCCAAAGACATGCAGGTTAGGTGCATTGGCGATTCTAAATTGTGCCTAGTGTGTGCTTGGTGTGTGTGTGAGTGTGTACTTGCCCTGTGGTGGGCTGGCGCCCTGCCCAGGGTTTGTTTCCTGCCTTGCGCCCTGTGTTGGCTGGGATTGGCTCCAGCAGACCCCCGTGACCCTGTAGTTAGGATATAGTGGGTTGGATAATGGAAGGATATTTAGTTTTGACTAGCCATCATCCGCGGCTCCGCCCGCATATTAGTGAAAAAGGACAATGAGGAGGGCCCTGACCGGCTCCCTACTCCTGACATCATGCTTCCCCCTCCCCTCGGCCCACAGCCTCTGTCTCGGATGAGTGCGAATATATCGCTTCTTCAAGTGGACTATGAGTCTTAGCGCAAAATTAACCAGAATATTCAAGCAAATTATAGAAAAAAAAAAAACATTTTAAATCCAATAAGTAGTTCTCTCATTCGCTAGCTAAGAGAAGGTTAGGTTACGCCCCGAGGCTGGCACGTCAATGAGGAGGGCCCCGCCCCTTCCCCCTCGGCCCAGTGCGTCTCTCTCTCGGATTCCCGCAAGCGAACTATGATACTTAGCGCAATGAGAAAAGTTGCAAAATCAACCAGAATATTCAAGCAAATTATAGAAAAAAAAAAGATCTAGTCCTCCTTGCGTGGACTTTGCATGTTCTCCCCGTGTCTGCGTGGGTTTCCTCCAGGTGCTTTGGTTTCTTCCCACAGTCCAGAGACATGCAGGTTAGGTGCATTGGTGATCCTAAATTGTCCCTAAGGTGTGCTTGGTGTGTGTGTGTCCTGCGGTGGGCTGGCGCTCTGTCCGGGGTTTGTTTCCTGCCTTGCGCTCTGTGTTGGCTGGGATTGGCTCCAGCAGACCCCCGTGACCCTGTAGTTAGGATATAGCGGGTTGGATAATGGATGGATGGATTGATGGAAAAAGATCTAAATCCGTTCAGTAGTTCTCTCATGAAAAGTTGACAGACAGACAGCCAGACGCTGGATTTTCTATATATGGATATGTTTATTTTGGAGTACTTGATTAACTTTACACGATTCATAGAGATGAGTAAAAGCACTGAAGCCACAGGTTCTCAGTTCCTGTACGACCTTTCATTTCCTTTTTTCCTGTTCATGAAGGATATATCACTTTTATTTTTTCCACCTCTCTCCCTTTCTAGTCCCAACTAATTCACTTACGCGGTCCAAGGGAAAGGCAGCCAATTAGGAGACCACAAAGAAATGAACTGAATTATATACAGTAACAGTAAGAGCCAATCTTAGAAAGTTAAAGTTTTGAGTTAAACCCATATTAGTGTTTGCTTAATTTGAATAGAACAGAAATTTCTTTCATAGTCATAGACAATGGAATAGCCTTTTACCCCCCTGTAAGTTAGTATGAGATAGAACTTTCTTGCTCTAATTAAGATACAGTGTGATAATCGAGTCAGTTGTTGTTCAGAAGAGGTCCCAGTTCACAGGGACTTAAAATTCAACACAGAAATGGGATAGACAAACAGTTTTCTGACCATTTTGAAATGGTTCAGAAACACTTAGAAGTGGTTTTGTAACGACTAGAAATGAAACAATATTTATAAGCTTTGAACAGAACTTCTCTTAAACAAGACCTTTTCTAATTTTTGCTATTTTAATTTTTTCTTTTTTGTGTGAACTGTTTTACTTTGAACTTTTCCTAAAGCTTTTAAAAACGAAGATATTTTGTCTGTGGAACCTGACGATGCGTCAGGCTTTTGTTTATTCCCATTTTGTATTCTAGAGCTGCTGAAATTTGGTAATTTTGGGAAAGAGCAGCTACAGTAACAAAATTATTTTTATCTATTGTAAAAGATAGCCTGGCCACAGACAGACACGACACCAGATGTCCACAACACACACGGTTTATTTACAATTACTATGTACACAATCCACTTCCACCAACTCACACAACTACTCAGTCCTTTTCCTTCAGCCACCTCCAGTCCTCTCTCACAAGCTCCATCTCCCTCCTCCCGACTCTGGCTCTCCGAATGGACTGAGGCAGCCCCTTTTATAATGCCCCAGATGTGCTCCAGGTGCTCTGTGATGGTACTTACTGGTGTGGCGGAAGTGCTGTCCTCCAGAACTCAGGAACCATCCAGGTGCCCTCTGGTGGTAGTCACGGACCCCCACAGGAGCTGTGCTCTTTTGAAAGGAGCCCACTAATATCAATTTGTTCTTTTTTAATTAATGATATATCATAGATGCATATTTTATTATACCTACTTAACTTTTATCGACATTTATCTAACTCTATATTTATTTTTCTAGTATCAGAATGTAGTTTAAGTTAATTTGTTTTGGTTTCAATAAATGTATTTTTCATATTTTTGATTCTTGTTTTCTTTTTTTCACATCTTTGCACCCCCCTTTTTGTTACTTCGTGCCCCCATAGGGGGGCCCGCCCCATAGTTTGAGAACCACTGCTCTATGCTAAAGCACCTCATGTCTTTTAACCAATCAGAGTATGATATGGAAGCATTAATTCAGCCCTGTTGTGCAAATTGTAGCAGACTGCTGTGATGAGTGCTCCCTCTTCAGCACGATGCTGCAAGAGGAAATAAATGACGCAGATGGACAAGCTTTTCTCCTGCTTCATCACTGACTCAGAAAGCTTTGATCAAACTTGTCCTGGTAGAGGATACATTTCTTTGTTAAATTAACATGTTCGATTTCTACCACAATATCTACATTTATTCATCACTATAATTAGAGAGCTAGTTATGGGATTTTTTTTTGTGGTGAATCAATCTCATGATTTAAAGTCTACTAGTCAGACCACAGCATCCTGCTATTAACCTTTTAACCGCCAACTCCCTAAATATTCCCCATGCCAGGAGAAATCTGAACAATTTTCGTTTTTTTACTTTACATTTATTCAAGCAGTATTTACCTGCTGAAATACCTGCTGAAATGTTTCAAATAAATGGTCAATCAAAGGACGTAGCTTGAACAAGCGGTCACGGTTTGGATCTTTCATATCTGGCTCAGATAACGGGCAGCAGTCCAGTTGAGATGCTGGGGATACACCCACTCATCGCCATCATCCGATGCGTCGTCATTCACAGTATCATGCAGCGCACGTTGCTGATCATCATTGTCGCTAAAATCTTCTTCAGAACTGCTACAATCATGATCAGAATTATTGTCCAAAATCGCCTGCAAAACCTCACTTGAAGTCAGTTTACGTTTCGCCATATTCACAGCTTTCACTTTCGAATCACATCACGTGATCGACCAATACAAGCGCAGAGTTGTCGAAATACAACGTAGTAATAATACCCACGCCAAACTGTCAGTTATACTACGCGCCAGGCATTCACATAACCACAGGCAAATGTGCCGGATAATTCCGGCAGTAAGGCGTCAGCAATAAAGCTACGATGCCGGATATATCCGGCAGAGGGCAGTTAAGGGGTTAAGCAGCAACTTATTCAAACTGAATAAAGTGGTAATAACATTGAAAAATTATCTCAACTCATCTTATTCTCCAACCTCTTTCCTCCATTATTACGGTACCTGCAGTAAACAGCATTGGACAGTAAGCCATGCTTGACACAGACCAGCTTATTAACCTTCTCCTGTTCACCTTCACAAAGGTGGCCATCAGCCTAACCTGCATGTCTTTGGGGATGGAAAATCCATAAGGACACAGGGGAATGTGCAAAGCCCACACTGACTATTTCTGGGTATCGGATTTGAACCCAGAATACTAGATCACCAAATCACCTTTGTCATTTATACCTTTTTTTATTAAATGGCTTATTTAATAATTATGATAACATCTTTTCATTTCGAAGAAAGTTGTGCCGTCATAAAGCCAATTACCTTAGCTTCATCACTTGATAAACATAGACCAAATGAACTTGGTCTATACTTTTAGTGTACAGTATTATATTAAGATATTTTTTTGATATTTAACAAAAGTAAAAGGTGGTATTTATAAGACAAATATAAAAAAATGAATAAAAATTGGCAAAAGCATAACCTCAGTAGAGCACAAAATGCCTCAAGTGACTGTCATGTCTGCGGAGGGCACAGCACCTCCTGCCTGCTGAATGGTGCTCATTTCCAACAAGGCCTGTGCTCATTGGACTCGGCACTGACTGTCAATTAGAATCTAAACCAAGAATGAAGTTCACAATGGCGAAGAGCCTTTCACTCCACCTGGTGAGAGCTTCATTACGATTATTGGACTTCACTAATGAAAACCCATTTGTAAATTCAGAATATCGGAATCAGAATATCAGAATATCTTTATTGTCATTGTAACAAATACAACGAAATTAGGTGCAGTCCCTGTAGTGTCAAAATATAAATTAATATAATTTAAAAAAAAGGATCAGAAGAAATGAGGTAGAACACAAACATTCAACATAAGACCTTAAATGCACATGAAACACTATTGCACAAGATGTCATCTATTGCACTGCTGCATTGGTGGTGATTAGGTGGCATTCAGTGCCCAAATAGCAACAGGGTAGAAACTGTTATTCAGTCTATTAGTCTTTGTTTTGATGTTCCTATATCTTTTGCCTGATGGCAACAGTTGGAACATGTCATGAGTCGGGTGTGAGGAGTCTTTTAAGATGTTTTCCGCTTTCTTGAGGCAGCGAGAGCTGTGCAGTTCATCCAGAGAGGGTAAAGAACAGCCGATGATCTGGTGGGCAGTCTTTACGATCTGCTGAAGTGTTTTCCTCTGCGCTGTTGTGCAGCTGGAAAACCACACGCAGAGGCGGTAGCACAGGATACTCTCAATAGAGCAATGATAGAAGGACACCAGCAGTTTTTGGGGGATGTTATTTTTCCTGAGGACTCTCAGGAAATAAAGTCTCTGCTGAGCCTTCTTCGCCAGCTCAGCTGTGTTCACACCCCAGGACAGGTCTTCCATGATGTGGACTCCCAGGAAGCAGAAGTCCGACACCCTCTCCATACAGTCCCTTCCGATGTAAAGTGGTTTGATGTCCGTTTTTTTTTTCCACAACGAGCTCCTTGGTCTTACTTGTGTCCAGGAGCAGGTTGTTGTCAGTGCACCATGCTGTCAGCCGCTCCACTTCGTCCCTGTAAGCGGATTCATCCTCCTCAGAGATGAGCCCCACCATCTCTGACGACAGTGGTGTCATCTGCAGATTTGACGATGGTGTTGCTGTGGTGGGCAAGGGCACAGTCATGTGTATTCAGCGTGAAGAGCAGGGAGCTCAGCACACAGCTCTGAGGAGAGCCGGTGCTGATGCTGATGGCTGAGGAGATGTGAGGGCCCACCCTAACCCTTTGTGTGCGGTCTGTCAGGAAGTCTTTAATCCATATACAGGTGGAATATGGGAGTCCCAGGGCTAGCAGCTTGCCCACCAATCTGTGAGGAAGGATGGTGTTAAAAGCAGAGCTTAAATCAATAAAGAGGAGACGTGCGTAGCTCCCTTGGTGCTCCAGATGGGACAGGGTAGCATGGAGAGAAGCAGCAACAGCGTCCTGAGTAGACCTGTTAGCCCTGTAAGCAAATTGGTGTGCATCAAAGGTGGGAGGGATGAAGGACATGATATGACTCCGGACCAGTCTCTCAAAACACTTCATCAACACCAGGGTGTGCGCTACTGGCCGATAGTCATTCGGGCAGGTTAATGGCGATTTTTTTGGTAAAAGGAGTAAGATGGAGGATTTCAGACAGGGAGGAACTGAGGCCTGGGACAGTGACAAGTTAAAGATGTTTGTAAAGACCCCATCCAGCTGCTCTGCACAGCTCATCAACACACGTCCAGGGAAAACGTCGGGACCTGCTGCCTTTCTAGGATTGACAGCCTGGAACGAGTGTCTCACCTCATGTTCCTCCACCCTAAGGGAGGGGGTGATGTTGTTGTGGGCTGCTGCTGCGTGTGTGACAGCTGCCTCTGGTAGTTCCACCTCAAAGCGAGCAAAGAAGTGGTTTAACTCCTCTGCCATTAAGGCGTCACCTTCAGCAGCTCCATGACTGGTCCTGTAGTTGGTGAAGTGGTGGACTCCCTGCCAAACCTGCCTGCTGTTATTACTGTCCAGGTGCTCCTCAGTCCTTCTCCTGTAGTCCCTCTTAGCCTTTCTGATGCCTCTCTTCAGGTTGGACGGTGTCATGCTGTAGAGAGCCTTGTCACCACACCTAAAGGCAGTGTTCCTTTCCTTTAGCTGCCACTGAACCTCTCTTGTCATCCAGGGCTTCTGGTTTGGATAGACACAGATACTCCACTGTGACAGTGTCAATGCAGGTTTTGATGAATCACAATACACTGTCTGTGTAGAGTTCCAGGTCTGGATTTTCTAAAATGTCCCAGTTAGTCCAGTTAGGCCAGGTTGCAATGGATCTTGTGGTGGTAAGAGCAGATTTGCAGAGAGGGGTGTATGCAGGAATCATCAGCAGTGACATGTGGTCAGACTGGGCCAGGTGTGGAAGCTCTGTAGCCCAGCTTGATGTTTGAGTAGACCTTGTCCAGTGTGTTGGCTCTTCTATTAGCACACTTTACGTGCTGATGGAGTTTGGGGAGCACTGCGTTTAAATCCACGTGATTAAAGTCCCCTGCAATAATGAACACTGCATCAGGGTAACGGCTCTGTTGGCTGCTAATGCTGCTGTATAAATGTCTCAGAGCCAAGTTAGCATTAGCAGCTGGTGGTATGTAAACAACGGTGATCATTACCACATTGAATTTCCGCGGTAAATAGATAGGTCTACATTCAGCCTTTATTTCCCCAATTGTGAAGACTTTGTTCTTTCATTTTTAAGGAAGCATGAAGACTTACTAACTCACCCTCCTTATCCAAAGTGTGGAGTGCATTCTGAGAATTAAGACAAACTAATGTAGGAAAAATAATTGATGGCTAAATTATCTTACAATGGCCTTTCCATGAAACTACACCATTATACATAGTGTGTTAATTAAATGTTCTTAATTGAATATTGAAGTAAATATCATTTGTTTACAAAATACTGAGAAATGCAGTGCACTGCAAATTTAGTATTATGTGCAGACTCACAGACACACGCTATAGTTACTTTAGAGAAGGTGGTCTAATGGAGTATCCCAGCTTGTTTCACATTAACTAAGTGAAAGTCACTTATTGGTTACTCTTTTTAAAAGCATAGATATTCAAATCTATCAAGATGTTAACAATTAAAGAGTTAATGGTTTCTAACATGCTATAACCCAGTAACAGACAGCATGCGTTCTGAGGAGGTGCTCCATGTATGTGGAGTTAATGTTCAGCAGTTTTGCTTATGACACTTCTCTTCAACTTTTCCAGGGATTTCCTCCATCTCTAAACGTAACTTGGTAGGTGTTTTGATCTATGTAACGTAATATATTACTCTACTTTCCACTTTTGTATTATTATGTAGCCTTTCTCAGAATTCCTCAAATCTTACAGATTTACCACTGTTCATAAGGTATTGTACTATATAACTTCTCCCCACCTTCCCTTCTACATTTTTAACCTCAGGCGATTAGGTGTAGTAAAAGACAAACAGGAGTTAAGTTATAATTTAAATAATGTATTATTGATAATATTCATAAATAATAACAATATGCAAAGTATATTTGAATACTGGCAACCATATAACCTGAAAAAATGGTGATGTGTAGTTTCAGACGGCACACAGGCTTGTAGTTACTTTAAATGTCTCTAGTTAAGTCCTCATTTTTGGTCAGCTTTCTTCAGAACAGGCAGCATGCCTGTCTCAATATGGCTGTCAAGCTGTGCTCTTCATTGCGCTGTCCTTTTCAGTTCATGGTGTGTGAGATGGTCTTTCATCAGTTGGTAAGAGAGAGAGGGTGAGGTAAAGCAAGCAAATTTACAGATTTTATGTCCAATCCCTACAGCCAATAGGGCGTCACGGTACTTAAAGGCTTCTGATACAAGCCAATTCCTAACAGCCATACTTCAGATCAATAGGGCAGAGAATACCTTCACACCCGCCACCCCCCAAAACCATCTGTTAAGGTGAAGTTTCCCAGCTAGGCAGTCTGGCTTTCCTGTGGGGGCTGACTGAGAGAGTCCTGCAGAGATTCCCTTGCCAAACTGGTTTGAGGCACATTCCCCCAACCCTGTCGTAAAAAATTCACTATCCTGACTTAGTCCTAGGGGGTAAACATGAATTCTTTTTGCTAATGAAATACAGTACTAATATTACATTGTTTTGCCTAATTTACAAATAAAGACATACAAAATATTTATCAACTTGTATACAACATTTCACACCACAACAGTAGGAAACTTCAAGCTAGTTATGCATCTAAAAGTGAGTGGCGATCGACATGGTTAAGCAGTACCTTAGTGCAAGTGCCTGCAATAATTGCTTTTAAAACGGAACACTTGATCTTGTTGAAGACATTCATTTGTGACAAGTGCAAACATGACTTAAAAATAATTTCATTTACATTATAGATTAGGCATATTTGTCATAAAAGTCCTGGAGGCCTGATTTTCATTTGCAATTTATACAACTGAAACTGTTAAAACAGTATTATGACCCATGATTACTTCATCGAGTAAAAAAATTAATATGTTTGTAGTTGATATTTCCCACGTTAAATGTGATCATATATTGTGGAAAGGAACTAAATCGCAAACAAGCGAGCTCACACTGGGAGTATTTAGAAATGCCTTTTGCAATTCCACTTGCTAAGATCAAGTCTGAAGAATAAGAGTTTGCTATGATGGTTAATGTTTAAGACAGTAAAGAGTCTATAAAAATATAAATTCTCACAAATGTGTAACTAAGTCCCAGAAGGATATACATTTGTTTAGAATTCAACATGTGAAGCTATACAGTCTCTCCCATGTCTTCACAGATGTCTCCTATACAGTATTTGACATGTGAGAATTGTTTTCTATCATTTCGCCTTTGGAAAGATGTTTTGCTGTTGGTCGTTTTTTTGGATCTTCTGAAAGCATCGCTCTAATAAGTAAACACTGTAAAAATAATGAAATCAGTTGTAAGAAAGGTGTTATTTTCAGTCTTTACTTTCAGTTATACAAGGAGCTCCTATGAAACAAACAGTACTTACTTCTTGGCCATGCTCCTTACAAAATGGTTCAGGGAAGATTCCTTCTCTTACATCTGGCCAAATCTAGAACACAAAAAATAAAGTGTTTGAAATAAATCCCCTTGGAGAAGGTAAGTTTGCAATTATCAAACATATATTTAAAGGTGCTGGTTTTATTATCTCCCATGGATTACAATGTTTCATTAGATGTGTTTAATTGAATTGAACCTCATGCCATTTTTTATTGTATTTGACCAGATAATACTGAGCCAACAGTGACAGGGATGTTATTTTGGGAAATGTGAGGAAAAGTTAACTGTTACGTATAAAACAACAGCCTCTGTATTTTACTATGGACCCCTGAATGTGAAGAAAGGCATCTATAAAGGATGTCGTCCATACAACCAAGGCAAAAAGGTCGTGCAACAAATTGGGGTAGATAGGAACACTGAAACGTGTGCTCCCCTTAAAATATAAATGTTAATACCTGTAACATAAAACACCTTACACAACAGTCTCACACCAACCTTACCTTAGACTTTTCAAGGTCTGTTGACATTGGCCAAAGCAGTTCAAAGAAAATAAGTCCAAGTGAGAAAATGTCTACTTCATTCCCATAGTTCCGTAGGTTATTCTGCTACAATACACAACAGAAAAATCTTTATAAGAGAATAGTATTTCATGTGATTTGTATATCTGAAAAAGTAGTGCACTCCAGCTGAAGCTAAAACACAAAACATACTGTATATTAATTGTGTTGCTGAGTGTTGGTAATTTGCACTAATACTGAGAACTGGTGAACAATCACATTACATCTACTTTTTCATGGGGAACAGTAAGATGACCACAGTTTTATCCCCAACAGGACTTGCTCAAAGATACTTCATTTATTTCAAGGTTATGAGAGGCCGCAGCCTGCAAGGCAGGAGTCAAAGCTACAGAAGAAATGTTTAGGAATACTCAAGAACTTCAAAAACACTCCAATAGAGGGGTAGGTTCATCTTCTCCTCATGTACAGTGATAAAAGGATAAAGGAGACCATCAGTGTTATTTAAAATGTCTTCAACAGATGGGAGATCATCATATGAAATTAGGGGCCCTGCTGAAATTGTGGGGCATTTCTGTTGCTTCTGGCTCTGTTAAGACTAACTACGTTTCCATGATTCACTAAGTAAGTTGTTTAGGCCTCTGCAATAAAGTCATCCATGGATCTATTAGCATGAGAAATGTCCCTAAACACTCTACAAAATCAATAAATCAAAAACATCACTTAAGAGCAGTCATTTCAGTCTGTGGACTTGTACACAAATGAAATCCTGTGGACAATCTGTAAATGTAGAGCTAAGAATATCAGAGATGTGCACAAAGAGGTGTGATGTAACAAATATAGTTGTGCTTTTATGCAACTTTAAAGGAAAAAAGACTTTATGCTGTTGTAGATGCAAAAGGAGACAGTGCCAAGTACTACCAACTTTATATAACTCATTAAAAAAATCAATTCTTACATTCATTCTCAGACTCCCTTAAATCCAAATTAAGGTTGTAAGGTTCCAGGCCTATCCTAGCATGCATTAGGCACACCAACACTTACAAGGCCAATTTAAAATGAACAATTAACCCACCACACGTGTCGCAGAGATGTAGGAACTAAACTGGGGTACATAAAGAAATAAAAAAAAACATGACATGTGGGAGAATTTGCCATCTTCTAGGGGGCAACTCATTGGTGCAGAAATAAAACACAAGACATTGGATCCATGAGGCATCACCACAAAGCACTGATCCACTGTGCCACCCTATTTTGAAAAACTACACCTTGCTTCCAGTTCTGTATGTTTAAGATAACATCTTGGTTAAATTTATCAAGGGTGTGTGTTATGTGAGTATAATAGTGTATACAATATAATTAATATTTTTAAAACAAATTTTAAGATTTATTTCGGAAACTCCCTAAGATGTGATTTGACAAAAGAAAAAAGTATGTTTATGTGCAAATGTTATGGCGGGTGGCACAGTGGTAGCGCTGCTGCCTCGCAGTAAGGAGACCTCGGTTCGCTTTCCGGGTCCTTCCTGCGTGGAGTTTGCATGTTCTCCCCGTGTCTGTGTGGGTTTCCTCCGGGCGCTCCAGTTTCCTCCCACAGTCCAAAGACATGCAGGTTAGGCGCATTGGCGATCCTAAATTGTCCCTAGTGTGTGCTGCGGTGGGCTGGCACCATGCCCAGGATTTGTTCCTGCCTTGCGCCCTGTGCTGGCTGGGATTGGCTCCAGTGGACCCCCGTGACCCTGTGTTAGGATATAGCGGGTTGGTTAATGGATGGATGGATGGATGTTATGGCGCCTGATGTTCCAGCATCCTAAGCTCAAATCCCACAATTTACCATCCAATTTACAGGGAAAACCTGGGGGTTGGTGGTAGAATTGGCACTCCAGCCACCATAAACAAACTCACATTAGTTCCGTTCCACCTGAACTGGGGAACAAGGCTGCACTCGAGTCTTAATCTGGGATCCTGAGTTGGTTTGTCATGTGGTGGGTGCGGCAATGCACTGTATCAGCGCGTATGAATGCTCCTAACCTTTGATTTCATGAGCGGCAGAGTGGCAAAATGGATTTGGGGGATTATAGGTTTGTGGAAGATTTCAGTGTTTAAAAAGAAGGATATGATCAGAATTGACTACTTGATAAACTAATATTCCATTCTGGGTCCATCACCCAAGTGACAATACCCTAAAGTATGCGATAAAAATGTCTCAGAGTCTCATCTCTTCACTCATAAGGAACTCAATGAGTCTAGACAGAAATGGCAAACATTTTCCTCCAGTGCTACTAATATTTATATAAAGGCCTAGTCATATGAAGGGTATTCAGCTCTGACCAGTTTGGATGGAACAGAAATTTACCTGAGAGGCCCATCTTATTTTAAACAGTCACAAATAATCTAATAGACTTTAATTTTGTCAAAAAAATATACTATTTTGTTAAAAAAGCAACAGCTACACAGTGTAATTCACAGAGTAAAAAACAAACAAAGACAAACTTTTAGGATTACCTGCTCAGGACTCATATACGAGTTTGTTCCTGCATTTTTTGTGCGTTCAATTAATAAGTTATCATCATCACTACTTGTCATACATGCTAATCCAAAATCTCCAATTTTTGCTGTGCCATCATCACCTATAAATATATTATTTGGCTAAAACAATAAAAAAAAAATGAATGAGAGGGATTTTCAACAAATCTTCTGTATGGTCCATTTTTTAAATTGCTATACCAGCAAAAATAATAACAATAAAAGTATAAAGTTATTCTTAAGGTGAGTATAATACTACATATAATATTTTATTATTATTATTATTATTATTATTATTATTATTATTATTATTATTATTATTATTATTATTATTTCTTGCAAGTGTAGCTTTTCATCTACAGCCAAGTAGAGAAATATTTACCTAAAGATGCCTTATCTTCAATCTGAATTTGATATAATGTTAGTACATGTAATATAATAATAATGTGATATAATCTTCGGCAAGAAAACTGAACAGTTGAACAAACAAATCATCCAAATACAAGTAATCTGGTAGTTAATTAGGATAATTATAAGGATTGCCAAAACTAAAAGACTGAATACCAGACCGGAGATAAACCTCTAGAACTGGCCTAGGTAAGAGAAAATGATATTCCATTGAAAATACTCAAAATGTGTGAAATCTGACCAATACACTTTACAGTTTATGTCCTGTTCTTAAGAAGGGCTTCTTTTGTGCGACTCTTCCAAAAAGCTTCTTGTCGGTGTAAAGGGGCCTCATATATAATGCCATGCATAGAATTCACATTAAAACATGAAACGTGTGTATGACAAACAAATTCAGATGCATAACAGTTTGCATATGCCTAAGTTCCACGCACGTCCCATTTATAAATCCCAAAGAATGTGAAATTTAACGCACGTGAACTGGATGACAAGCAGATAATACCATCCCATTCTGCTGGCATGGTGTGACTCAGTGATGTTTGTGAAATAGCCGATAAGTCAGCAAGTTCACGTTAAAAAGCTCCTGTAATTAAAAACCTGAGAGTGGACAAAACTTGAAAAGGATCAGGTAGATCACAATTCCTCAAAGTCTGCCTTTGTAAAGCCGGTGACAGTTCAGTACACAACTCTAAGACATAGCTCTTGGAAATCGAAATCAACTTAGAAACCAGTCAACATCATCATCTGTAAATGTGCAGTCTACTCTGATTTCTCTATTTGCGATGTCTTCTAACAACGCTAAAGCAGCTATGGTAGTTGGAATAGTTTGGCCATTCCATGCACCATTATATTGTTGCAGAATGATTACAATCAAGTGAATTAAACTGGTAAACGATATGCAATTAATTTTGGTACATTTGATAAATCCCATGTCATTGGTGCAAATCTGAAAAAAATTGAGACAACACAGAAATAGTAGCAGTGCTTTTAAGGTTGGATGCCACCAGTTTGCAAAACCGAGCAGAAAAGTGTGTACGCAAGGTGAGAGGCTACCATAAAAATGTATGTGGCTTTACTTCAAGTTTATTTTTTTTTTTTTTGTTGTTTTTTTTTTTTTATTTTATTGACTTTATTGTAATCATTCCATACAAATAGATCAATTTTTACAAAAAATAGGATTGAAAACAAGTTTAGTTTTTATGCATCTCAAAGTGAGTGTGGAAATGGGCGTATGCAACAATTTTTGCGCGTATACACATTTTATACTCGAGGCCCCATTTGTTTATGTAAAAACACTGCAAAGATCTAAAGTAGAAGGTGGAATTGTATTATGTAACTTCTAGTTTGACAACTCACATTTTCAAATTTATGAGATTATGGAAGTAATCAAAAGAAAACATACATTTCACCCTGCTTTAACCCACAATAAATTTTAATAGCACTTTGGGAAGACAATAATAGGAGAAGAAGAAGGGCAATTACCTTTAAATCTCTGTGAATTAGATTATTGGAATGAATCTCATCAACCCCATCAACAATCTGCGCAAACATGCATATAGCCTCAATTTTGCTTCTCTTATTGTCCTTCATCCAAGTTTCCAAAGTTCCTTTCTCATATAGTTTCATTTGAATAAACAGATATCTCTGTCGAGTGCTGGGATTTGAACTGCTAAAGAACAAAGAAATGTGCTCTGTCACAAAGTGACAGTACATCTATTTCATACAATTATTATTAAGGACAACATGTCAGGATGCTATCCTGTGCATTAAAGACATGCTGTGTTTTATATGATTTCCTCGGTTTTTGCTTGGGCAGACCATCAAAATGCACTATTCTAATTCTTATATTAAATACCAGTTTTGTTGTACCATTTCTAAACTAGTGAGCTGGGGCTGGGGTAGCAATGTACGTTGGGAGGAACTCAGATCCACCTCAGGCAGCGAACATAAATAGACACTCATATCAAGGGAATTCAAAACTCCAACCTGACTATGGGATTAAAGCAGAATATCTAGAGAAAGCGCACATGAACACACTGCAGGAACCTGCCATCTCTGCAAAGAAACTATCCCAGCTAGAAATGCAGCATGACATCGAGGACTGTGAGGTGGTGTTGTTTTTATCATGAAAACTTGGTCTTGAAAATTTAAAAATGAGCAAATTTCTGGCTTTCCTCTGGTAACCGTATAAAACATGTATCTATTAAAAACATACTATGAGGACATGGACTTACTTTTTAGATGTTTCTTTAATAGCTGCCAGATCTGACTCCACTTAAACATAATTTGGCCTGCGCCATGATAAAAAAAGAGCTTTGTGCACATTTTCTGTATTTTTAATGTGATGTCTTTTGAAAGATAAAACTAGCAGAATGAAAATGAACACTTCGGTAGCTCTTTTGGTCTTAAAAAATGAGTTAAGTTCTAATTAATTTTAAACTACATTACCTGTCAGAAGTGCTGCTTCCAGGTTCCCAGTATGTAACGTATTGAACAATATTTTTATGGTCCAGTTTTGCTAATGCAGCAACTTCACGGGAAGCTTTGCTACAATATAAAATTGTTAAATCAAAAATGATTAACTTAATCCATATAACTTGTGAACTGTAACTTTAAAATTATTGATTCACCTTAACGAAAGATTATGTTTATTTTCAATAGCTAAAGCAATTCCCATATGTTTTTTCTTAAAGTTTTTAAATGCTTTTACTTAACAGTAAATACAGCAAGGGTTAATTATACAAACAGAAAATTTCACACACATGATCTTAACACTGAAGCATTCTTTCTGTGCTACGCAATTAACACTTTCATTTGTTCCTGTTTCCTAAAGAAAGACGGTTGTAGAACAAAACTGGCATTGCACAGTTCTGGTGGACATCAGTGACACACAAGGTATCCTCAGCTGAAAGACCACACTTGACCACAACGCAGAAAGCCATCTTCTCCTCCCTCATTGGGATTTCAGAAGGACAATCATTTTTATAAACTTTTCTGCAGCTCTCCCACTGTCCAACATCTGGTCGGCCTGCGTTTTGTATTTCATATAATAACCAGAAAGGTTAACTGACATGTCTGCCGACTGAAAATCGCTTAAAATGGCAGTCATGTTAAGCTTGTAACCCCAAACCAAACAACTGATTTCTGTGAGGGACACACTCATGCACCTGTAAACAGGCATAATTGGAAACAGATGATAATCCAACTAGCAGAGGCTACAGCTTCTCCTGAAGATCCAGCCACAGCCAGCTTTTCTTTCTGGGGAATTAAAGCACTCTGCTTGGGTCTGGAAGCTGCCCTCCTTAGACCTTTTGGAGATTGACATCCTGAAATCCACACGATTGCAGAGTGAGTAGCTGATTACAGGACTATTTAACACACTTCACTTTTTCTGTCTCAGTTTCACTTATGTTAACAGGTGATGCACATATAAGGCAGCCTTCAGATCCTCTTCGCAATTCCATTCAAATTTCAAAACCCATCTGAAGTGCAGTCATGATAAGCCAGAGCCCGGGTTTGCATGCATTGCCATTCGCTGGTACATTTAAGCTCCACTTTCAATCCATTTATCCCAGTAGCTGCTAATTGTGACAAGCCAGAAGCCTGATTCATTATAATCTTAAATAAGACTAGTAACTAGTAAATACGTTCAGACAAAAAGAAAAACTGTGAGAAATACAGAGCTTCTGTAAAAAAGCTGTTGCATGCACAAGTAGAAATCTTACTCATATCTAATACTTTTCTAATCCTCAAAAATCGTACTCCCATTTTGCCCACACACAGTTAAATTAAGTTGATTTAACTTTGAATAATCAACTTTTATGTATGTGACTATTTCCTAAAGTGTAATATTTTGCATAAAGAACCACACTTTTTGTTGAGAACACATTCCCAGGGATCCCCACACCTTCACAAAAGCAATTTTTTTTGTTTCCAATAAAACTACACTGTTGTAAGATTACATGAAAAATTCAATCACCCAAAACAGAACTAGTTTACCCGATGTGGTAATAAGTGAAACACTACACTCTTAACTAACCTTTTGTGTTCTATGAGGTGTGATCAAAAAATATGGTGAAAGTTTAAATTAAAAAAAATGTATTACAGTAAAAGACACATTGCCATTAATCCCCCTCACTTTGAACACACTTATCCCATTGTTCTTGCCACTTTCTGAAGGAGTTCTGGAAGTCCTCTTTCATGAGTGTCTTTAGTTGTGCTATCATGGCTGCCTCGATGTTCTGCACACCAATCGAGATCCAACATCAAGGTGATGATGAATGTGTTTTTTGTCCTTGATGGAACTGTGCGAGGTGAGTTTGTACCCAGGAACACTACGGTGAACTCTGAATATTATAAGGGCTTATTAGAGCATTTAAGAAACAATGTGCGTAGAAAACAACCTGAGAAATGGGCAATTGGTTTCATGCTCCATTCTGACAACACTCCGTGTCAACCATCGCTTCTGGTATGGCAATTTCTGACCCTCATGCCTAATGCAATTACAATATATGAATGTAGTGTTTCTGTAAATTTGTTTAACACTCTGTACGCAATTCATTACGGAAATGAACCGTGGATTAGAAATGGGGGCAGCCCTTGGGCATGCACCACTTGTTGGAGTCTTTTTGGCCTCAAGTGTCTTCCATCAAACTTTCATGCCTGACACACAAATAACGAACTGATACTAATAGATGACCTAAATGGAGTAATCTAGCATTACTGAAACGTGTGTGAGTGGGGGCTCACTTAGCGGGACTGTTACACCACACTTCTGCACTTCAATTCTGAACATTGTAGCAATCACAAATTATTATTTAATGAATAATAATTCACATTTTAAATCATCTGGCTCCAAGATATCTAAGTATTTTAATGTAACCACTGATTTAACTGCTTATGATAATAATAAGCATCACTCAGGCAGTGCACTCAAATGCCTATTGTTTACAATATTAATTTTTTAACACCTTAAATAGGTTCTGATATGAAAATACAATGTCCAAGCACTAGTATGTACTGTATGTATAATTATTTATGTTATATAAAGTATAACAATGGAGGTGAGTCTAAAAGCTGTAATTTTATAAGCTGCATGCAAGATGGTTATAGAATACCTCTGTCATATTTTATTACAATCAATTGTTTCACTAGAAATAAGTATATTTAATTAAAGGAAGAAAAAAAACTTACTCTGTATATTTTACCCTCTTCACTGCATAAAATTTATCCTCCAAAATCTTTCTTGCTTTCCAAACATATCCAAAGCCTCCTTTACCAAGGGGGCTAATCTGATCAAAACTGCAAATTAAAAAAAAATGTTTTAATGCACTTGCTAAAATAAGGGGTTAAAAACATCTCTCCAAGTTTGGGACTTTTCAGAATATGCAGTGTCTTTGGTGTTAATAGAGTTTATATGTTCTCCCCTTGACTGTGGAGGTTTTTTCTCAAACTTGACTTTACTTTAATCGTGGCATCAAAGAGTGGCAGTAAGTTGCATGTTGATTAGTACATGGAAGTAACAAGTGCACTGTGCTCTGTACATATGACAATAATGAGCCTACACACGGTGCCATGCACGCTCACAATGGGAACATGCTGGATGCTCTGCAACAGAGGTAAGATGAAGAACAGGATTAGATGAGACACACTAACTCTTCTTCCTTCATCTACTCCGGAGAGAAAGACAATCCCACTCCAGACAAGTAGCCTGACTTCTGGTGAGCCTAATGACACGTCTCTTGCAGTCAGCACCTGATAAAGGTACAGACTCAGCTGAAAGGCGGCATTCCCTTTTGAAACATCATCTGCATTTGCTCACTGAAACCTTCTATTTGGAACCCTTGCCTGGCTAAGAAACTTAACATTATCTACTCTGTTTTTTTCAGTTATTAGCCCTGGAGCTATTAGATAGAGTGTGCAGAAAGACCCCAGCCCTTGTACGTTGCCCTTTGTCTGTTCTCTTTTCACAACCTATACTCCTGTTTTCTCCCACAATTTAATCTTTGTTTTCCTCTTCATCTCTTCCCACTTCTATGTGGGGTCAATGTTTTTGATCAGACCTCTCCATACAGTTCAGTCCTCTTCCCCAGTCAAACCCTTTTCCTTCAAATCTTCTTTTACTTTATCCATCCACTTCTATTTTGACCTCCCTCACTTTCTCTTCCCCTGTACTTCCATCCTATCACTCCTTGGCCCACATGTTCATTGCTTCTCCTCATCACATGTCCATACCACTTTGGCATACCTTCCTGTACTTTCTTAGATATCTCCCACACTTTTGTTGTACCTCTTCTTCTTCTTCTTCCTTCGGCTGCTCCCATTAGGGGTTGCCACAGTGGATCATCTTTTTCCATATCTTCCTGTCCTCTTCATCTTGCTCTGTCATACCCATCACCTGCATGTCCTCTCTCACCACATCCATAAACCTTCACTTAGGCCTTCCTCTTTTCCTCTTGCCTGGCAGCTCTATCCTCAGCATCCTTTTCCCAATATACCCAGCAACTCTCCTCTGCACATGTCCAAACCAACGCCATCTCACCTCTCTGACTTTGATTATAAGTCTTATTTCTCATTCTCTCCATCTTTGTAACTCCACACATCCATCTCAACATTCTCATTTCTGCCACCTCCAACTTCTCCTGTGCTTCCTTCTTGTTCTCCTCCTTCTCTCTTTACTGTCCATGTCTCAGCTTCAAACATCATTGCTTACTCTTACCACTGTCTTAAAAACACTACCTTTTATGTTCTCCTTAATTTTTCAATCACACAATACTCTTTTTTTTATAACATTTTATTTATTTTATTAGAATCAAACAACAATCCATACAAGCAAGTCAGGTTTAATAAAACTATTTTCGAAACTAATCAACCCCCACCCATGAGAAAGAGAGTCAGACCAGCAATGCAAAACTTTAACAATAGTAAAAATATAAAAATAAATAAATGAATAAAAATAAATAGAATAAAAAAGAGGGAAGAGAATCTGCTTCCTCAATGTAAATGCTTATTCTAAAATGTTATTGATTAGATCCTGCCCAAGTTTTGAAAATGTTTAGACAGTGAACTGCCAGTGGCTATATAGCGATTGAAACCAGCAGTGGTGACAAGGGGCATCCTTGTCTGGTACCACATTCTAGTTTGAAGAAGTCTGAATTAATGTTGTTAATATAAACAGAAGCTTCTGGACTGGTATACAGTAGTTTGATCCATGAACAAATGTTCAGGTCAAACCCAAATTTCTCCAATATGGTGAATAGGTAGTTCCATTCAACCATGGCAAATGCTTTTTCTGCATCCAACGATAATAATATCTCCGGGGTGTTTGACTTTGTGGGTGAGTATATTACATTAAACAGGCATCAAAGATTGGAAGCTAAGTGTCTGCCTTTAATAAATCCAGTTTGGTTTTATGATATTACCAAAGGGAGCACTTTCTCAATCCTTCTAGCTAGGACCTTGGAGAGTATCTTAACATCATTATTTAAAAGTGAGATTGGTCTGTATGGTGCACATTGTAATAAGTCTTCATTTTGCTTAGCAAAGATGGTATTTAAAGCTTGATGAAAAGTTTATTGTCTCTAGCTTCTGTAAATGTTGCTAATAAAAGGGGAGCTAGCTTAATTGAGAATTTTTAATAAAATTTGGCAGGGTAGTCTTCAGGGCCTGCTGCTTTCCCACTCTGAGGTGAGTTTATAGTGTCTAATAATTCTGATAGTGCCAGAGGTTTATCCAATTCCTCTGCACTGAGAGTATCTAGTTGTGATATCTTTAATGCATCCAGATATGCATTAGGTTATGTCTTGTCTTCTTTAAACTCAGTAGAATATAAGACTTATACTAGTCTCTATCCATCCATCCATTATCCAGCCCACTATATCCTAACCACAGGGCCATGGGGGTCTGCTGGAGCCAACCCCAGCCAACACAGGGCGCAAGGCAGGAAACAAACCCCAGGCAGGGCGCCAGCCCACCACAATATACTAGCCTCTAAATGTATGCATTATATTTTTATGATCAATGATTTTGTCTCCATTTGTGTTGGTAATTGCTAGGATTGCATTGCGAGCTTCCTGCTTGTGGATTTGTTGAGCTAAAATCTCTTTCTCTTCTCATGTTCATAGTAATGGGGTCAATCACACAATACTCCTGGTACCTTCTTCCAACTGTTCCACCCACACTGCACTCTGTGGGTTATCTCTACATCCAATTCCCCATCTTGGGAGATCCCAAGGTATTTAACCAGATCCTACTAGGTATTTAAACATATCCACTCTTTTCAGTAGCTCTCCCTGCAGGCTAACTTCTGAATCCTGCTTATCATTAAACATCAGATATTCTGTCTTCTTTCTAAAAGTCTTCAGTCATCTATCTTCCAAAGCCTTTCTCGATTTGTCCAAGTTCCTCTCCACTTCCTCCTTAGCAAAAAGCTTGCACCAGGGGAACGGATCTTTCATCCCACGAGTGAACACAGCAAGTAAAACAGAAAGGTTTGCAAATGGTGTTTATTGATTCAGTGAAGGCTTATGATGGAGCGCCATGTCAAGAGGTCTGGAGGCGCAAGAAGGAGAAAGGAGTGCCAGAGAAGCATGTGAGGATTGTCTAGGATATGTACAAGTAAGTGAGGACACAGGTAAGAAGCCGTGTTGTGCTAACAGGAAAGATCCCTGTCAGAGTAGATCTGCACCAAGGATCTTCTTTAAGCCCTCACCTCTTTGATGTGGTTATGGATGCAATATATATGATTTAGTACTGGCAGGAATATGTTACAAGGCTAAAGTAATGAAACAGAAGCACACCTTGTCAAGAGTAATATGTACCATCATGCCAGTGACAGCCACATATCATGACAGTGCTCCAGCATTTTCCATAAGAGACTTGACAGAGGAGACAGCTTGTTGTTTACAGAGTTTGCCTCTAAACACTTGGATGACACACACTGTTTCTATAGGGAATGTATAGGGCTCAAATAACTGAGAGAATTGTACTTTAATGGTGAATTAGCATTCAGAGGTGCAGGAGCATCTGAGGCCACCACAAGAAGCTACAAGTATGGTTATAGTACTTTCGAAAAGCATTTCTAGTTACAGAAGTGGTTCCTGATGTGACCCCCTGAAGTAACCCTGGTATGGGCTGAAGATGCATTCAGAACTGCTCCAGCATTAATGGTAATGTTTGGTTGTAGTAAGTGAGCTCTTCTGTGCCCACTCACATGTGATGAAAGATGAAACTAGAAAACTCACCTCTTGCTCCCAACCTAAAGAGAAAGTTTAGTTGCATGTACTGCAGCAGCTTTGGACATTTTCCACCTTTGAACTGAACTGCATTAACTTCTGCACATGCCTCCCATTTTCCGTTGCCCACATTTCTCCTCAGGGGTTGGGGTTCATCAGGTTGCTTTGGCAGTTGCCTTCAAAATGACCACATTTTATTATGGATTCTTGTAACTAATGCAAGAATCTGATTCATCAGAGATGGTTGGCTGCTTGGGGCTCCTTGGTAAAGGATCAGCATGTGTGCTTCTCCAATAGCTACTAAAGGTCTGCTCAATAAAGTACATTTTACAAAACTCTGTATACAGTTATAATGTCCTCATTTAGTGATGTTTGCTTAAACTGAAGAAAAAAAAAGAAAGAACTGAGTTGTCCATGTGAAATATACAGTGGTGTGAAAAACTATTTGCCCCCTTCCTGATTTCTTATTCTTTTGCATGTTTGTCACACAAAATGTTTCTGATCATCAAACACATTTAACCATTAGTCAAATATAACACAAGTAAACACAAAATGCAGTTTGTAAATGGTGGTTTTTATTATTTAGGGCGAAAAAAAAATCCAAACCTACATGGCCCTGTGTGAAAAAGTAATTGCCCCCCTGAACCTAATAACTGGTTGGGCCACCCTTAGCAGCAATAACTGCAATCAAGCGTTTGCGATAACTTGCAATGAGTCTTTTACAGCGCTCTGGAGGAATTTTGGCCCACTCATCTTTGCAAAATTGTTGTAATTCAGCTTTATTTGAGGGTTTCTAGCATGAACCGCCTTTTTAAGGTCATGCCATAGCATCTCAATTGGATTCAGGTCAGGACTTTGACTAGGCCACTCCAAAGTCTTCATTTTGTTTTTCTTCAGCCATTCAGAGGTGGATTTGCTGGTGTGTTTTGGGTCATTGTCCTGTTGCAGCACCCAAGATCGCTTCAGCTTGAGTTGACGAACAGATGGCCGGACATTCTCCTTCAGGATTTTTTGGTAGACAGTAGAATTCATGGTTCCATCTATCACAGCAAGCCTTCCAGGTCCTGAAGCAGCAAAACAACCCCAGACCATCACACTACCACCACCATATTTTACTGTTGGTATGATGTTCTTTTTCTGAAATGCTGTGTTCCTTTTACGCCAGATGTAACGGGACATTTGCCTTCCAAAAAGTTCAACTTTTGACTCATCAGTCCACAAGGTATTTTCCCAAAAGTCTTGGCAATCATTGAGATTTTTCTTAGCAAAATTGAGACGAGCCCTAATGTTCTTTTTGCTTAACAGTGGTTTGCGTCTTGGAAATCTGCCATGCAGGCCGTTTTTGCCCAGTCTCTTTCTTATGGTGGAGTCGTGAACACTGACCTTAATTGAGGCAAGTGAGGCCTGCAGTTCTTTAGACGTTGTCCTGGGGTCTTTTGTGACCTCTCGGATGAGTCGTCTCTGCGCTCTTGGGGTAATTTTGGTCAGCCGGCCACTCCTAGGAAGGTTCACCACTGTTCCATGTTTTTGCCATTTGTGGATAATGGCTCTCACTGTGGTTTGCTGGAGTCCCAAAGCTTTAGAAATGGCTTTATAACCTTTACCAGACTGATAGATCTCAATTACTTCTGTTCTCATTTGTTCCTGAATTTCTTTGGATCTTGGCATGATGTCTAGCTTTTGAGGTGCTTTTGGTCTACTTCTCTGTGTCAGACAGCTCCTATTTAAGTGATTTCTTGATTGAAACAGGTGTGGCAGTAATCAGGCCTGGGGGTGGCTACGGAAATTGAACTCAGGTGTGATACACCACAGTTAGGTTATTTTTTAACAAGGGGGCAATTACTTTTTCACACAGGGCCATGTAGGTTTGGATTTTTTTTCTCCCTAAATAATAAAAACCATCATTTAAAAACTGCATTTTGTGTTTACTTGTGTTATATTTGACTAATGGTTAAATGTGTTTGATGATCAGAAACATTTTGTGTGACAAACATGCAAAAGAATAAGAAATCAGGAAGGGGGCAAATAGGTTTTCACACCACTGTAGTAAGTAAAACGCTCTTTGATTAGGAAGCAGCTATTTTATGCACAAGTGCATCATGGATTTGTAAATGGCTGTATTTATTGCAATAGATATTGTTCAATTCAAACATGAAAGGTGGCCTGCCACTCTCAGAGCTATTTTGCAATAAATCTATCCTGCACCTCTTTGGCATGTGGGATGAAAAGCACATGAGGGAAAAAAATAACGCACTGCACTATGGGGAGAACATGTGACCTCCGCAAAATGCAAAGTCAGCCTCCTGGCTCTGCAGGGCAGTGACGCTAATCACTGGACTGATCCCCCTGACACCTTTTTTTGATCAGTGCCTTTATTTATTTTATTTTACCTGTGCTAAACAATAATACAACAAGAATGTTTCAATAATAAAAACAAGATGGCACTTAGTATTTTTCTTGTTTTCAAAGATTTTAGTATTGTGTTCAGTAACTACTTTTGCTAGAGTAAGTATCAAGCATATACTGTATAAATCTAATCTTGCATAACTAGAAAACATACATAATTGAAAATACATCAAAGAAGGACCACAGACGTATCTAAACTCATAATGGAATCAGCAAAAAAACAACATAATCTCTGAACAATCACAGTTAACAGTGTTCTGTTTATAGGTACACCTAAATGTATAATGGAGCTGTCAACATTCTGTGGATAACACGCAAAACGTTAAAGCAATGATAAAATCCGTGGACTTGTAAATACTCACTCTTTAAGCTCTGGAACAACTGGAGCCCTGGTTTCTCCATTGATAGTTCCACTCACTGTTCCATCCTTAAAATACAAAAATGTAAGTTAGACTTCTATATTGTAATTCTGTACAAAATAAGTGACCCCCCAGCAATAAAACAGTTATTCACAAACTACTGAAAATGCTGAATCCCATTCCAATGTGCCATTAAAATCACAAAGACAAAGCAGGCATTAGCCCTTGGTGGAGCACCATCACCCGACACCCACTTTCTTTTATAAAGTGTTGATTCAGAGCTGCTATCAGAGAACTCTGGAGATGTAAGCTACAAGCGCTACACGCTGAGTCACTGTACCACTCTTAAAGTCATTAATTACATTATAATGAGCATACAGTTCAGCTCTGCTAACAGCAGACATTGTTGACGTTGCCATTATGCAGGAAAGATTTACAGGATTCCCTGATTTGTTAAAAGCTTCCTCATCTCTCCTTCCAAAGGGGGAAAGCTGCACTTCTGCTCGCCCAACAGAAACACAGATATGGCTGTAGTACTTTATTCAACAGCATTGTTGTAACATAAAGGCAGATGTTCACCTTGGAGGACCTGATGCAGAAGTGAGTAAAACACGCGTGTACCAATGCAGCTTTGCCTAAGATTTAACTGGTCTCATCTTCAATGATTATTATTGTAGTAATTATTGTAAAGACCAATAGTCTTCCTCAGCGTACTTCATCTGTTTTTTCACAATTCAGGAAGACTTGCTCTCTGCTAGTAGGCATCAATAAAACATATTTTAAAGAAGTGAGCTCCATACCAGTGAAGGCGAAGTGGCGGCAGAAGCTTCAGGCCGGGGACTGCTGTCCTTGAACACAATGGAGTCATCACTGTCCCCAGAGTTCGAACTCTGTGCTTCTTGTTCAGAGCTTGAAAACAAATACAATTAGAAATGAACAGTTAAAACATTTAACACATTAATGATTGTCCTTATACTCACTTTTATTTGTAAAGCATTTGTTCTTCATACTGAAGGTTAAAAGAACATTAATTAAAGGTTTAACAGCAAGACTTGATGGCCCAAGATCCTAGATAGATAGATAGATAGATAGATAGATAGATAGATAGATAGATAGATAGATAGATAGATAGATAGATAGATAGATAGATAGATAGATAGATAGATACAGTGGTGTGAAAAACTATTTGCCCCCTTCCTGATTTCTTATTCTTTTGCATGTTTGTCACACAAAATGTTTCTGATCATCAAACACATTTAACCATTAGTCAAATATAACACAAGTAAACAAAAAATGCAGTTTTTAAATGATGGTGTTTATTATTTAGGGAGAAAAAAAATCCAAACCTACATGGCCCTGTGTGAAAAAGTAATTGCCCCTTTGTTAAAAAATAACCTAACTGTGGTGTATCACACCTGAGTTCAATTTCCGTAGCCACCCCCAGGCCTGATTACTGCCACACCTGTTTCAATCAAGAAATCACTTAAATAGGAGCTGCCTGACACAGAGAAGTAGACCAAAAGCACCTCAAAAGCTAGACATCATGCCAAGATCCAAAGAAATTCAGGAACAAATGAGAACAGAAGTAATTGAGATCTATCTGTCTGGTAAAGGTTATAAAGCCATTTCTAAAGCTTTGGGACTCCAGCGAACCACAGTGAGAGCCATTATCCACAAATGGAAAAAACATGGAACAGTGGTGAACCTTCCCAGGAGTGGCCGGCCGACCAAAATTACCCCAAGAGCGCAGAGACGACTCATCCGAGAGGTCACAAAAGACCCCAGGACAACGTCTAAAGAACTGCAGGCCTCACTTGCCTCAATTAAGGTCAGTGTTCACGCCTCCACCATAAGAAAGAGACTGGGCAAAAACGGCCTGCATGGCAGATTTCCAAGACGCAAACCACTGTTAAGCAAAAAGAACATTAGGGCTCGTCTCAATTTTGCTAAGAAACATCTCAATGATTGCCAAGACTTTTGGGAAAATACCTTGTGGACTGATGAGACAAAAGTTGAACTTTTTGGAAGGCAAATGTCCCGTTACATCTGGCGTAAAAGGAACACAGCATTTCAGAAAAAGAACATCATACCAACAGTAAAATATGGTGGTGGTAGTGTGATGGTCTGGGGTTGTTTTGCTGCTTCAGGACCTGGAAGGCTTGCTGTGATAGATGGAACCATGAATTCTACTGTCTACCAAAAAATCCTGAAGGAGAATGTCCGGCCATCTGTTCGTCAACTCAAGCTGAAGCGATCTTGGGTGATGCAACAGAACAATGACCCAAAACACACCAGCAAATCCACCTCTGAATGGCTGAAGAAAAACAAAATGAAGACTTTGGAGTGGCCTAGTCAAAGTCCTGACCTGAATCCAATTGAGATGCTATGGCATGACCTTAAAAAGGCGGTTCATGCTAGAAAACCCTCAAATAAAGCTGAATTACAACAATTTTGCAAAGATGAGTGGGCCAAAATTCCTCCAGAGCGCTGTAAAAGACTCATTGCAAGTTATCGCAAACGCTTGATTGCAGTTATTGCTGCTAAGGGTGGCCCAACCAGTTATTAGGTTCAGGGGGCAATTACTTTTTCACACAGAGCCATGTAGGTTTGGATTTTTTTTTCTCCCTAAATAATAAAAACCACCATTTACAAACTGCATTTTGTGTTTACTTGTGTTATATTTGACTAATGGTTAAATGTGTTTGATGATCAGAAACATTTTGTGTGACAAACATGCAAAAGAATAAGAAATCAGGAAGGGGGCAAATAGTTTTTCACACCACTGTAGATAGATAGATAGATAGATTATTGACCCCGAGGGAAATTCAAGTACCAGTACACAAGAATTAATTCTACCAAGTTAAATACAAACATTGAAGTAATAATGTCATCACAGTACACTACATACAATAATGCCAGTGCAGTGAGAATTGTGCAAATAATACTACTACCAAAGTGAAAGGTGGCACATAATATCAAAGGGACAGATATTAAAGTGACTTAATGTCAAAATAAAATGACTTGGCTTATTTTGATGGGGTAATAATGAGCAAAAAATGTACTACTATGAGCGGAATAACAGACTGACTGACTGACTGTATTAAGTACTGTATGTTATTATCAAGGAAGTGAATTATTTCAGCTAAGTAATGACTATCAAGTAGTAGGTAACACCAATGGAAATAAGGAAAGTGTATGCAGGAAGGAAAACTGAGACTGAGTTCTTTACAGGAATTGTTGCAAGGATCAGGAATAAAATACAGAGCGAAAGAGTTTAAATGTGTTCCCATTTGTAATACCCCAGTTTCACTATTGTTGGCAAACCACCATCAGAGTCTTTGATGTGGTATCATTTCTGGTGTCCCTTCTTTGTTAGTTGTGGTAATTATACTTCAGAGACACATGATATTCTATATGGTGTTCCACAAGGCTCTATCCTGGGTCCGCTGCTCTTTTCGATTTACGTGCTTCCGTTAGGTCAGATTATCTCGGGGCATAACATAAACTACCACAGCTATGCTGATGACACACAGCTGTATTTATCAATAGCACCTGATGACCCAGACTCTCTAGGTTCACTGACACAATGTCTTACTTGTGTTTCTAAATGGATGAATAGTATTTTTCTCAAACTAAATAAAGAGAAAACAGAAATTTTAGTGGTTGGCAATAATGGATATAATGAGGGTATTAGAAAAAAACTTGATGTATTAGGATTAAAAGTCAAGACGAAGATAAAGAATTTAGGGGTAACTATTGACTCTGACCTGAATTTTAAATCACATATTAATCAGATTACTAGGATATCATTTTTCTACTTAAGAAATATAGCAAAAGTTAGACCTCTTAACATTTCAAGATGCTGAGAAATTAATTTGCGCTTTTGTTTTCAGTCGACTAGATTACTGTAATGCACTCCTCTCAAGACTACCCAAAGAAGACATCAATT
The DNA here is from genome assembly GCF_900747795.2 of Erpetoichthys calabaricus. NCBI lineage: Eukaryota > Metazoa > Chordata > Cladistia > Polypteriformes > Polypteridae > Erpetoichthys > Erpetoichthys calabaricus. The sequence continues at coordinate 54,934,318 of NC_041408.2, forward strand.
GATTGCAACGAGTGCAGAATGCAGCTGCTAGAATCTTAACTAGGAAAAGAAAATCTGAGCACATTTCTCCAGTTCTGATGTCACTACACTGGTTACCTGTGTCATTTAGAATTGACTTTAAAATCCTGCTTATGTTTTATCTTATATTTCAGAATGTCTTTCACCTTACACTCCAAATCATAACCTTAGATCTTCAAATGAGTGTCTGCTTATTTTTCGAATGCTAAACTTAAAAGAAGTGGTGAGGCGGCCTTCTGCTGCTATGCACCTAAAATCTGGAATAGCCTGCCAATAGGAATTCGCCAGGCTGATATGGTGGAGCACTTTAAAAAAACTGCTAAAAACTCATTATTTTAACATGGCTTTCTCATAACTTCACCTTAGTTAAATCCTGATGCTCTGTATATTCAATTAATTATCATTATTATTCATGGTATTCATATTCAAAATCCGTACAAACCCCTACTCTATCTTCTGTTCTTTTTCCGGTTTTCTGCTCCACCACCACCTGATCAAAGCACCGTGATGTCCCTCCATTGATGGATTAAAGGCCAGAGGTCCACATAACCATCATTATCAAATTCTTCCATGTGAACCCTGAATACTGATTGAGGTCATTTATGTGAGGTAGAATGCCTAGAGGGGGCTGGGTGGTCTCATGGCCTTTGACCCCTGCAGATTTTATTTTTTTCTCCAGCCGTCTGGAGTTTTTTTTTTGTTTTTTCTGTCCTCCCTGGCCATCGGACCTTACTTTTATTCTATGTTAATTAGTGTTCCCTTATATTAATTCTTATTTATTTTGTCTTTTTTCTCTTTCTTCATCATGTAAAGCACTTTGAGCTGCATTGTTTGTATGAAAATGTGCTACAGAAATAAATGTTGTTGTTGTTGTCCCATAACATGCCATGTCTAACACTAGTTAAATATGTTAGTCTTGCTCATTGTCCCTCTAAACTGGACAAACACACGATTACATGGATCCTGCCTGTTTATTTTGAATCCCTACAATTATGCAACACATTGTAGTTGACACAGGCCAGCATAGCTTTTTGAGTCAATTCTTGAATAAATGTAAGCTGTTCTCACAAGTATGGGCTGACATGCTCTTGGTAAGTGTGCCTATAAAGTGCTGCAACAGCCAGAGTGGAAATGCCCAGAGTATGTGAAGCCTGCCCTCCCTTTATAAACAAATTAATCTGGAGCTTTTAAAAGGACATATTAACCTAAACTGTCAGTCAAAACCTTGGTCTTCAAGGAGAGAACTGTTGATGATATCCCCAACAGAGACTGATGCAGAAGCTTCTTACATTTTCCTTTATATAGTTTTCCCATCTGACCCACAGAATTAAAGATTTCTTTCTCATATTGTACTCGAAGTGATGCAGCTTGCTGTCATTGCTGCCATCCATTTAAATCAGGGCAGTCAGAGTGAACACATGAATCACTTTATCTCTCTCTCTGCCTCTTCAAACTCACAGCGAGTCTTTACCCGTACTCATCTCCCAAGCTAAGGCCCAGCTGAGACTATGGCCTAAACTCTGTCCGAGGGGCACAGCTTGCCAATCCTGGAGGTCATTTTCTGCATCAGCGATGGCTCTTTGTAATATTTTAAGTCAGCATCACAAACTTTAGAAAGTGTCCTTCTTAAATAAACAAGAGAAAAGGGTCTACATTTTCATTTAATAGAAAACATTTTTTTATTTGCGAAAAAATATTATGATTTTATTTAAATTACCAACCAATTTCATTGAAAATTGTTCTTACCTTGTGCATGTAGAAAATGAGAAAGACCCGTTATGTGATTCTGAAAACTGAAAAAAAGAAGATATTATATTAGCTATTATACTATGTATAGTAATACTGTACTGTGTATTATTATCTTATATAGAAAGAGATAGCTAGAAAGCATGTGGATTGCAATTAAAATGCACTTTTTCTATATGTGTGGTAATCTAAGTCTGAATTTGAGTAAAATAATAAAGTGTCTGCGGTGGGTTGGCACTCTGCCCGGGATTGGTTCCTGCCTTGTGCCCTGTGTTGGCTGGGATTGGCTCCAGCAGACCCCCGTGACCCTGTGTTCAGATTCAGCGGGTTGGAATATGGATGAATGGATGATAAAGTGTACAAGGTTTTATAAACAGACTGGCATTGCCATAACCCCTGTTTTAATGGTACAAAGGTAAGTCCTTCTGTTTCGACTACATGATGCATTTATGATCCTTTTCTCACCATATATGCTTTACATCCCTCTTTCTTTGTACATCTTGTTGCATTTTTTTCATTGGACATTCCGACCCTGTTTTGAATGCTGGACCATGTGACACCCAGATGTATGCCACGTGGATTATTATCCAACACCAACCATTGACATTCGCACCCTGTGGCCCGGACAAGGGCACAGATGCTGGAAGGACAGACATCTTATTGCTTTATGGATATATATACAGAAATATCAACAAATAAAACATTGCAAATATGTTTGTTTTCTTTCTGCTCTGTACATCGTTTGCTGAGGTGTCACCCACTGCACGGCTGCACTTGGGTCCTAATTTGGGATCCTCGGGTGGTTTGTCATGTGGTGGGTACGGCAATGCGCTGTATCACTGTGTGCTAACAACCTCTCTATCTCTCTATACATCGTTATAAAGAACATTAGTGTCCTACATTAACTCAGTGTCACTTTTGACCCACCAGACTCATTTGGCTGCTGCCTTTCTTCTCCACTATTAATTAAAGCAATTTTTACAGTACCGACATATTGGCTTAACTCATGAAATATCAATTCCTAAAACCAAGATCAGCTTGAATGCTGTCATCATTATATAAAAAGTATAATTCTTTCTATTTAAGTCCAATAATTCCTTTTGAAATGTATGAGAACAGCACAAGGATAAGTCGATTTGTCACTAGTTTAGAGTCTGCAGATCAACAAGCAGTCTGTGAGTTGGTAGGCCCCAACCTGTCCATCCTGCAATATGGTGCCTCTCACTAAAAGGTGAATTTACTTGTGGCATTTACAAGAGGCTGTAGCTTAATAGTCTGGAACACCGCAAAAAGACCCTTGAAAGTTTGTACTAGTTATTTGTGCAAATGAAATAAGAAACTGTAGGCAGGCTGGTATTTAGGGGATCTGGTAAGGCGGAATGAGTAAATAAAGCCTGAAATGTTACTGTCAGTATTTATATTACACTGAAAAACAACTTCACATTGCCGTTATCTGTATTGATTCTGCATTTCTCCAACATTATCAGTTATCAGCAAAGCACCAAAGCGACCCTCTATCCATCATGGTCTTTTGCATTGAACAATTTTAGCTTAAGACATCCATCCATCCATTATCCAACCCGCTATATCCTAACTACAGGGTCAAGGGAGTCTGCTGGAGCCAATCCCAGCCAACACAGGGCACAAGACAGGAAACAAACCCCAGCAGGGTGCCAGCCCACCCCAGGGCGTACACACCAAGCACACACTAGGGACAATTTAGAATCACCAATGCACCTGATCTGCATGTCTTTGGATTGTGGGAGGAAACCAGAGTACCCAGAGGAAACCCATACAGACATGGTGAGAACCCAGGTCTCCTAACTGTGAGGCAACAGCGCTACCCACTGCGCCACCCAGCTTAAGACAATAACTTTCTTTTGGGTGCGTCTTTCAAAAGTTTTATTTTATCTTCAGTACACTATTCACTAGGATTAGAAAAAATAATTCAACTGCCAAGTCTTTGTGTGGAGCATAAGCAGTTGTTTTGTCTTTAATCACTAATAAAAAGGCATAAAACTGAGTTACTTACTCAACAGTGTGGCAGCTGAGATGGACTGAAGTACATGTTTAACCATTTCTGCAAACTCAGTGGACTCCAGGAGCAAATAACTGGCGTAGCCATATTATTATAGGCTGCCTTTTAAAAGCCTTTAACCTTATTCACGGAAAGTGTGCTTGAATTAAGTTCTACATTTTAGTCTCTTTTGCAGATGAAATGCTGTATTAGGTGGCTAACTACTTTATTAAATGGGTTATTTTTGCAAATACAGGCATTTACACAGCTATCCCTGCCTAATGACAACTGGATTAAACAAGACACCACTGTTCTCACAGTATTATTTCATTACAAATCCAAAGTAACAGAAATGTTTGATGTTTGCACTGTCCAAATGTCTCTCATTACCTGTGCATGGCCGTTTTTAATGAGTTCCTCGTATGCCATCTTTGCTGCCTTGTGTTTTGCTTCTTTTTTTATTTCAGCTACAGCATAATCAAATTCCTGGTTACTAGTTATGTACTGGGAAGTCCACCTGACAAAAAAAAACCATTAAAAAAAGCAAAGTAATAAGTATAAGAACTAGTCCTGCTTTATTGCAAGTGCTTAATCATTATATGTCACCATTGTAAAACACGGCACAAACACCATCATCAAGTTTGCAGACAACACAACCATCATAGGCCTTATCACTGACAACAATGAGACGGCCTACAGAGAGGAGGTGCTGGCATTGAGTAATTGGTGTCTGGATAACAACTTGTCTCTTAACGTCAGCAAAACCAAGGAGATGATCGTGGACTCAAGGCAAGGCAGAGAACACCAGGCCATCTACATCAGCGGCGTAGAAGTTGAAAGGGTTAACTGCTTCAAGTTCTTTGTAGTAAACATCACCGAGGATCTCTCATGGACCCTTCACATAGACACTGTGGTTAAGAAAGCTCGCCAGCGGCTCTACTTCCTGAGGAGGCTGAGAAAGTTTGCCATGAATGCCAACATCACCTCAAACGTTTACAGGAGTGTGGTCAAGAGTCTGCTGACGGGCTGCATTACCGTCTTGTATGGGAGCTGCTCTGCCAACAGCTGGAAATCACTACAGAGAGTGGTGAAGGCAGCAGAGCACATCACGGGCAAGAGTCTCCCTGCCATTGAAGACATTTACCTCCATCGGTGCTTGCGTAAGACAAGCAGCATCATAAAGGACCACCATCACACCAGCTGTTCTCCTTGTTACCGTCTGGCAGACGATACAGGGGTCTTGCTGCTCGGACTACAAGACTTAAGAACAGTTTTTACCACCAGGCCATTCGACTCCTCAACATCAACACCTGAACACTTACATACACTTACTGTACATTACATCTACATTGCACTACTCACACACAAACTGTACCTGCACACACTCTGAATACTGACTGGAACATGCATCTGCACTTTATGGAATATGCATCTGTACTTATAAAACATTATCTGTGCAATAACTGTCATTTGTACTTGCTGCTCATTCAACTCATATTGCTCTATAACTTCTTTTAAAATGTACACATTTTATTTTATATGGCTTGTCTATTTTTAACTTGTAATTTTTTTTATTTTTAATTTGTATTTTTTTTTAATTATTTTTTAGCTTTATTGGATCTAGACTGAGTGACTTGTTTTTCTCGTCATACACATTTCATTGTATGTTGACCCTGTGTTAACCTATATATGACAAATAAACCTAAACCTAAGCCATGTTTTATTGTGTTTACGTTTTGCTTAATTCTTCTGAGCTCTCCTGACAATCAATTATGTTATAATGAAGAGACTTTTATAGAGAGAGCATACGTAAAAGAATACACTCTTGGCCATTATCACTAAAATGTTAAGCAATTACAAACATTTATTTGTTTAGACAAAATCCAAGAGGAATTAAGGCAATGCATTGAAAACCTGAAAGAAGTGACTAATGAGGCAGTAAGGAAAGGTCTATACGTAAGAACCAATCGGCTCTCGGAAGGAGAGTCCATTCTTTTGTTTATTTTTATTTTTTTAATATTTTGCATGCCCACCTTCATTTTTCATAACATAATTACTCCTCCTTGGCATGGATGTGATCAGTCTAACAGAAATCTGTGAAGAGATGCTCTGCCATTCTGTACAGTTGGTTCTTCTCAGCTTCTCTTTCCTGGAAAGGTTTTGTTGCTCTACCTTCCACTTTAAAATACCACAAATGTGGATTCAAATCAGGGGACAAGCTTGGCCAGGTCATAGTTTTCACTTTTTTCTTTGTTAAAAACTCTTGCATGATGTTTACAGTGTGGTGGAAAATGGTGTCCAGCTTCTTAGGACTGACTCACAGTCATCTTTTTATAGAGTATGTGGGTTGTCACGCACGTGCGTTTAGGAGGCAGCCAGCACGCCCTAAGGTGAGTAAAGGCTCGCGAGATGAAAGGGTGTTGATGGGTACTAAAGCCTCTCTTTCTCTTCCTCCAGAAACAAAGACGACAAATAACTGCACTTAACTCCGTTACACAATCCACCTTTCCACTTCCGTCCCTGCATTGAAGGCGTCACTTCCGGGCCTGCCGTGATGACATCATTTCCTGTTATCTCATTTCCTGTAGCCATCTTCTTTTTGTATAAATACCCCCCTGTACCTGAACCTGATTTGAATGTTTATTTTGAGCTTTATTTCAAATTTCATTTTGACCCAAATTTAATTTTGATCTGTCCACTGGACATTATACAGGACTATTCCCCAAAACTCTGTCATGCGCTGGAGTCAATTATTTGTTATAGTACAGGGTATGCAAACTTCCATTTATTGTGGCATCTATTAATGTCATCTCCCCTCAAACAAGCAAACTCTAAGTCTCACAACCGGCACTATGCAGTCACAGTCAAAGTCCTGGCTGGGTTCAGGCCAAATATGATGAACCCCTCCTGAACCAAACAAATTTATTTTCATTTCACCTGACCAAAGAATAGGCAGATGATGTTCATCAGGCTTGTTTTCACGCTTTTTGTTCAGAAACATGGGCAAAGTTTAATCTTGCAGTGTTCTGCTCTTTTGTCAGCAGTGCTTTTCCTCTTGGAGGTGGTCAGTGTAGGCTGACTTCATGCCATCTTATTTGCACTGTCTGAGCAGTCACTGAAACATCAGTATCCACAGATAATCCTTGTGTCAAGTCGGACACACCTGCCAATCTGTTTCTCAATGCAAATTTATGTAAATTGTGAATTGTGTTTAGCATCTTTATTGAAGGAAGATCTCTTTCTCCTTCTGTTTATTGGTAGTGTGGCTTGTCTTATATCTCCTAAACACTGCTGTAACTGTGTTTTGGCTTATTTTCTGGGGCCTACCAATGTTCTTGTAGCTTCTCCCATCTTTATGTTGTTTCATAATATGGTTTCTTTATTGCTCAAGCAGTTAGTTCCCTAGCATGTGGAACCCTGTTGCTTTACAGGCAACCAAATGAGAAAGCTGTGGTGTCCACGGGTTATTTCTATAACCTAGTTCATGTATTTTTTGTAGACACATCACATCACATGGCAAGACAAAGTAACCAACACTGCCATACTGGAGCAAGCTGACTGACTGAGCTTGCATCTTCTCCTTAGCCAGAGACGACATGTACATCGAATGCCAGAAGGTTGCATTCCCAAGGGTGTCATGTATGGCAAGCTGGCCAGAGGACATCGTCCAGTGGGCTGCCCAGCACTGCAGTATAAAGACATCTGTAAGCGTGACCTAAAGATGAAAGGTATTGACCCAGAGAATTGGGAACAGCTCACAGGCAACTGAAGTGGCTGGCACTGGGTCGGTCAAGAAGCCATCAAGAGAGGCAAAGAAAGATGCAATCAGCAGCTAGAGGACAGAAGACAACGCAGGAGGCAGAGACAACAAACTCAGGCTCCAGTTTCAAAATGCAACCTTGTATGCAGTACCTGCAGAAGGGACCGCCATGCAAGGATCAGATTGCTGAGCCACTCCAGATGTTGTACTCAGCAGCACTAAGAGAGACTGGCCATCATGTTCTGAGATGGACGGATGCCTACTTTAGTTCATCCAGTGACTCTTAATTGGAAATCACTGGTGTCACCACTTTTGTGGAAGTGGCCAGAGGTATACTTGTGTTTGTTGTTCTTTAGGGCCTAAATGTTCAATGGAGCCTGTTAAACTTGTTTGCTTTAATTATACATAGCATCAAATACTCTTGTTTTGGGCCTGCACCAAATTAACATCATTCTGGACAAAAATTTTTAAGTGTCTTTCAGACAGCCTTGGTGTCCCAATCCCTCCTAATCCACTAACAGCTGTGTTTGGTCTTCTTCCAGATGGGCTTAAAGTGGAGAAAGACAAACAAACTGTGATCGCCTTCACTACACTATTGGCACACAGACTTATTTTGCTAAACTGGAAGAATCCTAACTCACCTCTTTTAAGTCAGTGGGTAACAGATGTTTTATATTATTTGAAATTGGAAAAAATCATATTCTCACTTAGAGGATCTGTGCAGAACTTTATCCAAACCTGGCAGGATCTAATCAGTAATATTTTAGAATAAGCTCTTAAAGCACTGAGGAAGCACATTCTCTTCCCATTTCTTTTTCTTCTCCATTTATCTTTATCCGCCTATTAAACTCTTCAATTTATTTATTTTTACTAGCTTTAAGTTTTACTCCGTTGGCCATGCTCTCTTTCTCAGGGGTGGGGGTTGATTTGTTTTCAATCCCATTTTTTGTAAAAATTGATCTATTTGTATGGAATGATTACAATAAAATCAATAAAATACAAAGAAAAAAAAGAATCAAATACTCTTATTGTCTGCAATCTAAAAATCTAAAACGTAGACTCAAAATACTAAGAAACAAATGAAAAGCAAAAGCCAAAACTGATTACCCTTAAAATACAAGTAAAAAAAGCCAAAAACCAATTTCTTAATCCAAAAACCAAAAACTTGAAAGATCCAAGACTTAAATGGACAAAATGGCCATTAAACAAATCTCAAGTAAAGGAAATCTAAGGCAGCAAAATAACACAATTCTTGGTTGATGCCCGTCCACTGTGGAAGTGACTTCAGGTGCTATAAGCGTCATGAAATACTGGAGTCCCGAAAGCACAAAGCACTTTCGAAAGTGGCCCATTAGAGGGGGAAAACAATTAGATACCCAAAGGGCCGAGGCAGATCTTTATTGAAATAAACGTTTTATTTTAGCAAAAAGCTTTACAAGCCCTGAAGCTCCAAACAGCACAAAGGAGAAGCCTAAAGAGTGAAGGCAGAAATAGCAAACAAGTCCCAAAACAGAATCCAAAGGTGGTGGTCGAAACAAAGCCGAGGATCAAAAAATATCAAATAACGCAGTCCCAATACAAAATCCAGTTGTGAGGTCAAAAACTGAGCAAGGGTTCAAAATCCAGAAAATCACAAAGCAATAGCAAAAGCACAGAAACACAAGAAAACACACTGCACTCCCAGTGTTATGTTGCGTGCTACTAATTTGACAAACACACACCGACACTGACTTTTTCCATAATGACGCAGAGTATCCGACTACTCACACTTCTTTATTGAATTACCAAAACTCTCTAGTGTGCACCACCTACAGTTAGGTCCATAAATATTTGGACAGAGACAACTTTTTTCTAATTTTGGTTCTGAACATTACCACAATGAATTTTAAATGAAACAACTCAGATGCAGTTGAAGTGCAGACTTTCAGCTTTAATTCAGTGGGGTGAACAAAACGATTGCATAAAAATGTGAGGCAACTAAAGCATTTTTTTAACACAATCCCTTCATTTCAGGGGCTCAAAAGTAATTGGACAAATAAAATAACTGGAAATAAAATGTTCATTTCTAATACTTGGTTGAAAACCCTTTGCTGGCAATGACAGCCTGAAGTCTTGAACTCATGGACATCACCAGATGCTGGGTTTCCTCCTTTTTAATGCTCTGCCAGGCCTTTACTGCAGCAGCTTTCAGTTGCTGTTTGTTTGTGGGCCTTTCTGTCTGAAGTTTAGTCTTCAACAAGTGAAATGCATGCACGATTGGGTTAGGATCAGGTGACTGACTTGGCCATTCAAGAATTTTCCACTTCTTTGCTTTAATAAACTCCTGGGTTGCTTTGGCTGTATGTTTTGGGTCATTGTCCATCTGTATCATGAAACGCCGCCCAATCAATTTGACTGCATTTAGCTGGATTTGAGCAGACAGTATGTCTCTGAACACCTCAGAATTAATTCGGCTGCTTCTGTCCAGTGTCACATCATCAATAAACACTAGTGTCCCAGTGCCACCAGCAGCCATGCACGCCCAAGCCATCACACTGCCTCCACCATGGTTTACAGATGATGTGGTGTGCTTTGGATAATGAGCTGTTCCACGCCTTCTCCATACTTTTTTCTTGCCATTATTCTGGTAGAGGTTGATCTTGGTTTCATCTGTCCAAAGAATGTTTTTCCAGAACTGTGTTGGCTTTTTTTAGATGTTCTTTAGCAAAGTCCAATCTAGTCTTTCTATTCTTGAGGCTTATGAGTGGCTTGCTCCTTGCAGTGCACCCTCTGTATTTACTTTCATGCAGTCTTCTCTTTATGGTAGACTTGGATATCGATATGCCTACCCCCTGGAGAGTGTTGTTCACTTGGTTGGCTGTTGTGAAGGGGTTTCTCTTCACCATGGAAATGATTCTGCGATCATCCACCACTGTTGTCTTCCGTGGACGTCCAGGTCTTTTTGCGTTGCTGAGTTCACCATTGCTTGCTTTCTTTCTCAGGATGTACCAAACTGTAGATTTTGTTACTCGTAATATTTTAGCAATTTCTCGGATGGGTTTTTTCTGTTTTCGCAGTTTAAGGATGGCTTCTTTCACCTGCATGGAGAGCTCCTTTGACCGCATGTTGTCTGTTCACAGCAAAATCTTCCACATGCAAGCACCACACCTCAAATCAACTCCAGGCCTTTTATCTGCTTAATTTATAATGACATAATGGCAGACTTGCCCACACCTGGCCATGAAATAGCTTTTGAGTCAATTGTCCAATTACTTTTGAGCCCCTGAAATGAAGGGATTGTGTTAAAAAAATGCTTTAGTTGCCTCACATTTTTATGCAATCGTTTTGTTCACCCCACTGAATTAAAGCTGAAAGTCTGCACTTCAACTGCATCTGAGTTGTTTCATTTCAAATTCATTGTGGTAATGTACAGAACCAAAATTAGAAAAAGTTGTCTCTGTCCAAATATTAATGGACCTAACTGTAAGTGTGGTAAAGTGAAGTCCGCGACTGATAAATAAATAATCGCTGAACTAGCGTCTTGGTTAAGAGAGGGTGTGGTAGCGTGGTGAGAGTGGTTCCTGGGCACGATGTGGTCATCCGTGACCCTAATTGGCACTGCGAGCTGCTAATCGACACAGCTATACCACACCCCCATTTTAAAAATGGGAACTGCGAGTGCAAGAGCAGGGGATCAAGAAAGAAAGAAAGAAAGAAAGAAAGAAAGAAAGAAAGAAAGAAAGAAAGAAAGAAAGAAAGAAAGAAAGAAAGAAAGAAAGAAAGAAAGAAAGAAAGAAAGAAAGAAAGAGGGGTGGGCAGGAGGCGGAAGCAGTCGGTGTGAGCGAGCTGAGGAGAGCAGGCATGAGTGAGAGAAGGCAGGCAAGCTGGGAAATGAGAGCCTGATGCCTGGGGCTGAAGGAGTAATCACTCTGGCTGAGCAACTTGGGGAGCCAGAGAAATGTGTGTTAAAGGAGAAACTCGCCATATAAGACCGGTAAGGCAGCAGGGGTCGAGGAGGCCTGGTAGGAGAGCTTCAGCATGAGCGCCCTGGCTGTGGAGGACCAAGTCTTGGTCCGGCAAGGGAGCCTTTCCATAGCCATGGGATGGCAGGCTACTGGACCTGAAGGAATGTCAGCTGCGTCTGCTGTTACGGTGACTCCTCTGCTGCAAGGCCCGTACAGGACAAGCAGAGTAGCCACCAGTTAATAGAGGAATGCACTGGGCTTTTTAAAAAAGGACTGTTTTCTGCCAGTGTTTTTTTTTTTTTAATCTTGTTTTAATGTATTGATTTATTTATTGGGATTATTTTAACCTCCACTTAACACTTAATTATTTATTTATGAATTTTGAGCATTTCACTTTCTTTCTGAACACCTTTTGGTTGATTGGTTTTAATAAAAGCACTGAACTCTTTTGCACCTTCCCCTTGCTTCATGTGGTGTCCTCATTTGTACAGCTCATCTCGATCAAGACTATCGACAGTGTCTGGTTCAAGAGGCTCCCAACTGAGAAGAGGCACGCGCACGGTCACAATAAGGGACTATTTCTCTGCTTGTGATAGCAATATAAACTACTAATCCCAAAACAAAAAAGCACAAAATCCAAAGAGATATACACCCCTGTATAGAAAGACACATACGAGCGTTACATTTACAACCAGAATCCAAGTTAAGCATATTTGAAATGTATCCATTCATCCATTTTATAAAGCCGAAGGTTGCACAAAACTTCACTTTTTGGATGCACCCATTTCAACATCACTGGATGCAAGGTATGGAGAGCACCTGCTCAGGACTCCAGTTCATCACAGAGCACACTCCTGCACACACACACACACACACACACTTGCTCACACCATGTCACGGTTCAGCCAGCATATTCCCCCTGGTTGGTGTTCAAAGTTGTGTTTCTTGCTCGTTTCTTGTGATTTTATGCCATTTATTTGTATTAAGGTTTATTTTATTTATTATGTACATTTTTCTTTCTGTTCATTTGTCCTTGTCCCTTGTGCTTTGAGGGTGGTCCCACCAGGGGCGGGTCACCAGCCCATCACTACTAGGAACGGTCTTCCATCCTATTTAAGGGTGGGCCTCCCCATGATTCCTTGCAGTTCATTGAACACACTAGTGCTATTGCTACTGTTTTCTGGATTTTTGACCCTGTGCTTTATTTTTCAAATTTGTCTTTGGATTTCGTTTTGGGAATGTGATTGTTGATTTCTTGACGCTCTGCTCTGTTTTTGACCACGCTTCTGGATTCCGTATTGGGACTTTGTTTGCTGTGTATTACCTTGCCTTTCAGGCAATTCCTTTGTGCTCTTTGGAGCGTTGGGGCTTGCACAGCCTGTGTTAAAATAAACCTTTTATTTTATAAAGACTCGTCTCGGCACCTTTGGGTTTCTAGTCGTGGGCCACATTGGAAGTGTTTATGGCAACTGTGCTTTTGGGACTCCCGCAGATCACGACACACCAGGCCAGTTTAGCTTTGCAAATAAACTCTATAATATGGGAGAACACTTACAAGGACGAGGGCAAGGCTAGCAAGCTGCATTCAGACACTGAGTCAGCCAGGAATTGAATTTAAGGCTAACTGCTGTGCCAAGGTGTCACTCTGCATTGTACTGTGCTTTAGGTAAATGAAATGACGTACAAATTAGACTTGTTCGAGGTGAATATCTACATACCTTCTCACAAATCTGACAACTCTGTTGTTCTTTCTCCCGTACTCTTTAAGCCAAAATATGTAGTCTTCACTCCCTGATGGAAGTGACGGCATACCCCACTTTGTTCTACTCGCAGACTAAAGAAAAAGATCCAGAATGACAAAGTGATTAAATGACAGCATGAAATACAATTCTAAGGCTAAAACATTTATATGAACCATTATTGTACCCATTCATGTCATTCAAAGTTGTTGCTCTTTACAGGGAGGCCACAACACCCAGCGGATATAAAACAGGAGGCTATTCTGACTCACGTCTGAGATTTTAAAGCGACAGGCCCAGGAGATGGACGCAGTCAAAACAAGGAAGTCAAGAATATCTTTTGGCAAACCCACAACATTAATCAAAAAGCAAAGTCGTTAAACCCAAAATACAAAAGAATGTAACCACTAGAGAACTGCTAACCCTCACAAATTTACCCAATATTGACTTAAAGAATCCCAATTCCTTCTGGGTATATCTTCATGGTATCCATCACACTAAAGTGTAGAAAATGATGGCACCATAAGAATACAAAATGGTGATGTGATATAATGATTAAAAAAAATGTTATCGGCAGGAACAAACAAATGTTAAAAATGAATTTATTGGGCAGAAATCCCCCAAGATGGGTGTATATATATCAATAAAATAGTCTAGAAATTTACATAAAAAAATTAAACACCAGATTCTAACAGAGGTAGGACAACATCAAGATCAGTTGTGTTATGTCTGGGAAGAGTAGTAAGAATCGACTCCAGAAGGAGAAGGAAAAACAGAAGGAAGAAGAAAACATCCTGCTACTCACGGGGACCTTTTGGCAGCTGCACTGTCCCTCATGTTGAACTTGGGGTGTGTTACAGCTGTGGTTACTACTGTCATGTTTCAGCCCGCATTTTCCCCCAGCCGGTGTTCACAGTTGTGTTTTATGTTTGTATTGTTTCATTTTGTAGTATTTATTTGTATTAATGTTTCTTTTGTTTATCCTGTACCTTTTTCTGTGTGTGTGTGTTGGGAAAGGGGCGTGGCCTAGGTAAGGTCCCTTGTGTTTTGTGGGTGGCTCCCCAAGGGGCGGGGCCACTGGCCAATCACTGCCAGGAACAGCCCTCTAGTCAATTTAAGGGAGGGCCTCCCACAGTTCCCAGCAGGTCATTGAACGCGCTGGCAGTGGAGTGTTTTCTTGCGTTTCTGTGCTGTTGCTATCGCTTGTGATTTTCTGCTCTGTTTTCGACCTCGCCTATTGATTTTGGATCGGAACTGGGTTTACTGATATTTTTGAACCTCTGTTCCATTTTATAACTGGGATTTCTGGCTGTTACAATTGGGACTTTGTTCTCTACTCAGGCAAATCTTTTTTGTTTAACAGAACTTTGTGCATTTCAGAGTCTTTTGAAAATAAACATTTTTATTTTATTAAGATTTGTCTTGGCCCCTTTGGGTTTCTAGTCTGGGTTTTGATGGTGTTTTCTCCCTCACTAGTGGGCAACTTTTGAAAGTATTTTGTACCTGGGCTTTCGGGACCCCTGAGATTACAATGACCACAATTTAAACAGACAGTTCCCAGATCACTTTTTGTGTCATTTATTTTTTTTTTTTGTGTCTTCTTATACATTTTAGGTGTCTGCTTCTCGTGTAGTGATGTTCATCCAGGCACTGAAGAAGAGCAATGTGTTCTAGTTGGACATTCAGAATTTTATGGTACTGTACTCTGTTTTCCTGACGGCCCTACTTCTGGTACTACTACACATACGTACAGTAAGACAAAAAGGTGTCCACAGTCTACAGAAATTGTGGTCAATTGGTTTCAGTCTTTAATTTTTCTACACTCCCAGGACTATTTTTTTAAGTAGTTCTTTTATTTTTTGAGCTTCTGTTTACCGTTTTGAAATGTATTTTATACCATGTATGTTTACTGTTTGTTTTCATTTTGTGACTTTGTCATTACGACGCTAGTTGTCTTTTTTTACTTGGTAAGTACATCTTGACTTCCTGGTTATGATCCAAGTGTGTTTTGATTACGTCTTATTTTTCTTTTGAGACAGTACAGAAATATTCCTCACCAGGGCAAGCTGCAAATGTTTCCACTCGGCAGCTGCGCTGATCAATTTAAACTTGAAGGCTGAAGTTCAAGTGTAACAGGCACAGTTCCGACAACATCTTACCACAAGTACAAAGGTTTTTGGAGATTTCAGTAGTGTTTTGTTTTATTTTGTTTGTAATTTTGCAAATTCTAGGGATGTTGAAGTTATGTTTACCTAAAAATACTCAAAAACTCTGAAATAAGTGTTCTTTTATTGGGAGATTTTGAATTATAAAGTTTTCAAAACAATATCTACATACTTCTGACATATCACCTATGTCCATACATTCGATCTCTATTCACTGTACCGTTACTTCACCGGGTAATAATTTCCGTTTGTTAGTGCTAATGCAATCTTTACTATCATTTTTTTGATACTTTCGAATTTTACTACTTTCATAATCTGTAACTTGCTCTGTATGTGTATCACGCCAATGTTTTTTTTTTTGAGCCTTTCAAATTCCACTGCTTTTATAATCTCCAACCTGCTCTGCATGTGTATCACCCCAACATTTTGGAACCTCTTTACGACATTCTACATATATATATATATATAGTGGACACTGGGGAAGAGTCCAACAAAGAACTACTTTAAATTCATTTGTTAAATGTCTAACAATGAAGTGCTTTAGGAAGCAATTCTAAAAATCCCTCATTCTTTACCTACATCATTCATTACCTCATTCATTATTCACTAAGATCAATCATTTAAGGGAAATTAACCTCTGAATGGAAAGAATAGTGCCACACAAAAGAATGGTTTAGGGCCATCTCTCTACCTTATGCCTAATGGTGTCAACAGAGTTGTTGCTTGGGACTGTACTGAGGCATAAAAGCAGCACACATTTAAAAATAGGAGATGGTCAGAGAGAGGAGGAAGGAGTGATATAAAGACAGAGAGAAACAGAAGAAGTTACAAGGAGCAGAGTGATACCACTTCAACCAGTCGTGAGTCTCATACAGAAGGGAAATACATGGAAGATCTAAAAGGAATTACATCAGACATCCAGCCAAAATTATTATCTTCTTGATGGACACTAAGATGCTCATGTTAATGACAAAAGGGTGAAAGAAAGTATGGATTTATTTCTTATACAGTTGGCTGCCTTTCCATCCCTATTCTCAACTTGTACCTGTATTTGCTGGTATTCCACATCATTAAGCCAAACTTGACAACTCATCTTCTGAGCCTGCGACTTGCTGTTTGGTTTTGGTTTTTCAGTTTTTCATGGCTCTGACCCATGGATTAGTTAATAGGTTGAGGAAAAACCTGTGATGGTTTTCAGTCAACAGGCCAAATAAAAGGGCAGGCTCAGTTTTGGGATGCATTCTGGACCCCCTGGAGGTCATAGCAAAAGAGAGGATGAAGAGAAACCTCAGTGTGATTATGGACAATGCTGCACATCCTCTCTCTACACACCAACACTGAGGACTTTCATACATTGAATCATTCAGCAAAAGTGTGTCAAGAAACGCTCCTTCCAGCATCAAAGTTCTCCCACTGCTCACATGGGGTCTGACATAAGAGCTTCCTCTCACTCTCAACCTCATGCCACACCCCAGCACTGATGAATGTTTTTACAAAAGGGTGCATCTTAGGAGGGGTGTGTAGCCTTTCTCACCTTCTCTGACCACAACCACTCCTGCACGAGAATTCTGCACAGTGTCTCTCTGTCTCTCTCTTAGATCTGGTCCACCAAATATTCAGTATTTATAGTTTTGGAAAACGTTTTTGGTGTACCATCACTTTTAGAACAGTTTTAGATATTTTCAGTGTAAAGCAGAAGTATGTATTCATATTATCAAATCTAAAATTTTTATTTTAGTACTCATTAATATTAAACAAGAGCAGATAAAGCATTTATTTAAAACAGAGTTGTTCATGCCTGGTAACCTTCATCCTCCCTTCCTAAATACATACAGGATTACACTAAATACAAATAATTCAGGAGATCGTTGAATTATTTCAAAGCAAATTAGAAAAGTTTGTTTTTGTTTGTGTTTCATTTCTTTGTTTATGTGATGCAAGTTAATGCATCACATGGCTACCATCATCACCTCAATTATGTCTCGGGATGTGACATGATAAATAGGGTGGTGGTCACATCATTCTCTTATCCTGTGGCAGATAAAACTCCTTGTTTATGAATTTTAACATAGTTTCACATCCAAGCAGTCCTTCTCTCAGGTTATCATTTTCAGTTTTGTTCTCAACTTCTGATTTGCATTTTGCCCTCATGTTTTGGTTGCCTTCTTGTTTGTCTTTTTCTGTCTTTGACCAGTTTCTGGCTGACTACAATTCTTAATGAATGTGATTTTCCTCATAATAATTCTCTGACACCAGCATGTCGAAACGCACATACTGAAGTCATTATGGCCGCAGTTACCTGAGGTGACTACTTAAGGCTCTTGTTTTTGTTATTTAATTAAAGCAAATACAGTATGTTTAAAATGTATCAGTGGCTGTGTTTCAGAGAAGGATTTTTAGGTTGTGGCCTCCCCTTTGTTCAGCAATCACAACAACAATAACAAGACTTTCTACCACAGGCGAAATCAAGCCTGACCAGGAACTGCTTCTACTTAAGGGAGACATACTGACATGAATTAGAAAAGAATTTGTGTCTTGTGTTGTACCTTAAACCAACATCTTCATAAAATATGCTCCAAAATTCCATTTGCCTGTAATTATGGTTATTATTTTGTTTCTTTTTTTACATTACCTGTCTACTACCTTCTCGTGTAAGTTCTTCATATGCAAGTTTGGCTGCTTCACGTTTTGCTTCTTTTTTTCTTTTCATTATCACATTAGCAAATTCTCTTTCATCAATTTGAACATGGTAAGAAAACCTAATAAAAGAACAAAAAAATTAACAAGAATTAACACTTGAGGCATACATTTTTGTGCTTAATCGTCAACTACTATTACCTGAATTTCATATGCTGGATTTTGACATCTTGTATGCATTGTCACACACGTGTGAATTGGGGGCAGTCAACGGACTCAACGCAGCAGGAATACAACTACAAGGGGGATTTGATGTTTAGCACTAATGCCTCTCTCTCTTGTCCTTCAGGAAAACCGACAATTAGAAGACTTACTTTCTGAAACTCCTTTCAAAATCCATCCAAGACACTAGTCCTCTTCCGGGTACCGAAGATACAACTCCATTAAAAGATCTAACTTCCGGCTCACTCCAGATGACCTCATTTCTGCCTCCAAACTGTCTTATAACCTCCGGCTCATCGTTTCTACGTCACTGTCAATTATCATTGTCATTTCCTGTCCATCACATATAAAAATCCACTGTATCATGCAAACAATTTCTCATGGAAGTCTTTGTTACTTTGACAAGACAGCTATCCTCACGACCTACAGCATACGGGACTGGGTCCCAAACCTTTATGTGTCTCTCTGGTGTTATTCTGTCTTCACAGCATATATAACTGCATCGACACATTAATTTTAATCAAGCAGAACAAACCTTTCATTTATGTGTGCAACATTCAAAAATATAGAACATTTAGGAAGTCGATTTTAACATTTTTGTTTAAATCATATCATGTGTATAATGAATCTGTGTCGTAGTTTCCCTGGGGTCTTTATGTTATATTTTTGGAATTTTCAGATATGCATTTTTTTGTTGTTTTATTTATTTAAATATTATGATTGTTATGTTATAATATAGACTGACTGAGCAAATTCTTAGGACCACCATACTAACACTGGACAGAGCCTCCTTCTGCTCCCAAAGCAGACTCAGTTATTCATGGTATGGATTCCATGAGATGCTGGAAAGATTACTTTGAGATTGTGGTCCATGCTGACACCTTCATCCTGCAAATCTCCTGCTCTACCACATCCCAAAGTTGTTTTGTTGGATTCAGATCTGAATACTGGGAAGGCCAATGAAGAACACTGAACTCACTGTCATGTACAGGAAGCCAGTTTGAGATGACCTTTGTTTTGTGGTATGGTGCAATTGCATCCTGATAGTAGTCAACAGAAGAAGAGTAAGCTGTGGCCATTAAGGTATGCAAATGGTCAACAACAACACTCAAATAGGCCATGGTATTCAAGTGATGATTGATCGGTATTAATGGACCCAATGTGTGCCAAGGAAACATTCCCCGCACCGTCACACCACCATCAGCCACCTGGGCTGTTGACACAAGGCAGGCTGAGTGGATGGATTCATGCTGTTGTCACCAAATTCTGACCCTACCATCAGACCAATTTACAGTATGCTATTCCATTCTTCAGCTGTCCACTGCAGCCTCGTGTTTCTGTACCTGGCTAACATAAGTGAAACCCAACATGGCAGTTTGCTGTTGTAGCCCATCCACCTGAAGGTTTAACATGTTGTTCATGTGGTGATGCTTTTCTGATCCTCACATTTGTACCCCACAAGTGGTTATCTGAGTTGCCATAGCATTTCTGTCAGCTCAAACCAGTCTGACCCTTTTCTCCTGACCTCTGTCATTAACAAGGCATTTTCGTCAACAGAATTTCTGCTCATTGGATGTTTTTTATTTCTCACACCATTCCGAGTAAACTCTAGAGACTGCTGAGTATGAAAATCCCAGGAGATCAGCAGTTACACAAATACTTCAGACCAACCTGTCTGGTACCAACAATCACACCACAGTCCAAATCACTGGGATCACATTTTATTCCATTCTGCTGTTTGATGTGAATGTTAAATGAAGATCTTGAACTGTATCCACTGCATCAGATTCATGGGAGCCCAACACCAAACTGCTTCCAACTCGCCAAGATGAAAATGAAGGCTACAACTGAGAATCTCCGGAAAAGCCACATACAGTAACCTGATGTAGCACAACACATCTCACAATATACCAGTAGTCTTCTGAAAGAAACTTGGTCATTTTGCATGCCAGGACAGTTTTGCATTCTCTTTGTCACAATTTCCTAAGAAAATATGTGGAAGATAATTCTAAGCGATTGACATAATAAGTCAGGTAAAGGTAAGTAAAGGCTATCATTGAATGAATGTTCCACGCATACTGAAGGCCACAAACTGGACAGTTCTGAGAATGTTAGCTATACATTACTTGGTTATGTATGTTGTACATTAAAAAATCATTAAAATTCTTATTTTTTCTGCATTGCAGGTTTGGTGTGTCATGGCTGTCACCTTGCTTGATCTGACAAGCTAGAATTGCAATATGCTAATGTAGTAAATACACCCTTTTATATCAACTCAAAGATATAAAGACTTGCATCTTTCAAGAGTAACAATGAATCACAACTTACTTTTCCACAAGCTTCAATTTTAAGGAATTCTGTTGCCCATACTTATAAAGCCGGGATATGTAGTCCATACCAGGAGGTGTTTTTCGTTGTGAGCTGGAAAGAGTCCAAAGGAAAAACAACAATGAAGACCAGTCTAACAAGCAGGGCCAGTGCAGTGTACCCTGTGGATTATTTGTAATGAACTTGAGTTTCCAGGGTAAGATTCAACCTGAGAACATTGCGATCGAGCTCCCGCCTCACTGGGCCACTTGCTTTGGCCGTGCACTACATCAACATCATTTTGGACAAAAATCTTTGCATGCCTATCAGTCACTCCTAATCCAATACCAGCCATGTTTGGTGGATTACCAGGTGGGTTTAAAGTGGAGAAGGAAAAACAAACTGTAATTGCCTTTGCTACACTGCTAGCATGTAGACTTATCTTGCTTAACTGAAAAAAATCCCACCCCACCACTTGTAAGTCAGTGGGTAACTGATGTTCTATGCTATTTGAAGTTGGAAAAAATCTAAAATATGGCAGGATCTAATCAATAACATTTTAGAATAAGCTTCTATTATAAGGGAGAGAACAGAGAGAAAAAGGTTTGGGGATCCACCACTTATACCGTAAAAGAGCAAAATAAATCAGCGAGTAATCGCAAAGGGCTGAGTCCTAATAGAACTGAATATGGAGGAGAGGTGCATGGCTTTTATAGGTGGTGTGCAGGAAGAGGCAGATCCGTGAGAGAAGTGGCAGAAGTGAGGTCAGTGGTTGGCAAGAATGCAGAAGTTGATACCAGTTTAGCTGGGCTTACCTTCTGATGATCTGTAGTGGAGGAAAAAAGAGGTTAGTGCACTACATCAACCCCCGAGCTGACATCTTACCCTCAGTTAAGCCCTTTGACTGCCCCCTGTGAGCACGTGTGTGACACTTCCGTTTCAGGGAAAAGCATACTCTTCCTTCTTTGCAGCTTCAAACATTTGCTTTGTTGGCCAGCTCTCCTCTCTTTCCTTACTTTTGGGTGGGGGTTGAATTTTGGTGTTGTTCAGTTTGAATTGATTGTGTGAATTGTTATTTGCTTTTAATTAAAATTAATAAAAATAAAAAAATAAAAAAATAAAGAACTCAGTGTCTGACAGCAGAACAGTGAGAACTCAGAGGTGGAGCCATGCAACAGGGCAAGTAGCACTCTTGTTACTTGAAGAAAGTGTATCTTCAAAAGTGTCACCTCCAGGGTCAGGTCAGGTCAGGTTGGGGAGCATGCACTGGTACAACGCGTTGCCGCACCCACCACAGAATGAAAAAGCTTGGGATCCTGGTTGGCAACCCCCCAGGCAGACAAGTGGTCCATTCCCACCCTCTGTAAATGACCCTTTATCTGTCACAGCTAAATGTTACATGGGTATCCCCTTGGCCTGGTCCAGCCACTCAGGTTCTCAGCAATGAGGGTCCTGCGAGCCGGTTCACCCTCGGGGAATCGCGCCACATGGCCATAGTGCCATAACTGACACTCTCTCACAATGCAGATAATGTGCCTCATTCGGGACTCCATGAGTAACCGCTCATTCGATGCAAAGTCAAACCAGCAGTACCCAAGGATTCTCTGAAGAGACACAGTACCAAAGGGTCCAGTCTTCGCCTCAGGTCACTGGATAGCGTCCATGTCTCGCAACCAAATAGTAAAACAGGGAACACCAGGACACTAAACACTTGGACCTTTTCCCTTTTGCATAGATATCGGAAGTGCCACACACCCCTTTCCAGCGACCTCATGACCCCCCCATGCTCTCCCAATCCATCTACTGCCCTCCTGGGTCCACCATTCATTTTCCCAGATATCTCATTAAAAGCACAGTGGTGCCCAAACAGTTTCTATGCTACCCTCCCTTGCAGAAGCAAACCTGATCTGGATGTGTGGAAGAATAATTTTAGGGTAACACAGCATTCATTTTTAAGAAATAGAATAAAGGGTTAATAAATGTCGGAAACCAGATAAAGGTCAAGTGAACAACAAAATGTACACTGAAATACAAGAACTGGTTTAGGAAAAATACTTAGATGGTCAAGTAAATAAAAAATGTACCAGAAGAAAGGTTGATCTAATACACAAAATGAACTGAAGGCTGACTGAGAGATGACCAAGAAATCAGCAGATGTCCTGTAAACAACGAGAATGGTCAGTTGTTATATGCACAGAAATTTGAAGGGTGGTGGCTCAACTCAAAAAGTATAAGAAGAACCAGACTAGAATATAATAGACTTTTATTTTATATAAATCATTTGGGTGTAAACGAACGGACCAACCAGAGTAAAATATATGCATTGACTGACACTGTATGTGAATTCAGCATTTGATAAAATGAACCTCTATTCTTGGTTTCTCTGACCAGGCTGTAACAGACTGCTTTTGAAGAATTCTCCCTCCAAGGCATTTTGCCGAGCAGTAATTAAAAGATACAATGAACAGCTTTTCTCCTACCTGATTACTGAGTTGTCCTGTTAGAGGATGTTTCTTTCTTTAATAAGAAGTTAAATTTTGACCACAGTTGCCACTGCTGAGTGCTCCTCAGTGATGTGCCCACCTATGCATAGAATAGATCCCATTTTAATTGGCAATCCTCATTTTCACTTCTTAACCATGCATGAAAGTCTGAACTCTCTTGTGCAGCAGAAACAGTGGACTTTGAGATTTTGTCCATGCACTGCCACCCTGTTCCTCCTTTTATTCTTTTCAAGACCCGCTCCTTCCCTGCTTACTGGGCAGATGTGTCAGACAACAAAGGGCTAAAGGCCCCTAAGAGAATATGGCAATAAGGTTCCTGACATTTCATTCAAATGCCACTTTTGTGAGGTCACAGGGATTAAATGTTGAGAGAGGAGTGTCTTCCCTCATCGGTGGCTGGCCACAGCTGTCCAGATGTGTCCTACTGGGCTTTATTTTGCTTGGTGCCTTCATTAAGTATACCAATTGACTCCATGAAGGATGATCCTGTAGGAGAACATGGCCACCCACCCACAAACCCACAAACAGAACATATTAACACTGTAAAGCTGTACATGACTTCTAGTGAGAGGGGAGGGCTGCAGTTCCCAATCTTGTAACCTAAATATGGCAGTATGTTAAATTCAATGACTGTCTGATGACTTTTCAACATAGCTTCACAGATGCAAAGTATCACAAGATGACCCTTTTTGTGACAGCCAATAGCAGGCTGTCTGACAGAGTGGGTGTCCATGCAAGAGCTTTACAAATACAGTGAATTCAGGCATCACCTCTTTTCTTCCATTCTGTTGTGGTAAGTAAAACACGGGACATTAGACAGAGGAGTCTCTCTTCTGTCTGTCAGGTCCAAAACACTTGCATTTCTTATTCCTCATCGCTTCTTTACTTGCGTTGTACGTCGAGGTGAGTGCCCATCGAATATCTGCTCTCATATACACAAAACCTGCCCAGCGACTAACAAAATAAATCAGACCTGTTTGATTTGACAGGACGAGCTGCGGACTTGTTGTGCTGAGTCCCTGGGAATGTGAGATGACACAATTGGAGAGCACTGGAGCACATTGTGTCTGCCTCCAAATTGATAAGATTGTGGAAATAAAGTCAACAACTGAAAATCATTGGAAAAGTCATGTAATGTGGCAGGGTCTTCAGAAGACACACCAAAACCTTGTTGTTGTTTAAATGTTCCTCTTGGTTTTAGGGATAAAATGTTTGACACAGAGGCTTCAAAGCTCGTTTCAGTTTAATGAAGCACATTATTTCAAAGCTATGCCATGTGACTGATGCTGTACAAAGCTTCAAACGTCACTTAAACATTGGCAGTGGTCTGACTGCTTCAAAACCTTGAGCTGTCCCTCAAGAATTGAAACTACTGCTCGTATTTTATATGGAGAAGATACTGAACTAAATGCAAATGTGAGGATCTTGTTATCCAACAGTGAAGTAAACACTCTGTTATGCTGGTCTTTTCTACTGGAGCTCATCATGTGTCCTTAATATTCTAACCCACTCAAGACTCCTTCTCTGAGCTTTCTTATATGTGTCCAGTAGCACAAGCACATTTCCTAAACCTTGTTAGGATTCACTTTGCCACTTGGTACAAGTATTCTTATAATCTTACTTCTTCTTCTTCTTCTTCTTCTTCTTCTTCTTCTTCTTCTTCTTCTTCTTCTTCTTCTTCTTCTTCTTCTTCTTCTTTCGGCTGCTCCCACAGCAGATCATCTTCTTCCATATCTTCCTGTCCTCTGCACACCCATCACCTGCATGTTCTCTCTCACCACATCCATAAACCTTCTCTTAGGACTTCCTCTTTTCCTCTTGCCTGGCAGCTCTATCCTTAGCATCCTTCTCCCAATATACTCAGCATCTCTCCTCTGCACATGTCCAAACCAATTCTTATAATACTGGTAGAAAATATTCATCTTTCACATTGTCTCAAAGCAAAAATCCCTCTGATATAAAAAAATCACATAATTCAGAATCATTGCTGGCTTATAATATGTGAGTGTCACCCCGGTGCCCAACTCAGAGTGCAGATGGATTTCTGTTCTTTACAGTGTTGCTGTGACAGCGCTGAGAAGTTGCACCAGCCTGGGGAAGAGTCGCCAAAATGATTAGGTGGCATTCCATCATACAAAGGAGCAGCTTGGGTGCCAGCTTTGGGGGGGCATTTACAGTGCATCCGGAAAGTATTCACAGCACATCACTTTTTCCACATTTTGTTATGTTACAGCCTTATTCCAAAATGGATTAAATTCATTTTTTTCCTCAGAATTCTACACACAACACCCCATAATGACAACGTGAAATTGAGAAAGCACATGTGCATAAGTATTCACAGCCTTTGCCATGAAGCTCAAAATTGAGCTCAGGTGCATCCTGTTTCCCCTGATCATCCCTGAGATGTTTCTGCAGCTTAATTGGAGTCCACCTGTGGTAAATTCAGTTGATTGGACATGATTTGGAAAGGCACACACCTGTCTATATAAGGTCCCACAGTTGACAGTTCATGTCAGAGCACAAACCAAGCATGAAGTCAAAAGAATTGTCTGTAGACCTCCGAGACAGGATTGTCTCGAGGCACAAATCTGGGGAAGGTTACAGAAAAATTTCTGCTGCTTTGAAGGTCCCAATGAGCACAGTAGCCTCCATCATCAGTAAGTGGAAGAAGTTCAAAACCACCAGGACTCTTTCTAGAACTGGCCGGCCATCTAAACTGAGCGATCGGGCGAGAAGGGCCTTAGTCAGGGAGGTGACCAAGAACCCGATGGTCACTCTGTCAGAGCTCCAGAGGTCCTCTGTGGAGAGAGGAGAACCTTCCAGAAGGACAACCGTCTCTGCAGCAATCCACCAATCAGGCCTGTATGGTAGAGTGGCCAGACGGAAGCCACTCCTTAGTAAAAGGCACATGGCAGCCTACCTGGAGTTTGCCAAAAGGCACCTGAAGGACTCTCAGACCATGAGAAAGAAAATTCTCTGGTCTGATGAGACAAAGATTGAACTCTTTGGTGTGAATGCCAGGCGTCACGTTTGGAGGAAACCAGGCACCGCTCATCACCAGGCCAATACCATCCCTACAGTGAAGCATGGTGGTGGCAGCATCATGCTGTGGGGATGTTTTTCAGTGCCAGGGACTGGGAGACTAGTCAGGATAAAGGGAAAGATGACTGCAGCAATGTACAGAGACATCATGGATGAAAACCAGATCCAGAGCGCTCTTGACCTCAGACTGGGGCGACGGTTCATCTTTCAGCAGGACAACGACCCTAAGCACACAGCCAAGATATCAAAGTAGTGGCTTCAGGACAACTCTGTGAATGTCCTTGAGTGGCCCAGTCAGAGCCCAGACTTGAATCCGATTGAACATCTCTGGAGAGATCTTAAAATGGCTGTGCACCGACACTTCCCATCCAACCTGATGGAGCTTGAGAGGTGCTGCAAAGAGGAATGGGCGAAACTGGCCAAGGATAGGTGTGCCAAGCTTGTGGCATCATATTCAAAAAGATTTGAGGCTGTAATTGCTGCCAAAGGTGCATCGACAAAGTATTGTGCAAAGGCTGTGAATACTTATGTACATGTAATTTCTCAGTTTTTTTATTTTTAATAAATTTGCAAAAATCTCAAGTAAACTTTTTTCACGTTGTCATTATGGGGTGTTGTGTGTAGAATTCTGAGGAAAAAAATTAATTTAATCCATTTTGGAATAAGGCTGCAACATAACACAATGTGGAAAAAGTGATGCGCGGTGAATACTTTCTGGATGCACTGTATAAACAGCAAGCCTGATGGCAATTCTAACTAGCGTGGCAGCAGCAAGTGGTCCTCTATGGAGAGGCAGATATGAACAGCATTCAGTGCAGGTGAGCACTGGCACCGCGCCGCAATAGCCACAATGGCAACATATTACATCTTTAGGACAGCACGTTTAACAAATTAAACTGTAGAAAACTATCACCCATATTTAAAATATTCAAAATGTCAAGTACATTTATTGCAGCATTTTAATAACAACATGACCATCAAAATGAACACACAGAGTGTTCTTAGGCGCTTAGTGCACACGTCCGATTGGAACCAGGAGATCAACAACAGTTCGAATGCGAGCTTCCTCCGAGGGCCAAGTCAGGACTGCTATGACTTTGTCAACCAGCAGATGTCACTCTTCTCACATCTTCGAAGCTTGGGGTCTTTTTTTTTTTTCTCTTCAGGGGTGTTACAGGCTTCTGCCGCCTGATGCTCGTATTGTGTTGTTCATAACTGATTCTCACTGCTTATTCCTTCAAGCACTGCTGCTTATATTAAATGGTTGGTGTTAAAGCTGGTCACAGTACACGTTTCTATGACCCACACTGTACTGTATTGTTACAATGGGATGTTCAAAGCAACGCTGCGTGCATCAAGTGTCACAGAGTGTTTAGCATTTCATGCTTGCTGCGGGCCACTGAAGGTAAGGCACAGTGAGGTGGAGCACGTTGATGGGTTTTAATCTCGAGGCTGGCCTTCAATCTATGGGCTCCCAAAGGTTGTTAATCTGCCCCTGCTGGTTCATGTCTTGCACCCTTTGCTACCAGGGCAACTGCATGAGCATACCTGGTGTGTGTTTCTTAAAAGATTTCGTTTTTGGTGTTGTATGCATTGTCTGTTGTTGGTATTTTGTTACTTTCGTGCTGCGTACACATGATAACAGATTTCAACTTGACCTTGATTGACTTGATCACTGTCCGACCCCTTAACGGAATAACATAGGGATGGATAAACTGCCTCACTTCTACAGTGCCTTCCTGTAGAAGACCTCATCACACGGCGATTTACAAATAAGAACTTTAGCACAACTGAACGCTGATTCCAATTGTACTTTTGTAGTCTGAACAGG
This sequence comes from Erpetoichthys calabaricus, assembly GCF_900747795.2. Taxonomy (NCBI): domain Eukaryota; kingdom Metazoa; phylum Chordata; class Cladistia; order Polypteriformes; family Polypteridae; genus Erpetoichthys; species Erpetoichthys calabaricus. Next base: position 54,962,250 of record NC_041408.2, read on the forward strand.
ATCTCAGGGAGCCAGATGGGCGCAGGCGAGTACCAGTCAGGTGTGGACAAGGTGCAGGTACTTGGCGTATGTCGGGCTTATTCTCCAGATGTTCAAAACACAAATCTCTTCGATGAGCGCCTACACGCACCCACACACACAATCCCACCAACAACACCTTAGAAAGCGAGCCCCTCTCTAAATCATTTATTGTATGTTTTAATAAGGATGTTGATACAAGATGGGTCTGTACAAAAGCAATGCGCCCCTGCCCCGCGAAGCTCGTCGGACCTCAAGACAGTCAACTCCGCCAATGTTTTGCGCTCATCAAAGTGTTCCTTTATTACCATTAATACCACCTCATGACATGTCACTTTTTCAGCCACACACAGTAAAGTACTCACTTTTGTGCAACTCGCAGTCTGTGTCCACTGTAAAAGCTGCCACCCGAGTGTCACTGTGTTAGGCTACTTGTCAGATTTCTTCTGAACGACAGATTCAGTTTCTCCGCCGTTACGTCACGACAAGAAAGAACACCCGACAGTCCGATTGGATATGAAAACCAGATGTGCTTGCCGTGAGCTCTGTTCGCATTCTCGTTTCAGTGACAACCCCAAAAAGGACACACCTCTTCGGGAGGCAAACTTTACAAAACAGATGACTTACTTGAGTGGATTTATGAAAGCTGTTCTGGCAGAAGAGACTGAGATTAGGACGCAGTTTCACTGATCTTCCGTGCTAAGTTTCCTCCTTAGGACGAATCAAATATTATCAATGTATATTCTTGAGAGACACATGCAGCTACCAAAAAGAATAACGAAAAGAACTTCTGGTGTCCATTTGAAAAGTAAAAAGCGAACATCGGCCCAGCCGTATATCTCGGCATTACGGAGTTGGCAAATATTGTCACGTCAGGGGGAAATCCCCTCATTATTTGGAGAAAAATCAGTGCAGTGAGCATCAGGGTGTGTGGAGTGGGGATACATCGAATATGCCGTATATTCTTAAAAATTAAGGGGATTTTTTTCATATCAATTACCTTTCAATGGAAATAAGACTTCATATGCGCCTAATAAGAAATAACTAACGCACTGAACGTTGACAGCCGCTTGTCATTGCCCCGCTGCCTCATCTCGGAGCTCAGGTATATTTGGTCAGGGGTCGCAGTGGTTTGGGATCGATGGCTGTCGGACAGTAGCACTCCTATCCAGTCTTTACTGCTCTTGTTAATTTTTTCTAATTTTATTAACAAGATTCAGAGCTCCAGCACGAGAGCAAACCTGGGGCGGGTTTTATCTTGGAGAGTTCCGTGAAGATGTCCGCATACCTTCGCATAATTAAAATCAAATCTTTGACTCCATTTTAGTAGAACAATTACCTAATGACAACTCCCAAAGCATCAAGCTAGAGAAACAGCGTCAGCAGTAAGAGTTTATAAGCAGTGTTTATTATTCATATCGATTACTCTTGTATTTCTAAAGTTTCCTGGCTTGTAAATTAATCTGCGGTTGGTTTTGCTCTCCTTTAAGTTTCAGTTCAGATAAAGAATCACAATGAAGGATTCTGCTTTATATGTCACGATGTAGATAACGCAGGGATAAAGCCGTAGCAACGGATTTCTTGTTCTTCACTCACATATCATATTAAAAGGTTTGGTAGGTTCCAATTTATGCAATGTGGAGTTACGGGGTCATACAGCCCCCCAAACCCGGACACAGACAGGCATAGTAACACACAAGTGCTAAACCAACACGCTCTTTTATTTCTTTCCCTTGGGGGAAACGTCTACCCCGTTCCGTACAAGTAAAGACAGTCCCACAATTCTGCTCAAACACTTTTCTCTCTCTTTCTCTTCTCCTTTTTCTTTCTCTTTTTCTCTGCCGTCATCACTCCCCTCCACACAAGCTTTGTCCTCCACCTCCAGACTCTGGCTCCTCCAACGGAGTGAGGCGACCTCCTTTATAGTGCACCCAGATCCTCTTCTGGCAGCACGTCTAGGTGTGGTGGAAGTGCTACAGTCCAGGGCTCTGGGAATGTCCAGGTGCCCCCTGGCGGAGGCTACTGGCCCCAGCAGGATTGAGCTTCCCCTGGAGATGGCACCGACACAGTCCAGGGCAGTTGCCCTCTCGTGTTCCGAGGGAGGTATTGCCATGAACCTGTCCTCAACTATGTCCTCAACTATGCATAACTGAAATACAAAAATGAATGTACTTGAATATATTTGGAAAACGCATCAGCCAAATATGTAAAAGTAAATACACAGTATATCAGATGCATATTTTATATATAGATATCATTATGTAAGACATATGTATTGTGACAAAACCACTAGGGGATGTGCCAGCCACCCAACCCGACACAGACAGATGCAGGAGACACACTCATAAAAACACAAATTTTTATTTTCTTCACCTCGTGGGAAACGCCTTCCCCGTTTCCCACAGGCACAACAGCACACACTACTTTTCTTTTTCTTTCTCCTCCACTCCTCCTCAGCAAGCTTCGTCTCCCTCCTCCCAACTCTGGCTTCCCGAGTACTCTCCACTGGCCCCTTATATAAGGTTCCCGGAACTGCTTCAAGTGCTTGTTGCCCCACTTCTGGCAGCACTTCCTGGTGACACTTCCGCTTCCCAACAGGGCTGTAGACAACTCCTAATCTCCCATGAAGCTCTGCTGGAGTCCAAGGCACCACTACAACCCATGGGGGCTGCCATCTAGCGTCCCAGGGGAGGTAACACTTCCCTGATCCTTCCAACGAAGAGGATCCTGGCCATCTGTGACAATATATATATATATATATATATATATATATATATATATATATATATATATATATTGTGGCACCTAGACGGGGCTCATGCCCGGCCGGGATGCCCAGGAAGATGGGAGGAGGGCTCATTCCTCCTGCAGACCGTGAGGGGGCGTCCGCCCTGGTTGTATTGGGGGCCACGGTTACAGGGGCTTGGAAGCCCAACCCTGTAGGGGCCCAGGGTCACCACCAGGGAGCATCCCCCTGCCTGAAGGACCCTGGACCCCAGTACTTCTGCCACACCAGGAAGTGCTGGGGGGAAGAAGAGAGGGAACACCCGGAGTGCTTCCGGGAGGACAGTCGGCATTTCCGCCACACTGGGGCGTGTCCGCGGGATTGCCGGTGCACACCTGGAACACATCCGGGTATGGATAAAAAGGGCCGCCTCCCTTCATTCGAGGCTGGAGTCGGGTGGAAGCAGGACAAGGTGACAGAATGAGAGAAGGAGGTGGTCCGAAGAGGCAGAGTGGTTGGCCTGGACTTTGGGGAAGATTGGGGTTTGTGGCACAGTAATTGTAAATAGTATTGTAAATAAACGTGTGTTGGGTGACATGAGTGTCTCTGCCTGTCTGTGTCCGAGTCAGTCTCCACAATGGCATCCCAGATGGGACAATCCGCCTGTTCCAAGGCAGGGAATCCCAGAAAAAAATAATTTTGTGGATGGCTCGGCGCAGCAGGTGCGCCCACACACATGCCGCGGGAGCGGCGTGCCTACAACCCCGCAAGAACATCTTGCTCCACGGATCGTCAGCGGGATTTGCATAAATACATTGGTACCACAAGCGAACTATGGTAATTAGCGCGATGAGAGAAGTCACAAAAACAAATGGAAAGTTCAAACAAATTATAGAAAACAACCCAATCTAAATCCATTAGGTAATTCTCTAATGAAAGTGGACAGACATACAGACAGAATTCACTTGGATCACAAAATTTTTAAAACCATTTCTTAGTGAGCAGCTATGGGCCAAGGTTAACCTACATTCCAAATTTTAAGTCCCAAGTCCTCATGGTTCGGAAAATTTCATGATGAGTGAGTCAGTGGTTTTTATATATACTGTACATGTATAGATATATAGTGAAAGAACACAAGAGAGACAGGGAGATTTGGGGATCCAGCCTGTATACTTGAACTTTGTGGAATTTTAAATACAAGGAAAACACCCAGCGAGTAATCTCAAAGGACTGAGTCTAAACACGACTGATTCAACCAGAGAAAAGTGGCGAATTTAGAGTGGATAAGGAGGAGGAGGAGGCAGGTCTCCAGAGCGGCAGGCGGGAGTGAGGTCAGGACTGCGAGTAGATGTGAGGTCTCAGTATACAATACAATACAATACAGTTTATTTTTGTATAGCCCAAAATCACACAGGAAGTGCCGCAATGGGCTTTAACAGGCCCTGCCTCTTGACAGCCCTCCAGCCTTGACTCTCTAAGAAGACAAGGAAGAACTCCCAAAAAAACCTTGTAGGGAAAAAATGGAAGAAACCTTGGGAAAGGCAGTTCAAAGAGAGACCCCTTTCCAGGTAGGTTGGGTGTGCAGTGGGTGTCAATAGAAGGGGGACAATACAATACAGTGCAGTACACAGAACAGAACAATTTCTCAATATAGTAAGAAATAAAAAATATACATTTTAGAAGTACAGAGCAGAATTTAACAGTAGATGATATATCCCATAATAAGATTTGGATTTGTGTGGAGTCCTGGAGACCTCATCCTTCAAGCTGCCTCCCCCATTTGGCCATTCCACGGCTGAAACAGTGTTGGGCCAGCCAATCCGATGAAAGGACCCCTCTTTCCCACGATTCCTGCGATCCTCCATCTGGAATGACTTTTCCTTAGGCAGGCAAAACAACTTGGCAGGTGGGCCGTGGCACCAAGTGCCACATTTGAGTACCGAGAAGAAAAACAGAATAAGTGAGGGTTATTATACAATTATAACTGTCATGTTACTTATGTTTTAGTGCTAATGACTAACAATAGAGATGCAGTCTGTACAGTTAATCAGCAGCTCTAGTCAGGATATGCTAAACTAAAGTAGTGAGTCTTCAGCTGGGATTTAAAAGCTGAGACCGAAGGGGTATCTCTTATAGTAGCAGGCAGACCATTCCACAGTTTAGGGGCCCTGTAACTAAAAGCTCGACCTCCCACTGTTATTTTATTAATCCTTGGAATCATAAGCAGACCGGCATCTTGAGATCTTAATGTGCGCTCAGGTTTGTAAGTCATGATAAGTTCAGACAAGTAAGCCGGACCTCGACCATTTAATGCTTTATATGTTAAAAGAAGGATTTTGAAATCTGCCCTAAACTTAACCGGGAGCCAGTGTAAGGATTTAAGAACTGGAGTTTTGTGTTCGTATTTTCTTGTTCTTGTAATAATTCTTGCAGCCGCATTTTGGATTAACTGGAGGCTGTATAAAGAACAGTTTGAACATCCAGTGAACACCGCATTGCAGTAGTCAATCCTACTACAGATAAATGCATGAATTAATGCATGAATTAATCATGTATTAATGATGTATTAATCATGTCTGGCCTTCTGTACAGCCCACAATGGCAGACCCGAGGAAAAATCTCAGCAAATGGTCTTAGAATATTACTAACCATCTGACATGGATAGGGTAAGCAGGAAGGAAGCTAGCAGTTCTTTGGAGAGCCCCTGTGTCACCTACCAAACCTTTAAGTTGACACACAGTTATGCAGCCTCAAACAGTGGTCCGTTTGTTATGTTAAGAAATGGAAGAGAATCTGGGATCACCTAGCTTCATTGATCTTTACTTATGTCAGAGCAGTAAGGGCTCTGTGTTGTTAAAGGCACCACAGAAGTCAAAAACATGGACCTCATATGTGTGAATTATTCTTCTTCTTTCGGCTGCTCACCCATCACCTGCATGTCCTCTCTCACCACATTCATAAACCTCCACTTAGGCCTTCCTCTTTTCCTCTTCCCTGGCAGCTCTATCCTTGGCATCCTTCTCCCAATATACCCAGTGTCTCTCCTCTGCACATGTCCAAACCAACGCAATCTCGCCTCCCTGACTTTGTCTCCCAACCATCTAATTTGAGCTGACCCTCTAATGTACTCATTTCTAATCCTGTCCATCCTCGTCACACCCAGTGAGAAGGACCTGTATTACAAATCAATGACGACATCATCCTGTCCAAATGTGCATCTAATAGACAAAGTGCTTTGGACGGAGTGCTGTTTTCACCAGATGACTCAGGTTAGTAACTACAAGTGTTTACGCAGTTTTCATGATGTGAGATGTTAAGGATGCATGTCTGTAGTCTGTCAGTTTATTAAGTTCCATTTTGTACTGCACAGTAAAACTCAGGTAGTAATAAAAGGAAATCATGACAATAGGTTCAATGTGACTGAGAGCTGATGGGGATAGAAGCTGTAAGTGCCACACGGGAGGGATGGGAATCCTGACCAGGAGAGGGGAAGGTACCTTACCTGGATGAGAAGCCCCAAGTGGACAGCTGAGGGAGAGGAAGGTGCCTTACCCAAACAAAATCCCCCAAGTGGATGGACAGACATCCCAGCCAAAGGAGAGGAAGGTTCCTTAATCAGATGGGAAGCCCCAGGCAGATGGACAGCTAACCCAAACCAGCTATATTCGTAGTACCTTCCCTGACGGGAAACAAGGGAAGGACAGGGCAGGATGTTTATTCCCCCAGGACACTAGATGGCAGCGGCCCTGGATATTAGTGTCCATTCAGAAACCAGCAAGGAATGCTGGGAATTGTAGTCTGGTTATTCAGCCCTGCTGCAGGAAGATACACTCTCTGTTATTTGGGACTTCCATATGACCCGGAAGTGTTTCCAGCATGCAAAAACCCTGGCACCAGAAATACTCCCGGGTCCTCAATAAAAGGAACTGCACTGCCTTGTCCAGACGAGTCAGAGCTGGGAGCAGAGGTGGGTAACACTCGACTGGAGGAGTAGCAGTGCAGTGGAGAGGGGAGGAGAGACAAAAGGAAGAGAAGGAAGGAGAGACATTTGTTTACTTGTTTGTACAATGTATTTATAGTAAACCCCCTTTATTTGAACCCAGGATTGTGTTTGTGTGTTCATGTTTGAGATTTGGGGCTCCATGGCACCTCCTAGCATTCACAAAGTATTTAGTGCTCCTCTGGGATACTGGAAAGAAGGTGGCCTAACAGTAGACTAGGATACCTGGTGCTCTCATCAGAAACTTTGGAAAGAATACCTGAAAAGACAAAAAGACATTTCTATAAGTAGACATCTGGGACCTGATAAGCCCCTTAACTGAGGAAACAAGCAAGGCCCTTCCTTGCATACACTGGAGTTTAAGGACTTGAAAAGCCAGCAAAGACTTTTCTGGTCTGGTGCACCTGAAGCTAATACAGGCTGTCCAAGACGCCGTGAGAGGATCTAAAAGCCACTTCACAACCAAGTTGGAGAGGAAGGCTGGAGGTGAAAGCTGAAATGACAGGAGGAAGAGGAATGGAGGAAGAAGCCCCAGGATGTACAAGGAGGGCAGCACCTTGTTTGGGTGCTGTGGGCAAACCATTCCACTGTTACATAGAGGACCAAAACTTGCATAGGCATCCCATTTAAATTTGTTATTTGGTTGTACCTCCAGAAGAACTGAGAATATCATCGAAAATAAACTTGAAGTGGATGTCAGTCTTTAACAGGCCGGGCCCACTCTCACACAGTCTTACCAGTCAAGCTGCGAGGCAGCCGGACTAACTATAATTCACAGTCAGACATGAAGAAAACAGTACTAATGTGCATTGTTGTCAGCTGTCATATACCAATTTATTTGGATTAAAACAACATTATTTAACATTTTACCATAACAATTATAAATTGTATCATACATTATTTCTTTTTTTTTTTTTTTTTATATTTTTATTTTATTAATTTTCATTGTAATCATTCCATACAAACAGATCAATTAATAACCCAACAAATTTGAAGACAAATCAAACCCCACCCCTGAGAAGGAGAGCTTAGCTAAAGGAAAATTGCTTAAGGCTTTTTAATAAGGCAACATTAAACAAAAGAAAGGGAGAAGTAAATATCTATGTAAATAAAAGATGGAGAAGGGAGTTAAATGCGGTAATAGTTATTTCTCTTATTCTAAAATAATACTGATTAAATCCTGCCATGTTTTGAAAAAATTTTATACAGATCCTCTAACTGAAAATTTGATTTTTTCCAATTTCAAATAATATAAAACATTTGTTTCCCACTGACTTATAAGAGGAGAATTAGGATTCTTCCAGTTTAACAAAATAAGTCTGCGTGCCAAGAGTGTAGTGAATGCAATCACAGTTTGCTTGTCCTTCTCCACTTCAAGTCCGTCTAGAAGAACACTGAACACAGCTGTTAGTGGGTTAGGAGGAATTGTGATACCAAGGCTGTCTGAGAGGCACTTAAAAATTTTTGTCCAAAATGATGTTAGTTTGGTGCAGGCCCAGAACATGTGACCCAGGAGCTTGGATGCAGCGTTCGCAGGTTGGATCCTGCCCTGGAAACATTTTGGACAGTTTTAAGCGAGACAGATGAGCTCGATATATAATTTTTAGTTGAATAATTCTATGCTTTGCGCATATAGAACTCGAGTGAATTCTCTGCTTTGCTACCTTCCACTCCTTTTCTGATATATTGATTAAGAGATCTTCTTCCCAATGTCCTCTTGGATCTTTGAAAGGTAGGGACTCTAATAAGATTTTATATATTGCGGAAATAGTGTTTATTTCCTCGAAATTGAGCAGTATTTTTTCCAGAATTGTGGAGGGTGCAAGGTGGGGGAAATCGGGCAGTGTCTGTTTAACAAAATTTCTAATTTGAAGATAGTAAAAGAAATGTGTAGCTGGGAGGTTGAATTTTGAACGTAATTGTTCAAAAGATGTAAATATGTTGTCTATATAAAGATCTCTGAGCATTTTAATCCCAAAACTTTTCCAGGTATTAAAAACTGGATATACTTGCGAAGGTTGAAAGAGGTGGTTCCCTTGCAGAGGTGCCACTGATAAAAGATTTTCCATCTTAAAATGCTTTCTAATTTGGTTCCATATTCTGAGTGAGTAAAGCACAACTGGGTTATTAGTATATTTGCGATAACTTTCATTTATTGGAGAGCAGAGCAGGGAGTATAAAGAAGTACTACAGGATTTTACTTCTATTGCAGACCAAGCCTGTGTATGTGCATTTATTTGTGTCCAGGTTTTTATGGCTTGTATGTTTGTTGCCCAGTAATAAAACTGAAAATTAGGTAAAGCCATGCCACCTTCTGCCTGAGGTCTTTGTAGGGTCGCTCTTCGGATACGTGGGTGTTTTGAGTTACAAATGAATGAGGTTATTATTGAATCTAACTGTTTAAAAAACGATTTATTGATATATATTGAAATGTTTTGAAATAAAAAGAGAAGTTTAGGAAGGATATTCATCTTAACGATGTTAATTCTTCCGGCTAGAGTGAGATGAAGGGTTGACCATCTATGCAAGTCTTGCTTAATTTTTTCCATACAGACGCCAAAATTTTGTTGATAAAGAGCTTTATGTTTACTTGTGATATTTACCCCTAGGTATTTAAACTGATCTGCTATGGTAAAAGGTAGGGTGTCTAATCTAATATTATATGCTTGTGAATTCACTGGAAAGAGTATGCTTTTATTCAGATTAATTCTAAGACCAGATATCTTTTGAAATTCTGTTAGTGCTGATAAAACAGCGGGGACAGTGTTTTCTGGGTCTGATATATATAAAACCATATCATCTGCATATAGAGAAATTTTCTGTTCCAGTCCTTCTCTGACAATCCCCTTTATCTGATAAGAATTTCGGCAGTGAACCGCCAGTGGTTCAATAGCGATTGCAAACAACAGTGGCGACAAGGGACATCCTTGTCTGGTACCATGTTCTAGTTTAAAGTAGTCTGAGCAAATGTTATTAATACAAACTGAAGCTTCTGGATTGGTATACAGTAGTTTGATCCATGCACAAATATTCGGGCCAAACCCAAATTTCTCCAATGCAGTGAAAAGGTAATTCCATTCAATAATATCAAATGCTTTTTCTGCGTCTAATGATAGTAATATCTCTGGGGTGTTTGATTTTGCTGGTGAATATATTACATTAAACAAGCGTCGGAGATTTGAAGATAGGTGTCGGCCTTTAATAAATCCAGTTTGATCTTGTGATATTACTGAGGGCAGCACTTTCTCCATCCTTCTAGCTAGGGTTTTTGAGAGTATCTTAACATCATTATTCAGGAGTGAAATTGGTCTGTATGATGCACATTGTAACAAGTCCTTATTTTGTTTAGGAAAGACGGTGATTAATGCTTGTCGAAATGTTTGAGGTAGTATTTGGTTGTCTCTAGCTTCTGTAAATGTTGCCAATAAGAGGGGAGCTAGCTGAGTGGAGAATTTCTTATAAAATTCTACGGGGTAACCATCAGGGCCTGATGATTTCCCGCTTTGTAGTGACTTTATAGCGTCTAGTAATTCTGTTAGCGTTAGAGGTTTATCCAGTTCCTCAGCACTTAAAGCATCTATTTGTGGTATCTGTGATGTATCCAGAAATGCTTTAGATTGTGTGTTGTCTTCTTTGGGCTCAGTGGAATATGAAGACTTATAGTAATCTCTAAATGTGTGCATTATTTTATTATGGTCGATGATTTCTTCTCCATTCTTGTTGGTGATTACTGGTATTGCATTGTGAACTTCTTGTTTATGAATTTGTTGAGCTAAAAGCTTATTAGCTTTTTCTCCATGTTCATAGTAATGCTGTCTAGACTTATAAATAAGTTGTTCAGTTTCTTTAGTTGTTAAGATGTTAAGTTCTGTATGCAGGGCCTGCCTTTTCCTGTGGAGAACTTCATTTGGACGCCTGGCTTGTTCTTCATCTATTCTAGTAATTTCATTTCTTAGCTCTGACACTTTCTTGGTTTCTAATTTATTTCTGTGGGAAAGATATGAAATAATCTGTCCTCTTAAGAAAGCCTTTAGAGTTTCCCAGAGTGTTCCTGCAGAAACCTCTGTGGACGTGTTTGTCTCTAGGAAGAAGCTGATTTGTTTGGATATAAATTCTGTGCAGTTCTCATCTGCCAATAAAAGAGGGTTAAGACGCCATCTGCGAGGTGAGTGTGAGGGGCTTAATGATTTTAGCTCCAAGACTAGAGGGGCATGGTCAGAGATAACAATTGTGTCGTATTTGCATGATTTAATTGTAGGCAGGAAATTATTATCTGTAAAAAAATAATCAATTCTTGAGTAGCTATAATACACTGGTGAGTAGAACGAATATGTTCTTGAGTTTGGGTTAAGAAACCTCCAGGGGTCTGATAAGTTGTGATCATTTAAAAACTGTGTAATTATCTCTGCAGTATTAGATGTCGTCCCCCCTGTCACAGGAGTCCTATCTAAGAGTGGATTTAAAACACAATTAAAGTCCCCAGCCATTATAATTTTATGAGTGTTCACATTGGGAATGGATGCAAATAGATTTTGCATGAATTCCTTATCATCGACATTGGGTGCATAAACATTTATCAAAATCATTTTACTGTTATATAAGTTGCCCATGACCATCACATATCTCCCTTCAGGGTCCGACACTACCTCTGATGCTACAAATGGAACTGTTCTATGTATGAGAAGTCCCACCCCTCTAGTTTTCTTTATAAAGCTAGAATGGAACATTTGGCCAGTCCAGCCTTTTTGTAATCTGAACTGATCCTTGGTTAGTAAGTGGGTCTCCTGTAGAAATACTATTTTAGCGTTTAAGCCTGTTAGGTGAGAGCATACTTTCTTTCTCTTTAATTCGTGATTCAGGCCTTTAACATTCCAGCTCACAAAGTTAGCTGTCCCATCATGGAGACATTGATTCTGAGTTTTTAATGTCATTTATAGTTTTAATTGGTAATATGGCAGTTTTAATCTTAGTTTCAAGATTCCCCATGAGTTATTGCATTTTAGCCTATTGTTGCATTGATATTTATAATTATATGGATTACAAGAATAGATTAGATATAACCTGCTCTCCTTCTCTCCCCCCTTTATCCCCCCACCCCCCCATTTTGCCTCCCCACATGAGGCTAGACCCCACTTCGCGATGTTCCAGTCCTCTGACATACGAAGAGACAGAGCACATCCAAAACAAAACAAACCCCACCCTGCAGCGGCGTTACAGAATTAAAACAGAGATATCTTTTGTAGTTAAATTCTTAATACTATCTGCCGAAAATATTCTCATTAACAGTATTTAAGCTTGAAATAATCTTCAGTGCTTTTAAGTTAAGATATTAAGATTAAAAAAAAAAAAAAAAGAATCAACCCTGGGAATGATTTTAAAAACTAGTCTAGGGTAAACCTGGTGATTCCTACTTTAATAGTATAATGGTAATTGTATAAATAGTAGAAAAAGCAATAAACCAAGGGTATGAAGTTAAACAGTCTACTTTAAGGTATAGTAAAATAATTTAAAAAAAAAAAAAGGAAAAAAAACGAATCCTACTTTAACTACTTCCACATTTTCACACTCATGTCTATAACTCTATAACTTTAATGTTTAAAACATAAACATATAAAGTCCAGATAAAGAAAAGGATGTATAATTATAATACCAGTCTCTTTAAACATGGATCCAGAGAGCAGATCATAGGTCCTTCCCGTGCCTTGATAGAATATGGCTCCTTGTTAACTTTCAAAAAAGTGTCGGAAACAGCTTCTTTAGTTCCTTTTCAGCTTCTTCTTTGCTTAGGAAAATATGTTGATCTTGAACTTCCACTTTCAGTTTGGTGGGATACAAGAGGCTGTATTTGATATCGGCTTTCCGTAGCAACTTTTTAATGTCGATGTAGGATCTGCGTTTTGCAGCTGTTGATGGTGAGAAGTCGGGAAAAATACGAATAAGATTATTTTCGAATATAATCTCTTGCTTGTGTCTGAGAAGTGCCATCACATCAAGCTTACATCGTAGTCGCTCGAAGCGGACAATAAAAGACCTAGGTTTAAAGGCGCTTAGTCTGTTTGTGCGATAAGCCGTGGCTATCTCAATGTCGAGTTTAAAGTCATCTCCAATTATTTTAGACAGTAATTCTACTGCAAATTTCACTGGGCTTGAGCTTTCTCGTTTCTCAGGTATACCCTCAATTCTTATATTATTTCTTCTGCACCCATTCTCCAGGGCTGCAAGTCTGTCTCCAAGTTTTTTGCATTCGGAGTTCGCAGCTGTGGCTTTTTCATCGGCGTTAGATGCCAGTTGTTCCGCTGTTTCAACTCGAGCTGTGAGTCCCTGCTTAACGTCTTCCAGCTGATCATACATTATTTCTGTATAAAGGACATATCACTGCCACTTTGAAACAGAAACTGTAAGTTTGAGGGTAATACAAACAGCAAAATCTATACAAATTTGACTTGCAACATTATGAAATAACATTGCAACTACGACAACTGTAGCTAAACAGACAGCACATTAATTTAAAAAGTGTAATTTTACCATGGGTGTTACAAATTGGGCATTTTTATTTGAAGTTATTACAAAACTGTGCCAGAGATTTTCTTTTTTAGACTCTAAGCAGCAGAACTTAATATGTTAATGGTGTACCGTATGTACGGCTACAAGGTGACGGTAGCATTTCAGCAGCGGCACTTTCAGATATTGTATAGAATTTCACCATTGTCTTAAGGGAAATATGATTAAAAATAACATTTTCCAAGAAAAAACACATAAAGGATGAGTAACAGTCTATCCGTTACTCCATCTCTGTAGTTTTGTGATTTTAAATTGCATTTTTTATTATATTTTTTATTTAACTTTACAAGGTGGTAATTAACATAAAAGCATCTCCTCTTCCTGAATTGTACCACACTTTTAAAACTTTTGTGCAAACAAAGTGGAAGATTAGGATGATGTCTCCGACTCTATTGATTACTTTACATCCTGTGAACAGATGGGTACCCTTTGGATTCGGAATTGCCAAATTGGTTTACAGCTTGGGAAAGGAAGAAATGCCGGACGTACTTAAAAGATCAAAAACTTTAAGCAAAGTCATTTATCATATTGACAGACAGCCAATTAAATGTGTGTTCTGGAATCCCACGTGGAATTTTAAAATAAATACAACTTGTCTGTGGGACAGAAGAGAGAGCGACGTCAGGAGAGAGTGAAGCGATGTAAAGAGTGGGAGAGAGACGTGTGACCGATTTCATCTGATCGTCAGCTAAAGCATCTCATGAATGATACTGACTCCTAGATCGAAAGCCACCCAAGGACGTTCATCTTTGACACTTTTTTGTAAGCTTTTTCTAAAGATTATATGTATATTCAGACTTTGCAATATACATTTTCTTTTATACTATCCTCTACTGGTATTATTGTTCTTTAATAAATACCAAGCTGCTTTTAAATTTTTATACTTTGTCTTTATTTCTGGAGCGATTGAAGTAATAAGGTAAATATTTAGAGCACCTGAAGTAGTAAGGAAGTGAGATTGTGAGCCAAACTCCAAGGTTTATCACCTGAGGTCCAATAGTGAACAGTGCGATAAAGTAAGACATTCATTAGTTAACAAATGACCTCTTGCCAAAGATGTTGAGCCTTTGTATATTTAAATGTATTCTTTGTCAACCAAAATAATATTTAGGTCTAAGAAATATCTTACGTTGTTCCTGCAAATGATAAGCAAGTCTCTAAAAGAGCTCTGCATGTGTTATTCATTCAGCACTTGTGTGGGTTAAAGAAACAAAATTAATCATCTGGCCCTGCAAATCAAACCAGAGGTCAAGAATTTAGGTGTTATCATTAACTCTGACCTTAATTTTAATAATATTACCACGACTACTTTCTTCCATCTAAGGAACATTGCAAGCGTGCGATCTCTTATAACATTTAAAGATGCAGAGAAATCAATACATGCATTTGTATTTAGCTGACTAAATTGCTGCAATGCTCTCCTAAGAGATTTACCTTAAAAATGATATAAATTGGCTATAGCTTGTCCAGAATGAAGCAGCAAGAAGTTTAAGCAAAAGGAAAAAATATGAGCGTATATCCCCAATATTGATGTCTTTACATTGGCTGCCAGTGTCCTTTAGAATCAATTAAAATACTTCTACTTGTATATATAATCTTAAGCCTATCTACATCTCAGAATGCCTGTTTCCTTATGTACCAAATTGTAGTCTTAGGTGTGCAAATTCTAGTTTGCTTATTCCAAGATCTAAGCATAAAAGTACTAGTGATGCAGTATTCTGTTCTTACACACCTAAAAATATTAGAACATTAGAACACTCTAGATGAGAACAGGCCATTCAGCCCAACAAAGCTCGCCAGTCCTATCCATTTATTTCTTCCAAAAAACACCAAGTCAAGTTTTGAAAGACCCCAACGTCTTACTGTCTACCACACTACTTGGTAGCTTATTCCAAGTGTCTATCGTTCTCTGTGTAAAGAAAAACCTCCTAATGTTTGTGTGAAATTTACCCTTAAGAAGTTTCCAACTGTGTCCTCGAGTTCTTGATGAGCTCATTCCACTGGACTAATTCCCTTCACAATTTTAAACACTTCCATCATGTCTCCTCTTAATCTCCAAAACTTCACACAGTACTCCAGATGAGGCCTCACCAGTGTGTTATAAAGTTGAGCAGAACCTCCTTGGACTTGTACTCCACACATCAAGGCGCTATATAACCTGACATTCTGTTTGCCTTCTTAATGGCTTCTGAACATATTCAGGAAAATGTGGAATAATGTGGAAGTCAGGCAAAATCTGTGGAAAATTTCAAAAAAACTTCTAAAAACCCTTCTTTAGTCTGGCTTTCCAGTAATTATATTATAATATAGTAATCTGATTGCAAGTTTAGCTCCTTGATGCATTAATAAGCACCCTGCATTAATCCGTTCTTTTTTTATGTTTTTTGTCTCCCATCCTTTGTGGTGGTGCTATGTGCCACCCACAACTGCTCAAAGTGTTCTATTCTGAAGTCACCTGGGGTACTGAAGGAAATGAGGAGGACTTGGACACCTTTATTGATGACTGTGCCAAATGTATCACCTGTGCCAAGTGGAGGAAGGGCGACCAGCTGGCCAAAGTCATTCTGACTTCCATGATGCAGAAACCGATTACCATCAGACCTAACGATTTGATTTGCTCATCTCTGTCTTCTGACCGTGACCCTCCAGAGGTTTGTGTTTCTCCTATGGCCTATCGTAGGAGTTTTTGGTTTTCTTCTCCTCCGTGTCAGCTTGTCAAACATTCACATTCAGGCTTCAAGAACTTCACCTACATCGTCAATCAACAGAAACTGCTATGGATTGATTTATTTGCTTTTGTTTCCTTTCATTAACTTTAAGAACATCAAACTGTTTCTACTCAATGGGTTGCCATGTACATATTTTCTTAGGTAAAATGTAAATATATCCCTCAATTATAAAAAAAAACCTTACGACAAGACGTGATCTTCTGAAGATAAATCTTTTGAACAGAGATAGAGAGACACTTTCACTTCCCGCAAGACGGACAAGTCACGTCATACTTATAACCTTTGGAAGCAAGTCCCATGATGCACAAGCAGAGCAGGATAGAAAAAATGGAAGTAGGAAAATTTGAAAGTCTCAAAACATGAGAGTAAATATTGCATTAGCGCAAATAAAGTGAAAATATTACTTGGTGAAATAATGGAACAGCGAAAAGAGATTGAATATTCATGTGCTGTACAGGCTTTTAAATGTTCGAAGCGTCACACGAAATGTAGATCACAGAGCACGGCGGCAACAGCACCAAGCCAGCATCTGATCGAGCAAAGAGGTGGTAAATAAAGCAACTGTTACTTGTTTCCCAATGTATCACCGTTTCAGAGGAGTTTCGGAGGAGTGGCCGTATCTCCTTGGGGTGTGTACAGCCCCCGTCTTCACAATGGTACGTAGCACTGGTTGTTACAGCAGATGTTTAAGGTATTGGTGAGCGATTAATTAGATCTGGTTGTTCTATTGTCAGCCTTAATGTATAAATATTGTAACTAGAAAAACTTTTTCTGATAAGAGTGAAGGTTTGTTTTGCACTTTAGTGGTTAAATTTTGATTAACAATACCTTGTTGATTTTGTATTTCATATACATAACATTTATTAGAGTTTTTCATAGTATTAATTAATGATAATAATCCAAGTAAATGTGGTATATCTTTGTTTTTGTTGATTAATCTGTGGAAAGCACCTTGAGTTGCATGTAAATGTATGATAAGGTGCTACGTGGTATAGAAAAGAATGACCCCCTTCGAAATATTCCCATTTTTTTTTGCTTTACATCCTTAAATGAAAACAATATTTTGTTGAGCCACCTTTTGCTTTAATGACAGCCTTGAGTCTGTTGGGATACTTCTCTATCAGCTTTGCACATCTAGATTGAGCAATATTTGCCCACTCTTCTTTACAGAACCGTTCAAGTTCAGTCAAACTGGATGGTCTAATCCAGCAGCTGATGGAGCAAAGAGGAGGTAAAAAAAAACTGTTTGTTTCCCATTGTATCACCATTTAAGAGGGGGTTTCGGAGGAGCGTCTGTCTCTCTTTGGGGTGCATTCAGTTCCCCTCTTCACAACACGAGCGGCAGAGATGCGAAGTGGCTGGCGTGTAGCGCAGGCCAGGGAGGTTGTTGAGCAAAGCGAGCAGGGGGCGAACCCCCTAGTATATGTATAGTCACAAACGTGCACTTAGGGGGCAGTAAAAGGGTCCAAGTGAGCGTGAAATAATAACAGATAAGGGATTGGAACGAAGTGCTAATGACGGTCTCCCTCTTTTAACAGAACATCAGGGGCCTCATGTATAAATGGTGCGTACGCACAGAAATGTTGCGTATGAATATTTCCACGCTCAAATCGCGATGTATAAAACCTAAACTTGGCGTAAAGCCACACACATTTCCACGGTACCTCATACCCTGGCGTACGCAATTTCTCCGCTCGGTTTTGCAGACTGGCGGCACCCAGCATCAAAACAGTGCTACTGTTCCTGTGTGGTCACCCTTTCTTTCTTAGATCCACATTCCTGACGCGACTTTATAAATACACTGAAATTAACTGCATATTGTTTATTAGTGTAATGCATCTGATTGTAATTAACCTGCAGCAATATAATGGTCCAGGGAATAGCCATAGTATTCCAAATACCATAACTGCTTTAGCGTTGTTACTCTCAATGCATCTTCTTCTTCTTTCAGCTGCTCCCGTTAGGTGTTACCACAGCAGATCATCTTTTTCCATATTACTCTCACTGCACCACTCGGAGTATTTATATCACTGTATCTGAGTGTGAATCACAGCAGCAGCTGATCGGAAAGAGAATTATCAGTACACAGCATGAAGCAGACGCTGCCTGAGCCACGGCAAAACGTTTCAGAGACTTCCCAGTACGGACTTCACGGTTTAGAAAAAGTTTCATCCCAAGAACTCTAAACGCACTCAATCAGTCCATCATGTGCTCCTTGTAGAACTGTTTACTTATAAGTACAATTACCTCACTGTAAACTTGCACTACAGTTATAATATTGCACAACCTGCGCCACTTCATGAAGTGCGTATTTACATGTGATGACGATATCATTTTTAAGATGAAATGCAGCAAAATATGTTGATTATATTATACAGATAAAACTTTAACTTCATTTAAATTATCTGTATTGTTAATAATTAAACATGTGAGGACACGGTGCCGCAGCGCTAGCTAGTTCAGGGATTGTTCTTGCATTGCGTTGTATTCTTGCTGGTGCTGACGTGACACTGGAAAGATAGACGGATAGAATAATTAAACATGTACTACGAAGATATTTCAATGTTCCTTAAAAGTTTTGAAGAATCGGCGTTCTAAGCTTACAAATGGCTTCACGTCTATTACAGAGCTGATTGTGTGGTGATTGGGTATTTGGAGAAAGAAAAGTAAGGACAGGAATTGGAGGTTAGTACGTTTGAAAGAGACAGTACTTCTGTAATAAATTATTTCATTGAAGGTCCAGGCATGGTGCAGCAAGCCTCTTGTGTGAGACATGAACAAGCACTGCGCCACCGTGTTCCCATGTTTAATAACATGCTTTCATTCCTATCATCATGAAAAAGATATCACGTATACATCTCAGTATTTTAATTATTCAGAGAGCTGTAATATCACGAATGTAATGGATTATGTGTCCTGTCGGAGAAAGAGAAAGCCCGTTTAAGAAGCAGGTAGTGATTCACACACAGAGCACAAAGAAGATCAAATACAGAACAAAGCATTTAACGTCCTACTTTAGTTACAGTGGGATTTGAGAAACTAGTAAATTAAACGATTTTAAGATGAAGTTTATGATGTTCTACTTTAATGGCAAAATAAATTACGTGATTAAAGTGGACATTTCGAGATTAAAGTTGACATTTCGTGCTTTTTTCCCACTGTGTGCCTATTTTTTTGTCTGTACCCTAATAAGCTTTCATATGACACTCAGACGGTGGGCTACAACTTGCCTTTTCACGGCGACTTTGATATGTGATTTCTTTTTTATTTCGGGCACTGTGCGACTTTGTGAACTTGAGCTTTTGAGTTTCTCCGACACTCTGTCACTCGATCAACTTCCTTTTGTTGATTATACCACTGTTTAAATCAACAAATAGTACGTTTTTCCTTTGCTTCCACTTGGTATTCACTGAAATTCTTATATTTCCCCTGTGCTTTTCCCATTGTCTTTTCACAGCAAGGCTATTTATATTGATTTGCATATTCAAAGAGGTGTAATTCTGGGAGGAGTTGGGGTGGGACAGAAGGCGCGAGCACGTGCGTTACTTTTCACGCTGATCGGGATTTATGTAGTGGAAGAATGTGGAAGTTTGCGTACGTACAGATTCCTGCATCTGGATTTTTCTGTGCGTACACACATTCCTGCTTTTGTGCTTACGCCATGTTATAGAGTGAGGTCTACGCACGGCGTTATACATGAGGCCCCAGAAGATTAAAACTCTTTTCCACTCCAGTTCCACTTGGTATCATCTTTTCCGGCTCATTGTAAAAACACCACTTCTGACCCACCTTTGATGACATCACTCCTGGCCAACCATGATGATGTCACTTCCAGTCCAGCTCTGATGACGTCATTTCCGGCCACCCATGATGACACTGTATCCTGTCTGCCCTCAACTCCCTTCCTGCCACCATTATTTAAATAACCTGACTGTCTGTCGTTTGGTCAAATGTTTTTTCAACTTTTTGACCATATTACTGTCTTTTTTTGAGTTACCTGAATGCAGGACATCATATGGGGAAGCTTCCCCAAATCTTTTTCTTGGTTTTTGTCCTCTTATTTCATCAAAGTATGCATATGTATTTTAAATTCTCACATTATATTTTGTCATTTTGATATCACATTTCTGAAATTTGATATCACGTTTTTAAAATTTGACATTGAGCTTGAAATTTGATATCAACATGGCATCTTGCACCTTTTTTAAGTTTTATAAATTCAAAGCAAACTGTGTAATTTGTTAATGATTTAGTTATATGTCATTTATTTTTATAAAACTAGGGGGCTCCACCCCCTGCTTGCTTCGCTCGCCCACCCCCGTGTTTGGTTTACCAGATATACAATACAATTTATTTTTGTATAGCTCAAAATCACACAAGAATTGCTGCAATGGGCTTTAACAGGCCCTGCCTCTTGACAGCCCTCCAGCCTTGACCCTCTAAGAAGACCAGAAAAAAACTCCAAAAAAAAACCCTTGTAGGGAAAAAATCGAAGAAACCTTGGGAAAGGCAGTTCAAAGAGAGACCCCTTTACAGGTAGGTTGGGCGTGCAGTGGGTGTCAAAAAGAAGGGGGTCAATAAAATAAAGTACAATACATAGAACAGAATAAATCCTCAATACAGTATAAAAATAAAAATTCTAGAAGTACAGAGTAGAATTTCACATTAGATGATATCACATAATATGATTTGGATTTGTTTTAAGTCCTGGAGACCTCATTCATCAAGCTGCCTCCCCCATTTTGCCATTCCACATCTGATATAGCGCTAATCCGATGAAAGGACCCCTCATTCCCACATCCCCATTCATCAGGGATGACTTTACCTTAGGCAGGCAATCTACAATTTAAAGAGATTGTTATTTTCTTGGGAATTGTTACATATGCATTATTTTCACTTTTACTTTAAAAACTTTTGTAAAAACAATACTTGTCCTTTATTTCTAGCCCAGTGCGTGGTTACATCTCTTTCTTGCCAGACGCATAATGCTGCTCATTTTGTGAAGGGTGGGGAGGCGGCTGAACGCACACTAAGGATATGCCTTTGGATCATCTGCTGTCTTTTTGCTGCTTGTGAGCTGCCTCTTCTGCCTGTCGCATGTCGTTGTTTTAAGAGCTGGGAGCACATGATGCTTGTCTGCCAAAAGCAATCCAACAACTGCTAGGTTAGATGTCTGTGGACTTGTTTTAAATGATGGCCCACTGCCTGGTCTCACGTGACGTTGTAAAAACAATACTTGTCCTTTATTTCCAGCCCCGGCTGTGGTTAAATTCTTTCTTGCAGGACGTATAATGCTGCTCGCGTTGTCAGTGCTGCTGTCGCGCTGCTCTTCGATCTTTTTAAAGCCTGTACAGCCGCTGTCCTTTTTGCTATGGCCCTGGGACAATCTCTTGGCACCAAGTCTCATGTTTACGGTCCCCGCATATCAAACATGTTGAGAAGAATAATATACAGTACATGAGCGGTAAAACAGTAAACTAAGGCTCTTCTCTGTAGCTGAACTTTCTCAAACCCAGGATGGCAAATGCATAAATGTCCAATCAGAACTTTCAGTCGGTGTCATCATTTTCGTAACCTTAGCGAGTAGGAGGCAGTTGTGGCGCTCTCCCTTGACTGTTAGTCGTTTAGTTTAACTCTCTCTGCAAATCGGTCCAGCCAATCTGTGACTTGCCCTGACAGGATCAAAGAGGTTTAATTTTGGCTTTAGATAGATAGATAGATAGATAGATAGATAGATAGATAGATAGATAGATAGATAGATAGATAGATAGATAGATAGATAGATAGATAGATAGATAGATAGATAGATAGATAGATACTTTATTAATCCCAAGGGGAAATTCACATTCTTCAGCAGCAGCATACTGATACAATAAATAATATTAAATTAAAGAATGATAATAATGCAGGTGAAAAAACAGACAATAACTATGTATAATGTTAAATTAAAGAGTCGCATAGTTTGGGGGAGGAACGATCTCCTCAATCTGTCTGTGGAGCAGGACAGTGACAGCAGTACTTTAGGGGTGGGCACCACCTTTCCAAGACAACCACTGAGTGCTCACCCAGAAGTACAGTGCATATAATGCAGCACTGAGGAATATGGAAGGCCATTACCTGGAAAGTCAGCACCTTATTGGCTCGCAATGCTTTGGTAATAGGAGACTGTGCTGCTGACACGTCACAAAGTCATGTAGTAGGGAATCTCCTCAAGGCAATGAAAAAGGAAGTTTAACATCCTCCCCGACTACAAGTTGTGTTCCCTGGTTTAAGGAGGACAAAAAAATGACAATCTCAAGAGGTAGGTCCATTGAGATTAAGGCCAAAGAAGTGTATTCTGTGAAAGAAACAGCCGGACACACAACAAAGGTTTAGAGCAGCTACCCGTATAGTTTCCCTGGCTACAAAAGGCTTAAATTTACATACAATGTGTACAGGTTATGAGTCCAAAACAGAACTGCTCAAGTATGGAGGATTTTTAAGGCGGTTCAAGTGAAGTGATGTCATTGGGGCAGGAACAGGAAGTGACGTTGTTGGACCATAATCGGACACAGGCAGAATTTCTCGTGTTTGATCTGCGGATAGAAAAGAGAGAGGTTTAGCGCAACCCACCGCCCCCTGGTGTGGCGTGGAATTGCCATCTTCTGGGCTCTTTGGTTGACTCCCAAGTGCACGTGTGTGACAGTATCATTAGCTGAAATGACTGGTTACTAATGAAGAATGCGACTGAAAAGAAAATCTGCTGCTGTTACTGCCTCTTAAAAAGAAGTGAGGCTGACACCTGTGCTGTCGATGGTGGGAAGTGTTGATGAGATGTAGCGGTTGTGTGATTTGCTTGTCATTTCATGCTATTCCTCAGGGCCTTCCAGATTCTTCTGGGTGGACGTGAGACACCTACCTACTGTCGTCATTATCATCTTGTCTTGAGAGCCAGTATGTGTTGTGATCTGTCGGTCTGAGTGCCCAGCCTCACAGACACAAGTTGCCATTATGACTGATGAAAAGCATGAAATTGTGGCAGTTCAAGTATCCTGAGGTCACCATGATTGTACTTTCTATTGTCATGGTGGGCCAGGTGTTTGGCTTAATGTAGCTCCTCAGAGATGCTAAATAGTGGGGACTTGAAGGAAGAGGAAGGCCTCCAGGACTTGGTGTCATACTTCTTTACTTTCCACAATGTAGTGAGGCTGAAAAGAGACACAGACATCGTTGCAGTTGCAGTTTAGAAATCAGATGCCTGAATTCTCACTTCCTTTAGCTCAGTGATCCAGAGTTTGGACACAGCTTCTCCATGTGAGAATGTGACGCCCAGTACTCCAGTTTTTTCATGATGTGTCTTCAGAGGGAACAGGTTTGTGAAATGTATTTTTTTTTGTATTCTTACAAACATGTCAACACCCTGTAGGAAGACCACCCCCAAATAGTGTCATCAATTAACTCAACAATGCGTCCATAAGGATGTGTGAGAAAATCTGAAGCGACTGGTGGAAAATCGTGTTGACGGGGAGAGAACAGGCAACATCTACATTGACAACAACACGGAATTTGAATGTGTATTTGAGAGGCAAAAGTGCTAACCACTAGACGAGTGGGCCACCCCTAAGCAGCAAACCCTGAGGCTGGTGACGGCAGCCTAGTCACTGTGAAGCAAGAGGCCCGGAGTGGTGCCAAAAGCAGAGGATATTCAACACAAGAACAACTGGAAAGGAAAGGAAACATGGCAAACAAAATGAAACAAAGAGACAGTCCACTCAATGATATCTGACAATTTATTACTTCAGTGATCTGCGTCCACTCTTGTCAAATTTTACACACGTTAGCAAATACAGTGGGACTGCTTACATGATTCAAAGACACTGAGGCTAGGATTCATTTGGACTGCACATCTTTCGCTTTTCTTCAAATGACACAGAAGTAACTGCCTTCCTTAAAGGAATATCCAGTGAAAAATAGTCTTTTTTTTTTTTTTTTAAACGTTATTTGTCAAAGCTTATGCTTTTTAATAGAAGAGAGTGGCAACCAATACTGGATCAAACAAAAAATCTTCTGTTACTTATGTTACATAATAATACTGAAAAATCAATTCCTCAGGTACGGGGGTCCTCAGACACAGTCCTGGAGGGCAGCAGTGGCTGCAGGTTTTTGCTCCAACCCAAATGCTTAATAAGAAGCACTTATTGCTCAAGTAACACTTCTGTTTCACTTTAGTTGTCTCGCTCGTTAAGATTTTGAACCCTTACTGCTTATTTTAGTCTTAAACAGCCATATTCTTGGCTTTTAATTGCTCCTAATTAGCAATAACATGCAAATGACAAAAGAGACGAGAATGTCTCCATTTAGCTTGTTACCATTTCCACTCGTGTGTATTTATCATGCACTATTGGGTTAAATTAAATACTTGGAAGGAAATTGAAGAGGAAAAAGTGAAGGACTGAGAATTACTCATCCATTTTAGCCTTCAAGTCATTTGGATGATATCCTTAGAAAGGGAAAGAAAATCCAGAATATAAGAATTACCTGACATAGCACAGTTAAAGCACTAACAAGCCATGAAATTTTAGAACAAAAACCTGCAGCCACTGCAGCCCTCCAGGACTGTGATTGAGGACCCCTGTTCTGGTAGAATGAAAGAAGCCCACACTCCTTTCACACAGGGGTCACACTTTTGAACTGAAGACAGGATTCTTGATTAGTGTAGTGAGAGGAAGGTCTTCAACTGAAAAGCACAACTTCATGTGAAAGGGCTTACAAGTTGTGGGCTGCTTTTGTTTTACCAGAGGAATCGATGTAACAATATTTAAGCAAAAAATGCTTGCTTTTTCCACGTTTTGGTGTATATAACTAAAAAAAACAAAAAAGAGTAACTGGAGATTTTTCCCTATGGACTTTTGACATTTTTTTGCTGTTGTCCAGCGTTGGTGACTGCCTACTTCCGTTAAACCATAAGCTTTGTTACTGCTGTTCTGCATGAAAACATGAGATTAAAATTTTTTCTCAGCAATCCCTACAAAGCATATAGAATACATATAAAATAAAATATTTTCGGGTGGACTATTCCTTTAAGCCCATTACCCATTACATAGGATGCCACTCATCTGTCGACAAAAGGCACAATTTATTAAATAAAGTGCTTTAACGCAGCTTCATGCTGCTTTTTCATACTTCACCCAAGACTCAAACTAAAAGTCGACAATTGTTTAGCAGAAAAACCACACAATGTAGATGCTTCAGACCTCTGGAGCACAGACTTGGTTTCTATTTAACACATCTCAACTGTGACATCAAGCTAGTATGTTTAGAAGAGTCACTGTTTAGTACTTTGTGACAACATACATAGAAAAGACCCCATAAAAGCATACTCCCGTAAAATCACTCTACATGCTGCGCCTTCTTTCGCAGTTTGTGGTAATCTTTCAAGATGTTAACAGTTAGAGAGTTAATAGTTTCCAACATGCTATAACCCAGTAAAAAACAGTACGCTGGACTGGATGTGCAGTTAATGTTCAGCAATTTTTCTTATGACACTTCTCTTTCCAGGGATTTCCTCCGTCTCTAAATGTAACTTGGTAGGGAACTCAAGTCAGTTATGCATCTAAATGAGAGTGGGGATCGACATGGTTAAGCCGTAGCTTGGTGCAATTGCGTGCAATAATCGTTTTTTTAAACAGAACACTTGATCTTGTTGAAGACATTCATTTGTGACAAGTGCAAACATAACTTAAAACTAATTTCATTTACATTATAGATTAAGCATATTTGACATCAAACTCTCAGAGACCTGATTTTCATTTCCAATTTACACAATTAAAACTATAAAAACAGTATTATGACCCATGATTACTTCATCAAGAAAAAAATTTTAGCTGATATTTCCCACATTAAATGTGATCATATATTGCGGAATAGAAGTAAACGACAAACAAGCGAGCTCACATTGGGAGTATTTAGAAATGCCTTTTGCAATTCCATTTCCTAAGACCGAGTCTGAAGAATAAGAGGTTGCCATGATGGCTAATGTTTAAAAGACTGTAAAAGGTCTATAAAAAATGTTTGCACTTGGGTAACTGTTGCCTTCATAAGGCTACCTTAAAGCACACCCCCCTGACTTTTGCCTCTTTTCAGACCGCAAGAAACGGAGTCCACTAAGTTCCAGAAGGATATACATTTGTTTAGAATCCAACATATGAAGCTATACAGTCTCTCCCATGTCTTCACAGATGTCTCCTATACAGTATTTGAACTGTGAGAATTGTTTTCTATCATTTTGCCCATTCGATTGGAAAGATGTTTTGCTGTTGGTCGGTTTTTTGGATCTTCTGAAAGCATCGCTCTAATAAGTAAACGCTGTAAAAATAGTGAAATCAGTTTTAACAAAGGTGTTATTTTTCAGTCTTTACTTTCAGTTTTACAAGGAATTTCTATGAAACAAACAGTACTTACTTCTTGGCCATGCTCATTACAAAATGGTTCAGGGAAATGTCCTTCTCTTACATCTGGCCAAATCTAGAACACAAAAAAATAAAGTGTTTAAAATAAATCCCCTTGGAGAAGGTATGTTTGCAATTATCAAACATATATTTAAAGGTGTTAGTGTTATCTTTTCCCATGGATATCAATGTTTCATTAGATGTGGTCTTTCACCGACTTTTGGCTCCATTTGGGACCAGGCATTAAGTGATATGTTAAATTGGCCAAATGTCAGTCACACAGTGTACAGGTCATTGCATTTGTGGTTCTGGTGTAAATAACGGGTAGGCATACTCTAACTGCAGGTACGAAGCAACACAAACCAATGTCCGGGTCTTAGCATCCACACACTGGGTCCATGTTCAGCTTCATTTATACCTGACATGTTTGAACTAGGAATGAGGATCATGTGACAAAAATGGCCACAGACTTTGAGACACATGATGTTATCACTGCATGGTGCACATGGAAATTTTGTAACTATACAGCAGCACAGTGGCTGTGTATCCAAAAAGATAAATTTCAAGGAGAGGTAGGTTGCGTGGGTGCCAGATGATGAACAATGGGGCTGATAATGACACAGCAGGTAATCACAACACAAAGAAGACTTGCAAAAGCGTTTGAAATGTATCTGCTCATCATGTGGGTCCCTCACTCATAAGAAAATTACACTCACACTTCCTTAACTACTTTTAGTCACTAAGTTTGACACTCCACCTTCTCCTTTTCTTCATCTTAAAGTCAGTAATAACAAGCAAAACTCAGAGTTTGGCTCACAAGTGGATCACCTAAGCCAGTGTTTTTCAACCACTGGATTATGACCCAGGTTGCTGCCTATGAATCGTGGGTTGCCATTGTTGGTTCATGAATGGATCGCGATGGGACACCTAAGTGATCAGCAGGGCTGCGTTACACCAATGGGGACCCCTGAATACGCTCATTTCACCAAGTGGCCGATTTGCAATTACTGCGTGTGGTTCATCAATAAACTTAAAAAGCCAAAACTGGGTTGTGAGACCATAAAGTTGAGAAACACTGGTGCAAAGGAAAGTGGTGTTGGCTCAATACATTACCTGCGTGGAGCATTGCCAATCAAGACAAACCTTAAAGGACCATACAAAAGTCAGAAAACATTTGAGACATTGTTAAATAATAACAAGAAAAGATGTATTACTGCAACTGGTTTTGGCAGTTTGTAGAACATTACCACCCCAGGACTGTATATGGTTTTGTTTTTGTTTGTTTTTTTTCTCATCATTTTATTATATTTTCATTTTACCAGATAAAACTGAGCCTGCAGTGACAGGAATGTCATTTTAGGAACAGTGGAGAAGAGCCTAACTGTTACATATAAATTAGCAGCCTTGAGATGTTACTATGGACGCGCTGAATGTGGAAAAAAAATGTCTCCATTGGGTGCCTTGCATACAAATAAGTCAAAAAGGTAGGAGTGAGACAAATTATAGGTGTATAGGAACAGTGAATCTTGCACTACCCTTAAAGTATAAATGAAAAAGTTAAGTTAGTGCATTTAATATTACAGTCATATGGAAAAAGTCTGGGTACTCCTCTTAATTTTTGGATTTTTGTTTATCATTGGCTGAGCTTTCAAAGTAGCAACTTCCTTTTAATATATGACATGCCTTATGGAAACAGTAGTATTTCAGCAGTGACATTAAGTTTATTGGATTAACAGAAAATATGCAATATGCATCATAACAAAATTAGACAGGTGCATAAATTTGGGCACCCCAACAGAGATATTACATCAATACTTAGTTGACCTCCCTTTGCAAATATAACAGCCTCTAGACGCCTCCTATAGCCTTTGATGAGTGTCTGGATTCTGGATGGAGGTATTCTTGACCATTCTTCCAAAAAATCTCTCTAGTTCAGTTAAATTTGATGACTGCCGAGCATGGACAGCCTGCTTCAAATCATCCCATAGATTTTCGTTGATATTCAAGTCAGGGGAC
The DNA here is from genome assembly GCF_900747795.2 of Erpetoichthys calabaricus. Taxonomy (NCBI): domain Eukaryota; kingdom Metazoa; phylum Chordata; class Cladistia; order Polypteriformes; family Polypteridae; genus Erpetoichthys; species Erpetoichthys calabaricus. Next base: position 54,990,726 of record NC_041408.2, read on the forward strand.
TGTGACGGCCATTCCAGAACATTGTACTTCTCCCTCTGCATGAATGCCTTTGTAGATTTCGAACTGTGTTTTGGGTCATTGTCTTGTTGGAATGTCCAACCCCTGCGTAACTTCAACTTTGTGACTGATGCTTGAACTTTATCCTGAAGAATTTTTTGATATTGGGGTGAATTCATCTGACCCTCGACTTTAACAAGGGCCCCAGTCCCTGAACTAGCCACACAGCCCTACAGCATGATGGAACCTCCACCAAATTTGACAGTAGGTAGCAGGTGTTTTTCTTGGAATGCGGTGTTCATCTTCCGCCATGCAAAGTGCTTTTTGTTATGACCAAATAACTCAATTTTTGTCTCATCAGTCCAAAGCACTTTGTTCCAAAATGAATCTGGCTTGTCCAAATGAGCATTTGCATACAACAAGCGACTCTGTTTGTGGTGTGAGTGCAGAAAGGGCTTCTTTCTCATCACCCTGCCATACAGATGTTCTTTGTGCAAATTGTGCTGAATTGTAGAACGATGTACAGATACACCATCTTCAACAAGATGTTCTTGCAGGTCTTTGGAGGTGATCTGTGGGTTGTCTGTAACCATTCTCACAATCCTGCGCATATGCTGCTCCTGTATTTTTCTTGGCCTACCAGACCTGCTGGGTTTAACAGCAACTGTGCCTGTGGCCTCCCATTTCCTGATTACATTCCTTACAGTTGAAACTGACAGTTTAAACCTCTGAGATAGCTTTTTGTAGTCTTCCCCTAAACCATGAGACTGAACTATCTTTGTTTACAGATCTTTGAGAGTTGCTTTGAGGATCCCATGCTGTCACTCTTCAAAGGAGAGTCAAAGGGAAGCACAACTTGCAACTGACCACCTTAAATACCTTTATATTTCATGATTGGACACACCTGTCTATGAAGTTCAAGGCTTAACGAGCTAATCCAACCAATTTGATGTTGCAAGTAATCAGTATTGAGCAGTGACAGGCATTCAAATCAGCAAAATTACAAGCGAACCCAAATTTTTGCACAGCCAGTTTTTCACATTTGATTTAATTTCATATAACTAAATACTGCTTCACTAAAAATCTTTGTTCAGAAAACACCCCAGTACTTAGATGTTCCAAGGAAATGAAAGACATACCACTGTTATCTTTTTTGTTGAAAGTAAATTATTATGCAGGCTGAGAGGGGTTCCCAAACTTTTTCATATAACTGTAAAAAGGGAAATACCAGCAGTGTTCTCCCTAGTGTCTATTAGCCAGGTGCTCCGCCTGGCTAATTTAGTTGAGCGCCCGGCTGTCATCTTGCAAGACACTGCGAGATGACAGCCGCAGATCTACAGGCACAGACAGATCTAATGATCTGCAGAGATGGCAAGGGACGAGAGGTACGGGTAGGCAAATATTTTAGAAGCAGGATCGCATGTGGCGAGGGGAGAGGCGCGGGGCGGGATGTTGCCGACTACTCGATGCTGAATAAGCAAATAGCGGGGATGAGGCGGAGCAGAGTTCACAAGCAAAGAGTATGGGGAGGTGGGCTTTTGAGAGGGGGCTGTACATGGTAATAGTGGGAGCGGAGTGGCAGTTCACAAGCAAAGAGGATGTGGAAATGGGCTGGCGAGAGGAGGAGTGATAAAATAAAAAAAGTCGAGTGGAACCTGCCTGTTAGATATCAGAAAAAGGGCGTCAGGATGTGACGTCTCTGTTCTTAGTGCAGTCTGTGTAGTGCTGGTAAGCGTACAGCTGCTCTCTTCTTGTTCAGTACATAGCAAACCAATATATATATACGGTTGTTTAACACTAGAATTACCAGAGTCTACGAAAAAACACGTAGATCCGGCCCACCTTAAAACCGTTCTCACCTCTCTTTTGTCTTCTAAATGTGCTGATTAAGAGGAGCAGCGAGCAGCTGGCTATTCCACCCCCCACCGTCGCAGAACGTTCACTAAGTTTTCCCAGCTCATGCCTTGTTTGATTATCTGGGAGTGACTGAACTGCTGGAGTTTTAGAATGAAAATAATAGATCGCTATTTGGAATACATGCATTTCATGCGTGTTCCGCTTCTACAGTAATCTGTGTAAACACATTGCTAAAACAGAAACTTTTTCATATTTTAGTAATAAATGTTACAAAATGTAGGCATAAACTATAGAATCTGTGAAGCCTGAAGTCCAAACATCAAATAAACATTTTCACAAAAAGGATGCTACAACAGCTTCTGTGGCTTAACGCTACGGTTTGCTGACTTGGGGCACAACAGCCCTGTTGTGCTACAGAGACGTGAGTTCGATTACCAGCTTTGAAGAAAGTTTTTTTTTTTTTCCTCAAACGGACATTGAATTTATAAATTGGTATGCACTGTAAATCGTTATCTTTACAATGTCAATCGCGGTTATTTCTGTTGATTAATTCATGCTTTTTTACTTAGAGTCAGAACAGGAGCTTTTTCTGCTTATTCAGCTTCTGATCTGACTCAAACAGCGCCAGTATAACTTCACACCCGATCTGACGCTGTTCGTTTTCAAATAATATTGCATTACTTCGACGATGTTTTCTGATTGGTACTATTCGCGTCATAAAATGATTTCTTTAAAACGTCACATATATTTGTCTCTTTCTTTTTTAAAATGTGCGTTGTAGCACGCAGCAACTGGCCACCTGCATGTTCTTGCGCACACTGAATAAGACCGAGCTATATGCAATCATCAGATTCAAATGTTAACAGTTATATAGCACAGAATGGAAATCAGCAGTTCTTAGCATTGCACCACGCAAGCTGTCATATCAACCGCCTACTGTAACTTGCTTTCTTTTTTCTTCGGTTATAGTCTTGAATAAAAGTGCACCTGTTTTGTTATACTTTTACATCAACATATGTTCCTGTGTTTGAGCTACATGGGCATGCTCAAAAAATACACGTATAATGCCACGAAAAGTGCATGCAGACACTTCAGTACACTGCAGAGCTTTAGCGCGTCTTTATGTGAAAACAGCAGTATCAGATGGGGAGTGTCTGATGATTGCATATAGCGCTGAAGTTACTGCTCTTTACTAGGCTTTCCTCTGCATGTCCGGGAGTACAAAAGAAACTGCATACAGCAACACGTGGGGACTGGCAATACTGGGGGGAAAAAACACGTGGTCGTATGTATCGTGATACACTGCAGAACTATAGAGCGTCTTTATGTGAAAACAGCAGTGTCAGGTGGGGGGCGGTAGGGAAGTATCCTGAACGCGACTGAGACAATGAAAAGTGAATTTTAACAAAAAATAAGCTAACCTTTACAAATAATATCATAAATTACACTGGCTGTTACAGACTGAAATCAAATGTATCTTTTTATTCTAAAATAGTGAAAATAAGAACACTTCTCAAAATGGAGTTGTGCAGGATCGAACTCACGACCTTTGGATTCCCAGTCAGCAACTGATACTGTTGCGCCACGGAAGCAGTGATAGCTAATGCGTGTCAAAGTCGCACACTAAGGCGGCTTTTTTTGGCGGTGGCTTTTTTTTTTGTACCTTTTGTGAAAGTGTTTTTTTGATATTTGGACTTCAGGCTTCATACATTATATAGTTTATGCCTACATTTTGTCATTTGCTACTAGAATATTGTAAACCATTTCTGTTTTAACAATGTGTTTACACAGATTAATGTAGAAATGCAACACATATGAAATGCGTGTGTTCCAAATAACAATCTTATTATTTCTACCCTAAAACTCCACTTCACTCCCAGATAATCAATCAAGGCATGAGCTGAGAAAAGCTTGTTTACGTTCTAAGTCGTTGGGGGGATGGAATAGCCGGCTGCTGGCAGCTTGTCTTTATCAGTACATTTAGATGACAAAAGACGCTGGCGGAGAGGTGAGAAGGGTTTTAAGAAGCGATTTAAGGTGGGCCGGATCTACGAGTTTTTTCGTAGGCTCTGGTAATTCTAGTGTTAAGCATTAGGTGTGTTCTGTGTGCAAAAATCCTTGTAGCACTCACTGTGGTTCCTGTTAAAGTGACTCCGTCTGCCGTTTTTATATTTGCTCATACTGAGAGTTTTGTTAAAGTTACCCCATCTGCCGTTCTCATATTTGCACATATTCAGACCTGCGTCCATATTGCATAAAGTGTGCAGAAATCCTTGCAGCACACACTGTGCAAAAGTTTTTTCACTGAATTGCTGAGGGTTTTGTTAAAGTGACCCATCTGCCATTCTTTTTTTGTTCGTATCTTGCCCTGCCGTAGTGCAAGTGTGCATTGAATATCCAACAGGCTCCCACTTTCCCACTCAAAAGTCCTATTCATAGGTACTTTTAATTTTTTCCAAACGTTTTACCAAAATGAGTAGAAAAAAGTGTTCAGAAAACAACACTGCTCAGTTTTTTCAGAAAAGAGGCGCCACAAACAAATGACGGTGCTGCGTCAACTCCTGATGTGGCAATTACAGCCAAAGGCATTGCGGAGGCTGGTCCATCAGGGGAAATCTCTTCAGCACACACTCTGCCAATTGATAAATCTAAGCACCGCTTATCCGGCATAAACAAACAATGGTTTAAAGATTTTGATTGGCTAATGGTCAAAGAAAATGGTATGTGATGCTCATTGTGCATAAAATATTCAAACAAACACCCCCCAAGGAGGGAGTTTGAAAAGAAAGCTTGCTGGACCATGAAAAAAGTAAAACCCACATGGAGTCTTCTGCTGACCTTTTAGGAAAGCGTGTACTAGAGCAAACTGGAATCAGTCAAATTGAAAGATCTGTATCTGTGTTAAATAACTTACAGAGAGATGCCTTTGTGGGAGCTTTAAGATCCATGTATTGGTTGGCAAAAAATGAGTTGCCACATACAACGTTGTTTCAAAAGCTGTTGGAACAAAGTAAAGAAATGGGTTTTTCCTTTTTACAACATCTCAATGTTATTCGCAACTTCGCTCGGTGGTTGACGGGTGCCCACGAGGTGATACTCCTCTGGTCATGGGTGACTTCAATGCAGCCACTGGCATTGACAGGGCTGGCTATGATGATTGTCTCGGTCTCCATGGGTCTGGCGACCATGGTGAAATTGGCTCCATGTTCCTTGACTTTGCAAAAGGTCAGGGGCTGCGAATCACTGGATCATGGTTCCAGCGCCCTGAACCGCATTGTTGGACTTGGTACTCCAATACTGGTGGTGCGGTGAAGGAGATCAATCACATTCTCGTGGGCAGATGCTGGAGGCTCTTGCAAAACTGCAGGGTCTACAGAAGTGCCCAGTTTGTGAATTCTGACCACAAACTTGTTGTTGCTACTCTTTGGATCCAGCTTAGGTCCAGTAGGTTACCACCTACTAGGAAAATGAGCCTGGACTTGGCCAAACTCCAAGACCAGGCTGTTTCTAATGAGTCTGCACGCAATTTGTGTAAGGAACTTTCAGATTTGGGTACGACAGACGATCCTAATGTGATGTGGGAGACCTTCTGTGACAAGACCCTGAAGGTTACTGAGGGTTGTGTTGGTGTTACCGGTGTTCCCAGAACGAGGTGTTTCATCTCGCAGGGCACCCTGGATATCATCAAGACGATACGCAGTGCACGGCTCAATGGCAACTCTGGTCTGTACCGCAAACTGAGAGGGACGGCTGTGAGGGCTCTGAGGGCAGATAAAGAGGCGTTTGTCAGAGGAATCTGTGAGCAAGTGACACACCATCTGTGGTCTAGCAACCCATGTCCTGCTTACAGAGAAATTGAAGCATTACACACATCTGAATCTGTTCCTCGGAGAGTCGCAGTCAGGGCAGCTGATGGAACGGTCCTTACGGATGACACTGCAGTTGTGACCCGCTGGGCTGGCTACTTTGAGCAGTTGTTCAAAGCTGATCCTCTGGCTAGGATGTTGGGTATCTCTGGGTCCACGGTTCTTGAGGCTGATCCTCCAATTAGCTGTGAACCACCCAATCTCACTGAGATTGCACAGGTGGTGAACCAGCTGAGGGGAGGAAAGGCTGCAGGGATCTGTGGTATCCGGGGTGAACTTCTCCAGGCTGGTGGTAAGGCTGTCCTCCTGGCATTGCAAGCAATCTTTGCTTTCATTTGGGAGAGTGGCATCATCCCAACTGACTGGAAAATGGGACTTGTCATCCCTATCTGGAAAAGGAAGGGTGATCACCTGGATTGCAGCAACTACAGGGGGATAACACTGCTTTCGGTACCGGATAAGGTCCTTGCTAGGGTCGTCCTCAATAGGATCCGTGATCACGTGCTCACCTACCAGTGACCGGAACAGTCTGGTTTTACACCTAAGTAGTCTACCATCGACCGCATCCTGGCACTGAGGGTTCTCATGGAGCGCAAACGTGAATATCGGCAGAGTTTCTTTGCAGCCTTTGTCGATTTTCGCAAAGCGTTCGACTCAGTTGATCGAGCTGCCCTGTGGGACATCCTGAGGATTCACGGGATCCTCTTGGGGTTGCTGGATATCATGGCCGGCCTATACACTGGTTCTGTGAGTGCTGTGCAGAGTGGAGGCAGGACCTCTGTGTTTTTCCCAGTTGATTCTGGGGTTCGTCAGGGGTGTTTTCTTGCTCTTACTCTGTTCAATGCTTGTATGGACTGGGTGTTTGGCAAGGTCGTGGGGTCCAGCAGCTGTGGGGCATCTGCTGGTGAAGAAAGGTTCACTGATCTTGACTTTGCTGATGATGCTGTGATCTTCGCAGAGTCAATGGAGGCTCTGATCGGGGCGCTAGAGAGACTGAGTGAGGAGTCTGAGTGTTTGGGCTTGCGAGAGTCCTGGATAAAAACCAAGATCCAGGCCTTTAATGACCTCTTGGGCACAGCCATCAGCAGTGTGTCTGTCTGCGGACAGTGTTGACCTTGTTGAGAGGTTTACTTGCCTTGGCAGTGACAAGTGACTCTTCCTATGAAGTGAGTAGACGGATTGGGAGGTCATTGGAAAGGGGAGTGTGGCGCTCCCATTATCTATGCAAAAGGACGAAGGTCCAAGTCTTTAGAGTCCTGGTGCTTCCTGTCTTGCTATATGGTTGTGTGACACGGACACAATCCAGTGACCTGAGACGAAGACTGGACTCCTTTGGTACTGTGTCTCCCCGTAAAATCCTTGGGTACCATTGGTTTGACTTTGTGTCGAATGAGCAGTTGCTCATGGAGTCCCGAATGAGGCACACTACCTGCATTGTGAGGGGGCGTCAGTTACGGCACTACGGCCATGTGGCGCATTTCCCCGAGGGTGATCTAGTTTGTAAGATCCTCATTGTTGGGGACCCGAGTGG